>NW_019525496.1:1029913-1071873 GCF_002814215.2 Seriola lalandi dorsalis
TAATGCATTGTCACAGATATGTCACAGGTACACAATAAAAACAGCTTTTATATGAGGGGGTGTGTGGGTGTGTGTGGGTGTGTGGGGGTGGGGGGTGGAAGAGGTGCATAGTGGGGGAGAAAGGCGACTGTAATTAATTGTTTTAAGCGATTCTATTTAAACAAAAATTATCTGGTGGAGATGTGTGCGGAATGAACATGGACTAGTTGGCAGAGACTCACATGCGTGGGTTGGAGAGTGGGGGTGGGATGATGATGATGTGTGTGTGTGTGTGCGTGTGTGAGTGCTGGGGTGTGTGTGTGTGTGTGGGGGGGGTAAACGACGTTGTCTCTCCTTCTCAAGCCTAGATGTGAATTATTCTATTCTACAGATTTTCATGAGCTCACTCTCAGTCTGGATTTTCATGATATCCTGCCAATCTGATTTCATCTTGTTGCTGTGGCTGAGACAGCATTAAGTTGTCAGCTTGGAGGGAATATAGACTTATTCACAGATGTGTGTGTACATACTATTATACACTTATACGGTATGTGTCTGTGGTTGCTCACAGCAAGATGCATATTTTCCGCGACATACTGCACGATGTTACGGCTGAGGATCGAATAGTTTAACTACATGTTATTAACACCACCAACCTCATCTTTATCAACATCATCATCATCATCAGCATCATCATTGCCGTCTTTATTACCCTCTTCAATGGAGAACTCACAGCAGCCATTCAGTGGTGGCCGTCGTGCTTTTTATGGATCAACAGTGTTCGCTAGAAATAAATTCTTGACCAGCATCAGCACTGATTCAGAGTCTTCCACAGAGCTTGACTGGTGGCTAAATAATCCTCTGTGATTAACTTTTATTGGCCTCCTGGGCACAGCTGTTACATCACCAAGTGCTAAAGTGCTGATAGAAAATGAGGATTTGTTGAAGTTTTGCCTCTTGTTTGCCTGTTGTCCTCCGTGATTTAAACCGCCTCCCCCTCCCCTCTCCTCATTCCACCTTTCTCTCTGAAACCACCCAGGGAACTGAGAATTCCTTCCCAACCACGGAGAATAGAGAAAGAGAAATAAGGGTTGAACCGGGGCTCCCTGCGCTCATCTTTCCCACCCCTTTTCATTCTCTCCATCCTTTCTCCTCCACCTCCCCTGCCCCCTCCTTCCCCCATGTGTCCCAGTCCTCAGAGAGGTGGCCCTGCCACCATGGCCATTCATGTCATTGTCAGCAAAGCCACATGGTCGCGTCTCCCTGCTTCTCTTGGGACACGGGGAGGGGGGGGGGGGGCACAGAGACAGGGCCCTCGCTGGGTGGGAACAGTAATTAAAGAATAGAAGCAAAAAATATAAAGAGAAAGAACAAAAGGCAAATGAACAAAAGGAATAACAGATTAGGAAGGGAGGGGAAAAGGAGCAGGCTTGAGGTCCGTGGAAATCATTAGGGAATATTCCCAGGCAGTGTACAGTAGTGCACAACAGCTCAGTGGTGGGATCTATTAATGATCCAAATACCTCCAAGCCCTTTTACTACCACTCACATAGAGTGCTGCAGGGGAAGATATGTATGCAGAGGGTTTGCATCACCGTGTTGTGTTGTGTCGTAGAGAAACTTGGAATTTCATCCAACTGTCATGAGCATCCTTGTCACCTCTTTGATCACTGGGTGTTCATTTTATTGACTTGGCTTACTGCTGGTGTGTGACATTAGAGAACACAGGTTGGCTGGGGTCCTTCCAGCCCTCTGAGATTTGACACAGTTAGAGCTGTAATGCGTTCGGTGCCCTAAGGCCTTGTCATGCCAAGAAGGAAAGCCAACCCACAAACAACACCTAAAGCTGTTTACCTTTCAATCCTTAAAGCAAAGAGATCTGACTGTGACACTGCAGAAAGGCAGAGAAACAGAACCAAATTTATGCTAATAGAATATTGTTTAGTGGGCTTTAAAAAACATTCCCCCGCTATGTTGTGTTCGCAACTGGGACTGCCAGGGGGAGAGGGATACAGACAGAGATAGTGAAGAAGAAAAACGCAGAGATAGCAAGGAGAGAGGGGAGGTAAACAGAGAGATCATGCCTACGTGTCGCACATTCCAATACAGATCGGAGAAAAGTTCTGGGGTGGTTCCCAGGAAGCGCTAACTTTGGAGAGGTAAAAGGTCACTGTATCTGGACAATGACGCCAGCTCAGCGTCTATTGACGGGGAGGGGCCAGGGGCATTGTGGGAAGGGCACAGAGTGGCTCTTACTGCCAGTCATGGGTGTGTAGTATTTGCATGGGCTGCCAATCACCTCAGAAAGGAATGCACTCGGGTCAGAAGGGTCAGGCAGGCGGAGTCTGGCCGAGAGTGAACACAACAAGCCCTGACGCATCAGGGATGATGGGCTGGAGCGTGTGTGTGTGTGTGTGTGTGTGTGTGTGTGTGTGTGTGTCTGTTACGGCTGTAGCTAGTTAGATCAAACTGCAGCGCAAATAAAGGCTCCCTACACACATATTATATCGCTGAAAGTATATAAAGGAAATATATCTTGTAGCACATAATCAGTGCACGCTCAGTTTATAGTCTCTTTAGGTAGGACTCTTACCAGGCTGGTACTATAACACTGGCACATCCAGTGAAAGCAAATTCTTTGCCCCTCGAGCTACTATAACTCTGGCAACCAATTCAAAGTTTGTGTGACAATTCTAGCAGGGCCTGCAGCTCACCCTAACCAGCCTCACCCCCTCTCTCTGACCGTGAGCAGTTCTGTGAAATGGAAGGAGGAAGAAAGCAAATTGTTTGTGCTGTGGGCCCTGACAGGAGGCAACAGCACCCCAGTATTAGCTAAGGATAAAAGTAATGGGATTTGTAGTGGTGAGGCAGCGTGTGTCGCAAGGTGCTGTTGATGGGTGATAGGGGTGAATCGCCGCCTTTAAAAGCTGATAAGTATCTATGTGAGAGAGGGGACAGAGAGCAGGGCAGCCAGCGACAGAGCCAGGCTCAGATAAATCCCTTTTCCTGTGACTGCGCCGTGTGTCTATATCACTTGTTATCCATGTATTAGGATTTTGCCTCCCATCAGTGATTAAATTACATTATATCAAATTTCTTTTTATCTGTGAACTCTGACGACAGGTTCAGTCAACACTAATTCTACCAATGTATACATCTGCAATTCACTATCCTGTTACCATGCCATGAAAAGGAACCAGAATTACATACGATAACATGTATTAATCCTGCTTCTACGATAGCACATTGCTACCACCGTAACAGGAAACGTTTGCTCAATTTCTTGTTATAAGGAATACACTTTTCTTTACATTATAACAACATATTACATGTTATTACACTATCTCATCATTACTAGATACCAAATTATTCAATTTTCCCACAAAACATCGTTCTCATTACATCAGGAAACTTCCTCAGACAACCGTCACATGTCCAGATACACAATATATGTGTGTAATATATTTATCACAGGCTACACTGTCTCTTAAAGCAATGATGAATCTTTTTCTCGTTTAATAATAACATATTTTTTTGCTATAACAACAACATACAAGATTGTTATGTAATAACAAGAAAAATGTGTTTTAATGAGTAACGCTGGTTTTGTGTAAAAAGAACATCTCATGACGTAACAAGATAAAGTTAGATTTTGATACAACAGGAAAAGTTTGGGATAGTATTTCATAAAACAGGATTTTGATAAAAGAGAAACTTTTCACGTTGTAACAAGAAACAACATTTTTTCTCTCTTTTTTTGTCAGGGTGGCAACAGTAGCATAAGCTGCAAACCATCAAAACACAACAACTCACACGATTCACACACACACACACACAAAAATCACAACTTGTATAATTTAGTTTTTGGTAATAAGCTGACATCTTCTGTTTATGCTTCAGCTCTTTATTACCGTCTTTAGAGAGTGGAGCAGTTTAATTAGCAGATAAACAACACAGCAGCTTCCGAATCGCAGTGAAATAGCTAAACTGTCAGTTTGCGCTGTTCTCTGACACTGACTGCACCAGGCGTCTTTGATTTCTCCTCACACTGTGGCACTTCCCTCTCAGTAAAGACCATAATAACACTACTAGTGACTACACCAACGTAACTGAATAGCCTGGAAGACAGGGTGTCGAGGTGCTGTCGAGCTATAGGCAGTTAGCGCCGGAGTCAGAGCGGTTGCAGCGAGCCCTCTGACCACCTCTGTGGAAGCGGGTCAGTGTTGGCAGGCCTTTGGAGTTCAACACAGAGACCACAGCGGCTGCTGATCTGTGACTGCACAGAGCGAGAGCTGAACAGCAGGTGGAGGCAGGGCCTGTATTCGCTGCTATGGTGGAGCTGCTAGAGGAGCTGCTGTCCAACCTGCGGAAGCCAAATATGTGTCAGCTCAGGTGGGTTTCAGTTTGTCAAATGATCGTAAAGAGGAAAACTGAATTTAATTGCAGTTGCCTTTAATCAGTTGCAGAGAGTTTGTAAAATAAGAATGAGCCGTGTTTATGACCTACTTTTTTTCTGGTGCATGTGTGGAGCAGAAAGGCGGCAAAAATAATGAGCGTCAAAGAGAAATAAATACTACGATTACTCTAATAATATCAGATGAACCTTTCCTCAAGTTTAATCAAACATCTTAATGTCCTGTGTTTATTTTCCCGGGACACCAGTGGAGCGTGTCCCCTAAGAGCCTATCTCGCTACTGCTCGGCGTTTCCGTCAGCCACAAGCCAGAGACACTGGGGCTCTCCTCTACAAAATTTCATCCTTTTTAAATTAAACCTACAAAAGCACCCTGAACCCATACGCTTGAAAAATATACAGACATGTTATCCTTTGCATTCAAAAATACACATACTATCAGTGGATGTTTGGAAAGAGAGGTGAGGGGAGAGAAAAAAAAAAGGAAAGGGAGCAGACTTTCTCATATTGACTCAGCGGGCGCTACGCCACACAATTAGTCCAAACTACGAAGAGAGGGAGAGGCGGGGGAGAGTGAGATAACCGAAAAAATAAAAAGCTGTCTGTGGAAAATTTGGAGCACTTCCCAAAATACACAAACTTTCCCGACGAGCGCATTTCTTAGGTATGCTGTAATCTCATATGGCTGGCCTTTTCTGAGCCCCTCCGTGAGACTTCTCTCTCCTCTCCACTCAGCTTTCCAAGCTCCCCAGCCCCCAGACCTCACCAGTCTACTTCACAGTCTGGCCTAGTCTCAGCCCCCCCAGCCCCTGCCTCCACAAAATCCCCTTCCAAAACCCACTGTCCACACATGGCAATCATTAGGCAACTCTCTTAAAGAGCAACACTATACCACCAATTGCAGCCTTGCATGAAATTTTGATCACTTAAACCCATCTTAAAGAGGCAGCAGCCACTTTCTGCTCCACAACCTCCTTTTCTCTCTCTCCATGAATGGTAATGCACTTACCTCTCAATGGTAACCCCCTCTCCCCCATTGTACCAGTCCAACAAAGCCAAATGAGGCTTGTAGCCACTTATGAGAAGCAGCACCATTAAGGGACACTCCTTAAATAAACCTCATGAAGAAAAAAAAAAAGAAATACAATGCTTTGTGATTATGTACCGGTTAGTTAAAGGGTATTTTCTGCTGCATTTGCTGCCCTTGTAGTGGAATACAAACAAAAAAAAGATCAGTTCGTGGTGCAGAGGAGATACATTTTTGCACAAATCTTTCTCTAGAAAAACTAATCATGACTAGCTGGACTGTGCCAACCTACTGTATCATCTGGAAAGAATAGCACACCGCTAAGTGAGTAACGATAGAATTGCGGGTATAGAGCTAAATCGGGCCTATACAGGAAGGTGGAGAGAAGAGAGCAACAGCCAAAAAACCCCGCTGAGCTAACTCATAAACAATGATTAAGGCACCTCAAGCGGTGGCATGCCCACTCTTTGCCACTCACCTCACACCACTGGCTAATTAGCCGGGGCTTTGCTTTTACTGCTGGCTTTAGTGTCATAAAATTAACACATTTTGCAAAACAGCAGAAACGGGCTCAAACTGTGGTGAGGGTTTAACAAGCCTCTCCTGGGTGAACTGTTTGTTTCACATATAGGAAAGAGCATGGTCTCTACAGGCCAGCAATTGCCATTTGTGGGGCAGGGGGGGACACAGAGAAGGAAGGAGAGAAAAGGAAGAGGAAAAAAGAGGAGAAAGGAAAGGAAAGGAAAAAGGGACTGGGTGAAGAGGGGGATTAAGGCTCCATGTGGAGCCGTTTATCCTGAGGAGCACAGGGAGGAGAGATAAAGCTCCGGAGGGCCCCACACGGCCCCTCAGACAGACCCTGTGCCAGGGGAACAGCTTACCCTGCCTTGTGCCCAGCAGATGAATAGGATTTAAGCTAAAGTAGATTTTGCTGAACTCTTCCCCTTCCATTCATCTTCTGTCTAAAAAACTTTCCCCATTCTGAAGGGGAGCCACAGTGGAGACAATGCCGTGTTGTAGATGAGCCGAGGTAGAGAGGAAGACATGGCCAGTTGCTTTGGTGTTGGAAGGGTTCAACTCGCATGTCTGCCAAGATTAGGAGACACATAATAAAAAACTGATTCATAATGAAACATTCAGTGTTCATTTCATAAAGAGAGTAATGTGAATCAAATTATGCATTTTTTTATGTACTTACTGTAGTCTTAGTGGTGGAGCCTGGAAACAATAATTTTACCATCATTTTTATAAAAACCCATCCAAGTCTAATTACCACACAAAATGAGCCTGGGGGAAACATGGGTTATACAAAAAGAACATCTTAACATATTTACACATTATGAGTCTTTAAAATACAATACCCACAGGAGTGGTAGAAGGGCATTTGAAACAAAAAAAAAATGACATCTAATCACTTCATATCTACATGACACCGCAGCAACACTAGCACTGGGCTTATCCTGCTTTAACCTGTTTGCAGAAGATTGCAGCACAGCTCTCAGCTTTAAATCAGATATTCAGCCGTTACTTGGCCTGTTCGATTTTCCCCACTAAATTTTTTTTTTTTCTTGTGTGGCTGCATATTAAGAGGCACAACGTCGTTTGGAATGCTGGTTTCTATTTTTGAAATGTTCTGAAACGATGTTTGCATACATTTGCATAGCCAAGTGCAAATTGAGCCATGAATATGCAAATGCAGAGCTGATGTCTGTGGCAGCCTCCGCTCTGCCAGGTTTATAGAAGAATTCGTTTACACACACACACACACACACACACACACACGCTTACACACTTACACACACACACGCTTACACACTTACACATGCAGATTTTCTCTCACTCCCTCCATCTCTGCATGCTCAGGGAGGACTACTTGTTTAAAACATGATTCTAAAAATCATTCATTTGCTTGTATTGCCTTATTAAGTTGGTATTTTCTGGGTGCTGTTTTTCTGTTGATGTGCTGGCCTGTATGCTTTTCCATTGCCTCATTAAGGCGTGAGATGGACTGCATGCTTGCATAAAGGTCCTCTAGCTGACACTGAGACCAGACGCCAGCTCATGCTTAGTGCAGCCGGCCCCTCAAAATAAAGTCTGACTTAATTTGTTTACTGTATCTGTGGGCACTCACTCTGCCACCCTCTTAGCCTCTCTCCCTCCCGCTCTCCCACTGTCTTTCTCCTTCTTTTAACCTCAGAGCCATTAGAGGCATTTGACATAAGAGTTTTAAATAGAATTGTTGTGAGCACAGAGTGTGTAGCATGGACTGAAGTTGTAATGGTTGTTGTTGGAGCTTGTGATTTACAAAAAAAAAAAAAAAAGAAATACTGGAGACACAGCACGTACTATAAGTCATCTTGGCCCTGCAGGTCCAGTAGGGTGGTTCATCCAAATCTGGCTCCTCCACTTTATTTTCTGTCAGAAGTAGTTATGCTTTTAGCTTTTTAAAAATCTGACAAGTAATTCCTCACATTAGCAGGGAACATTTTATTGAGCTGTAAACAATGAAATGTTTAATCTTCAAGACCATTAGTGATTAGGCTAATGTTTTTTTTTTATTATTATTTTAGAGGCAAAATCATTTCAAATGTCTGCAGTAAGTCTGTAAGTGTGTGTAAGCCTAATGAATCATTTCTTCGCTGCTTAGGTGGATTTTCAATGGCCCTCTGATTAGAGGTGGTCCAACATTTGTAATCCTCCATCCAGCCCTTAATGGCTTAAGTTGCAGTTCCTAGCTGATTGGCACCGCGTCCGTGCACAGTGTTATTGGATAAGGGGGAAAAACAACAGTTTAATTAGGGAATAGGAAAAAAAAAAAACAAATCTTGCATTTAAGTTTTCAATTAACCCAATTAGGGGCAAATGGATGAACAGCCAGAGACACAATAGGAGCTGTGTTGCTGGCAACGCTCGCCTTTACTGGTACACTTAGGCTTCTGTAACATCTCAGAGGTTTTTCTTGTGATTCTGTGCCTCTATTTCAGATCTCAGTGGGGATCCCAAACAAAGCCGACGAAATCTGCACATGTACTCCAGAGAAATTATGCTAATGAAGGGAAAACAAAAAAAAAAAAAAAAGAACCTTATCATGACGCTCCGTTCCCCTGAGCCCTAGATTAAAAACTCATTCATTTGTTAAATATTTGACACATCTATGCTTGAGCTTTGAGCTTAGGGATTTGCGGAGTACTTCATATCAACTTGTGTGGGAGAAATGCCCCCCTCTGATACTGGCACAGACAACCTGGCACATTTACAGAAGGCCAGACAAATGCGTGCATGTGCATATGAACACAGATTCCACTGTAATGTGCTCTGAGCTGCATCTATGTAGACACTTCTTTGTTTGACAGTAGCTATCTCTTCTATAGGGCTTTATTGGCTCACTACAAAAGGGTATTCTGAAACGAGATTTTCATCTCATTATTCTAACAAACCCAAATTATTTATCACTGTCTAGTTACTGAACATGCAAACTACCAAGGCTGTATTGTGTGGCGTGCCCCACCAACAGGTGTTGACCTGCAGTACCATTACGACGACGACGACGACGACATTATTCAACTCCCTAATTCCTTCATAGTGGGTTTGTGTCTAAATGCTGCAACTAAACATGAGCACCTCAGGTTAGCATGTCAAGTAGACACAGAACTGTGCAACCATGAAGGAGGGATGAGGAGAAACATGGGACAAGTAATGCAGCAGGGCACAAAGCCATTACGCCTACCCCGAAAATAATTCACAGGGGACAAAGCAGCTTTACAGCTTCATTCCTGGATAAGAATAAAAGGAGGGGGTTAGGATTTTGTGAGGGGGGAATCAGGGAAGGGTAGGGAGGGGGTGGCATAATTAGATGATCACAAACTGTACCAGCGGCTCAGTTTTCACTCTGTGGTCCAAATTACAAACCGTCATATTTTTAAAGTCATGCTGACATTCTTTCGTTCCCAGCAGCTGCCAAGAACAACCGACGCCGGGCTTGTCTTGGCTTCTGATCAAAAAGAAGGACCCAGCTCCAGTCACACAGCAACTGAAAACATTTACACAGCTGGGACCCTCGAACCCTGAGGCCGCCCTGCCCTACTGCAAGGACCTGCGCTGGGGCAATGGGAGAGAAAGTGTGTGTGTGTGTGGGGGGGGGACCAGGTGCTTCTGGGGAATGTAGGAGGTCCAAGGATGGAGCAAAGGATAATGACCACTATGAGCTCACTGTTACTCACCCGCTGTTCCCCTTGTCCCAAACGTCATGTTTACCCACGCCCCCGTTTTGATGAAAGAACAAAACACACACATGCAAGCATGAACACAAAACAAGGGTCTACCAACGCACACGCCTGCATAGATACATGTTTATATTTGTATGAACCTGTTGAAAAACAGGTATTGATCGGAATCCGTGTTTATGACTGTGTGCGCTCGTGTGTTTGTTACAGTGTTACTGTTGTGTTTGTGTGTTTATGCTGTGAGTAGAGAAGATTTCATTGCTGGATCATAGTCATAGAAGAAGTCTGCATTACCCTGCATGCAGTAAGTCCATAAACTAAATGTACATACCAGATGAGCTACACTTTTCTATGCATACATTCATAAATATACCATATGTTTGCATTAATGCCATTTATGGAGAATTTCAACTCCTTCGCTGACGGTTTTTCTGCATATTGGGAAACCATCAGAATGAAACATAATATTGCTTTGCTCTGGACCTCCTCCCTGAACAGCTCAACACAGGAGGTGGACGTACATACACCTGTTATGATCAGCAATGAAAAACATGGAACTCAAGTGAGAAAGTCAAAGCAAAGCAAAACTTTAGCCCCTGGTTTGGGTTTTATGGAAACTTTGCAAGTTTGATTGCTTTAACATATGAGTGCATTCTTAATAAAAGTCATGCAAAGGGACATCAACAGAGCTGTATATTGATTCTGTCTTGAATCAGCCCTCCAGTACTCAACAACGAGGAGGGATCAGGTTAAAGTCTTGGTTTAAACACTACAACTTCTGAATCCAATCCAGGTGAGACTTAGATGGGTGAGGGGAGACCTCTGTATGAGAAACGTATGGAGAAGAAAGGTAGTGTTTAAGTGGAGGTGGCGGTGGAGAGGAGGGGGCTGAGAAGCGCGATGAATCCAAGGTTGCGTTGACCCCCTGTGACCTCATCCCAGTAACTTTGAAACCCCAGAGGAACAATGACATCACTCCCTCATTCCAAGACAGAGAATCAAAGCACTGCGGGGCTGCACCTTCACAGGGCACGCACATGCACATGCACATGCACACACACACACACACACGCTCACACAAAACTATTAAACCCCATTTCTAATGTGTGTATGTGCAAGTGACCATTTTCACCACCGTGGAAACAAGAGAAGAAGTGGGTGGGAACTTCTCATAAGTAGAACCAGATTTGATTTTTAGGCATAAATGCCCACCACTTCTTTTATGCTTGATCTCCTCCTGAAAGCTACTCATGTGAAAAGCATTTCTCAGTGAAAGGTAGACGTATGAACTGACATGACCATGACCTGTCCCTTCAAACACCTTATAACTTTTTCCCCTTATCTATTTTTCCACAGTTAATCCTATAAAAACAGGCATACAGTATGTTGTGATTTACGATAGCAAAGAGTGAGAGGACTTAAATATCTCAACACCACGGACCACCGGACACCAAAGACGTAATTTATTACTGGGCGGTGCAGTCCCTATATTTTACAGGTAATTCTTATATTTCGTGTCATTTTTTTTGCTGATGTTCCTCCGCTACAGAGGAGTTCAGTACAACCGTGAAATGATCATGTATGGCAGTTTGCCATAAATGCACATGCAAACATCAGTATAATGTAATAGTGCTAATGTGACGTGAATGAGTATCGTGGTGGGACATGAACGGCTAACCGCAAAACAGCATTATTAAAAGTCATTAAAAAGTAATTTGGCCACACAACATGAGTTTGTGGCCAAATGACTGAAGATGATGCTTCTTAACCTTAAATATCATCATATGTGTTTACAAGAAATCTAGAAAAGGTCTCCATTCTCTCTCTGGTGAGATATTTCATCCTGTTTCACAGTCCCCAGTCTGTGTTTACTGTGACACAGTGACACAGTTAAATGGTTTAAGCAATGAATGGACTTCTAGTAAGAGAAAAAGCCTTATCTGTGTCCAAGTAAATGCAGAAATACAGACATTTAAATAAACTGAGAATAGAAAAAAAAAAAGGTTTGGTATATCCTGACAATTAATTTTTGTTCAATCTCAGATTATTATTCCATGATATTTTGTTTTCATTTGAAGGAATAGCTTGACATTTTGAACGTTAACACCACTCTCGCATCTCTCTTAGCTTAGCCCAAAGACTGGGCCAAGCTAAGCTAAGGTAGCAGAATCTACTTGCCAGCACCTCTACAGCTCACTAATTAACATGCCATATAGAATTAGTTTAATTCATATGAAAAGTGTTAAAACGACAGTTGTTGTAGTTTTACATGTTGAACTACTTTTTGGCTCGAGACAGCCGTGAGTCTGCGCTGGTCGCCGACAACCTCGTTGTAATTTCTGTAATTTCATATTTATCAGACAGATGTGAGAGTTGTATCAATCTTCTCAAATAACTCTTGGCAAAAAAGCAAATAAGCAAAATGTCAAACTATTTCTTTGAAGAAAAGGCCCTGAGAACAAACCATTTAAGGTCAGCTGGCAAGTGTATATTAATAAAAATACTTAACTCCTGACATCCATTTAAACTTTGTTTTTCAATGTTAGTCTAAGTGCGTCCAAAATACACTCAGTTTAATAGAGACTCCAAAGAAACGAACCCAACATTGTAACACTGCCAGCATTGTCTGCTGCACATGGTTTCATTCTCACCTTTAGTGGAGATGGGGTGGGCCTGTAATGAAGAGCCTTGGAAATGGCAACATGCTAATTGTAGTAACTATCTGATTGGTGTAATAGTGCTTTACAAGTTATGTGGTGGGTAATAAAGTGACAGTGCGTTTAGCTCCAAATCATGCGGAAGACGCATGCTGAGCTGTCTGACGCTGGCAGAAAGGACTGCTCAATTAGGGAGCAGATTTAAGATGAGAGCGTTGATTCCCCAGCCCAATTAATTAGCACCAGAAGAGAGGAGAGGCAGCCAGAGAGCAGAGGAGAGATTTAGCCAGGAAGTGCCCACCAGGGACCCGCTCTGCTGCTCCTACCTCCTCACCCTTACTCTATTCCATGCTCTATTTCCCTCCTTCTCCTGCTCATTCTTTTATTCTTACACTCTGCTCCTTTGACTCCTAGTTCACCTTATGCTCTCCCTCCGTCATTAACAGTCTTGCAGAGGTCCAAGAGACCAGTATAATAGTCTGCTTTTGATAACACAACCATTGCACCTTGTCCAATTTGTGGGTATTACACATTCATTGTAAAATGTTCTCATTAAAAAACAACGCTGCCTCGAAATAGAATAGGTTTGGGTGAATCTACAGCAATACAAGCTTCCTTTAAGATCTCCTCATTGCAAACACATGTGATGCCACATTTTTGAAAGCTCACAGAACTTTTAGTTTAAGTCCTAGTCAAGATCTAAAGGTTCCCAAAGATATCACATGGCTGAATTCCAAAGAAATGTCTATAAGATCATGCAAAAGGAAAATTTCCATCTGATGTTGTGGCGTCTTGGATTGCCTGGATGTAAAATGACTTACAACCTTAAATATTTTACACAATAAGGGTCATGCTTCAGGGAAGTGCTGGCACCAGCAGATACAGAATATACAGTATGTATATGTTTCAACTTTTCTGCACTACTTAAACCTGAAGGAACAGATTTTTTGGCGATAAAATTAATATAGCGAACGTGTTAGCAAAGAGTGTCTTTATTTTAAGATACAGACCTACGTTAGCATTCATTTGGAACCTGTCTATCTGACTTTGCTTTTAGTTCAGTTTTGTTCTCCACCCTCTCCAGAGGGAAGTACTCGACTCTTTACTTGTTAAACTCTTTACTACATTCACTAACTTTGTTTGACATGTGGTGCTGGGCAGGGTTTAAGTGCAATGATAAATTGGCTTTCTCCACCTTGTGTTGTTTTGTTCATAAACAACATGCTGGAGGTTGAGGGCGCGACCGTATAGCTGTGACATCACAAAAATTACAGAAGTCCTTAAGGCTCATTTTAAAGCACAGTTTCTGAATATGGACTGTGTACATGTCTCCGTGGATTGAGTTTTTTGATACTTTCACAGTATTTATAAAGCTGCTTAACAACCAAAAAAGACATGGAAATGTCACTTTCTACAATATGCGACATTTATATTTAGTGTACCATACCTCCAATCATATCAAAAACAACTCCTTCGGTTGCTGTACATACATGCAAAATGTAACGTTAGGCTACAGCACAATTAATGGTTATTCTAAAGTCATTTATGTCCGTGTTGTCAAAGTTAATGCAGGTTTCATCAAACCAAACCATAGATTTGTTATTAAAATGCTTTTCAGATTAGTTGATGATGATGCCAGACCTTTCCCTTGGGCTGGTAGCTCAACAATACACTGGAAACCGATTATTTGTGCCTAAAAAAAAATACCAATCTGCAGCATACATATTTATTATGGGACGTAGCCGATACCTGCGATAGTTTGTCAATAAGCAGGGGCTGTGAATATATTGTGTCTGGACCCATGACCCTGCCTGCCTGAATGTCAGATAACTTACACTATTACTGCCACAGCCCACTGGCCATCTATCAAAACACAGCAAAACGTCAATATCAGAGGCTCGTCCCAAAACTCTAAAAATTACCCTGGTTAGAGGGAGGAAAATAAAAACCAATCAATGTGTGGTCTGAAAGGAAGGGCCAGTCCTCACTGTGCTGTATGAATTTTTGATGCCTCTACTGCTTAAGCTCCAGACTATCAATTACGAGATAAACAGGGTCTAGGTGATTGTTGTCATGGTGCACAGGGCTGCCATCCAATTAGATCTCGCACCGACTAATGTGTTAATATCTTACATAATTGGTGTTGGGGGCTATTTTTTTCTCCCTCTCTCAAATGCCATGCTGATGCTTATAGAGACTAATATTAGACCATTAGCACAATCTTATCTGGGCAAAGTAATATAGATGAAATATACAGAAAGATACTGTATAATTCAAAAACCCATTCCAGTGCCTTGACAGACTATTTTCTGCATGTTTCCTAATCATCACCTTTTTTAGGTCGCGCTTTCTTTGCTATTGTCAAGCCAAAAATTTAATCAATAATATGAACATAATGTTCCTGCTGCATATCACTTGATTGTTCTCGGGAAATAAATTCTTATCCGTTTTTTTCACTTAGCTGTGAAAAGGCTCACAGATAAAACAACAGCAGGTTTGTTGTCAGTTGTTTTTAAGAGGGAGGCTGGAATATAAAACCAACAGAGACAAAGGGAAAAAAACAGATTTGGAACAGAAACAAGCAATGGGGGGGGGGGGGGGAGAGTAAAGAAACAACAGAGAAGAGAATATTTGCAAAGAGAAGAGTTAGGGAAGAAGAGGGATAAGGAGGGGAAAAAAAGAGAGGCGAAAGAGAGAAGGGAGCAAGGGGATGAGACGGCTGCCTGGAAAGACAATTAGTATTCATGCGGCGTGGCGCTCCAGAGAGGATTAATGGACTCTGATGCCTAATATCCTGGAGAACAATTAATTTGCCCACAGTTTTGTCATGGTTGAAAGTCAAATGCTGGAACAGATCGATGCGCACAGCCGCCAGTGAAATCGCGGCAGCCCCTTCTGCCGGGCGCAGAATTTTAATTTCATCATCATCATTTTCCCCGGCTGCCACCCTCAACGAAGCTGTCCCTGACATGGCTGAGAGGGCCGCCACATCCCGACAGGCATGGTGCGCACACACACACACACACACACACACACACACACACACACACACACACACACATATATATATAAAGCACAGTGAACACACAAACATGTAGCACACACTCACATAAACACATGTTCAGTGTAAACTCATGCATACTCACAAACATGCACACTCTCCTTTGATACAAACATCCACACAACAACAATCCACTTCTATACATTTTTTCATGATGTGATGATGATGATGATGATGATGATGGTGGTGATGGTGTGTGTGTGTGTGTGTGTGTGTAGAAATCCAGACATGGAATCTCTCCTCCGTCCTAAATTCGTGGCAAACCATACACACCTTAGATCTTCACTTTCATCAACCACAACACTCGCTGACAGCCGAGAGTCTCACCATAAAGAAAATCACACCACGGTGTTCTTTATTCCATGGTTGGATGTTGTATGTGCCATACACTGAAGAAATCACATGGGAAAAAGAAAAAAAAAACAATATGATTAGAAAACAATTTGCATATAGGAAAAAAAACATGTCTTCACATATTTCAATCAGTCTTGAAACAAGAGTGTGGCATAGCTGTCTAAAGTGTAGGCCTGCTCTATGTAACTGTGATCAAGCCATGGACCTAAGTCACATGACACCCCTTACTCCTTCAGTCAAAAGAGGAAAGAGGATTTTTTTTAAAAAAGGAAAGGAAAAGAAAAGAAAAGAAATTTTTTGGACAATCACATTGCAAAACACAACAACTAATCTAAAGAGCTGGATAAATCTAGATCGTCACCCGGAGTGGGTACAATGCTAATAGCATCAATAACACAATCACATGTCGACATCACCATCGGCAACACAGCGTTGATCGCCACGCGTCGCCGCACCATCGTCAGAGGCGGTAAATATTTCAGGGATGCAGATGTGTCAATTAAAGATACGTAGAGACACAGCGAGATCCCTCGTCTGACTCCTCGCTTTATTTGTCTTTTAGCTTCTCTCTCTAGCTCAAGGATATTCTCATTAGCACATTAATGCAACACAAATGAGAGGGACACAGGAGACAGACAGGAAGCCAAGTGGGAAAAAGTAAAAGGTGTGCTTTTTGGAAGATGTGCACCGCTTCTTATGAGCTAGCGTAGTAGGTATAGCTTCATCCAAACTTCATCTGTAATGTTTCTACACTGATATCCATGAAACAGAAATAAAAGACTAAATGTCATCAACAGCCAATAACAAAAAAATAATAAATGAACCTATGATTTTAAAATGCAGTCAGAATCTGCTAAAGAGAATAGCTGATTTCCAATCATCAATAGATCAATAGACCTGTGTTTTTATTTTATCTAATTCATGAGAGTCATTCACACTCTCCTCATAACCAGCCACTCTGTTCAGTATTATCTTACAGTCCTTGCCTTTAAGTCCATGCTTTTTGTCATAGTTACCCTCTGCGGGGGAGAAAAAACGTAGACATCATTCTATGAATTATTAAAGGCGCTGGTGCTAATTTATTTAATGAATTAAGAAGAGTCCGGTGGGGGGTATTTCAATAATGGAGCACTGTTAGTAGTGTTTTAATAAGGATGGCACACACTGATTGGGTAATTACATCTCAGCTCTCCCCATGCTGCTTCACTCTGGGGCCACAAGAGGAGGAAGCAGTGTGACAGTGGAGAAGTTGTCTGGCTTCTATATTTATCATAAAACACACATCATGACACCGAGTCCTACTCACTGGGCTCCCATTAGAGATTGGATTGGGCTGTGCCTCACAGCAGTCAAATGAAAGGGTTATTAGATAAATGGGTGCAGTGCACAATCAATCAACAAGCGAACGTTTGTGTACATGAGCTTGCATGCATGTGTACACTGTATACACCTGTCTTTATCTTTCATATATTAAGGGTTTAGAGTGAAAAGGGTGTGAGAGGCTTTTTTCCTGTTTTGACAAGTAAAGCAAAAACAAAAGTTTTAAGGAGTTTTTTTTCCCCCTGTCAAACAACCAAACTTAAAAAGCCTATTGAATATAAAAAAATCACTCAGTCAAAAGCAAGAAAAAGTTTTGTTATTTGCAACAGCATAAAAAGTATCTATTAAACATCTGTTGTGATTTTATAGTGTCACTAACATGTTCAGTAATACCACCAAACTGTTACAGTGGTGCAAGGGTGGTGCAGACATTTGTAATTTTATCATTATATCTCTAAAATAATCATCGTCATTACATTGATGTTCAATTTATCCATAAATCCCCAAGGCAGACGCATATGACGCATGAAAATCAGTGGCACTAAAAGGTAATGTCAGATAACAAATCTTTATGGTTACTATGGCTACCAAGCAACAGCTCACGATGAAGACACTCATATTGTGCTATGACCAGGCTTATAAGAGCTCATAATGCTTATTGATGCATTATAACTGCTGTCACAAAACATTAAGCATCGGTGACTTAAAATCTTCTTTCAGAATTATATAACAGATGAAATGTCCAGACTATAAGTGTATATAAAATAATCCACGCAGCATTGTAATTTACCATAGGAGTCAAATGAAATATGAGCATCTTAAAAGCTCTTCTTTTCTTCCTGTTGAAATAATATTTTTAATTAAAAAATAAATCTGAAAGCGATCTAAAAGCCATTTGTCATAGCTAATGAGTTAATGTGATGACATAGCTATGACATGTCATTTTCCATGTTTAGCTATATTTCCACATTATGCAATCTAAGTTATTAAATACGCAGATTGATGACATAATAGCTATTTCCTTTGTTAAGGAAAGTTCTTTCCTAATTCCAGTGGTTACATTGGATTAAATCTGATGCTTCCGACTTAGTTTAACACTATCTCTAAGTATGAAGAGGACCATTATAATGCTTTTTTCAGTGTATCATCCCTAGTTTAAGTGCATGTTTACAGTGATTAATAATGTGTTTATATGATTATCAGGTATCACTTTTCAAATAAGCATCAATTTCATTCATATTTTCAACACCATACCATTTACCTCTAAAATCAGCAGTCTGGTCTTCATAATAAAGGCTCTGATAGGAGGACTAGGTGTCCAGTCTCACCAGTTTCCTGCCATCAGCAAGAAGTGGAAGTGAGGAGATGCAGTTCCTCAGAATGAAACACACAGTAAGGCCAGCACCTGTGGGTGAAGTGACAAAAAGCACAAAGAAATCTGTAAATTTTAAATGAAGTGTGTGCAATATTGACACATGCATTGCTGTGGTAAAACATCAAGCCCTTGTTTGAAATTGTAGGGATGATATAATACAAGTGTCCAGTTGTGCAAGTATTAAAATACACAAGCCACAGGATTGCACTGAAGGTTTCTCACCTCATATAAGTCAGGAGAACTGATCAATCCTGTTAGTGCTTGATTTTTAACACTTCTGCCACTTAAACCAAAAAAATGAGAAGAACCATAAAGGAAAGTAGATTGAGGGAGGGAGGAAAATAATCATTTCTCAGCAAAAATGTCAGGCTTGGTTATGAATTTTTTAGAAAGCAATAAAGCCCACAAGCCTCGTCTGGCTCTTGTCTCACCGTTCACCACATCCAATAGCTTGCCGTGAGACACAGAGAAGGAGAGAGGGAGCAGGAGAGAAAGAAAGACAGAGACCAGCACAGAGAAGGAGAGAGAGAGAGAGAGAGAGAGACAGAGACAGAGAGAGAGAGAGAGAGAGAGAGAGAGAGAGAAAAGAGACTGTCTATAATGGGGGGCTTCATTGGTCCAGGCTGGGCCTGTAATGGGACTGGATCCCGATCAATAGAGACGCTCCTCAGGCCATTCGTAGGCGTAATGACTTTAGGTTTCTCAATAATTAAGATATTGTCACTGTGCTGACTGCAGGGTCAGCCAATCATTAACCCCATGTTAAATATGCCTTTGTTTTAATTGCTTTGCCTTAACTCCCCCAGAACCGCAGGGAGGAAAATTAAAGGGACAGCAGCCTTTTTCCTGTATGCATGTATGAGAGTCAGAGAGGGAGCGACAGAGAGAGATAGGAGCCCTGAGGCGTACTTGTATGTGTACCGTTGAGGTGTCTGTTTTCAGCACATAACCAACCTATTAACTGTCTCTATTTTTAGCTTTTGGAATATATTCCTTCTTTTAACAAAGGCATCAACTGCACTGTGGCATCATTTCCTCTTCTCTTTAAATATAAAGATATACTTCTGGAGGTTTGACGTGAGGGGCACCAACCTATTTTATTTTCCTTTGAACGCTCACTCTATTGAGCGAATTTTCATGGAGGCCACGTCATTTGATTTTCATTTGGGTGTTTCACAGGTAATGTAAGCTCTAAACAACGTTTTTCAAAATGCTGGGTAGCGAGGCTGAATGTGGAGCCAGTGGTGGGGAAAGAGGGGTGCTCATCTCTTCTCTCACACAGACACTGCCTACTCAGACAGTAATATTCCTACCTCACTTCCCCCATCCCAGCAATCACTCCCAGCCATTCCTGCCCCAGCTGGGTGATGAGAAACAATGAATTTATATCTGACGTGCTGCCATTCTTTTCTCTCTTCTACACAGAGTGCTGTGCTTCCCTCGCTCCCCTCTGCCGCCTTGCCATTGGCTGTTGGTAAATGGACTAAAGCGCCACTCAATAGGCCGATGCACTCCGTCAAGGCGAGGGGGCTTGACCTTTTCTGGCGTGGGGAAACGCAATTCATATCGGCCCCAGACCAGCTGCCCGCTAAACGAACATCTCATCCAATTTCCAGACGCTTGCGACACAAAAAACAGGAGTGGGGGGGGTTGTGGGCGTGTTGGGTGCTGGGTAGGTGGGGGGTAGGAGGAGTTGGGGGTGAGGGGATTGTGGGCAGGGAAGTCCTGATGGATTTTAGATTGGTTTCTCAATTTCTCTTCACTCAAGAGAGGTGGGGGGAGAGATGAGACAAAGAGGAAAAACAAACACCAAATACGTGAACGCACGCACGCACGCACACACACACACACACATAGACAAGACAGCCTGAAAAAAGGTTGCTCTAACTGACCTCTTGATTCACTGATTATTTATTTACTTGTCAAGCTGTTTATTATGCTGCGTAGTTAAATGATTTTATGGGATTTCACTTGATCTGACTACGCCCTTTTTTTTTTTTTTTTTTAACTGAAGCTAAATCATCAACATCAGACTGACTATTAATGATGGACCACCAAGAGAGACGGTTACTGTGGAGACCACGTTCCCCCAGGACTTACTCATGACAAACACACAAACAAGAGTATAAACACACAAATGCACACACAGGAACCCACAACCGCACACTCAACTCAAATCAACTCGCTGAATGTACGCACACTCATACTTGGATGCTCGCGAACACACAAACCTCGCACGCAACCATTTGCTCTAACAGAAGGTGTTTTAGTGTGTGTAGCGGTTCACTCAACACTTGGCTGCTTTTAAAGCATGATCATTTATTAAATAAAAGAAGTTGGTGCGCGCTGCAAAAAGGCAGAGTAAATTAAATGTTGGATTTGTCATCATATACACATGCGATGTAAGACAAGTCCATTCGGATGCAAGGCAAGCAAACTGTCTGAGAGAGAAATGAGTATCTGCCCTGAACACGGGTATATTTTTGCATGTGGTTGTGGGTGTGGGTGTGTGCGTGTGTGTGTGTGTGTGTGTTTCTGTATGTATAATATGTGTGAAAGAGCGAGACAGAAACAAGACACACGCACAAATTTAGATGAAAGTGGCTTGCGCATCAAAGCAGCACTGTGGCCTTAACACCACATTAAGTCCCTTCTCTGTCTTGAGGATGACTGCTTTAATTGTTCTGCTGTCTATTACAATATACTGTGTGTGTATATATATATATATATATATATATATATATATATATATATATATATATATATACATACATACACAGTATATTTTACACATATATATGTCTGTCTTCATGTTCCTGCTTTTTCATTTTTGTTGATTGAATAAATATTTGACACATCATATATTATTCATCAGACACTAGCTTCATTTATCGAGTGCAAATAATATGGTACACATTTCAGTTTTGTTATGGCTGATCTACATTTTACCATTTGCTGCAGGGGATGTAACAGACCTTGGTGGCTGTACTGGAGAAGGCTGTTACCAAGATGCCTATGCTAAGGCATGCAGACAAATGCACTTACGCATAAACAGAGACACATAAACAAGCACACAAACACACACAGGCACAAGGAGGTAAACAATTCCCACTTTTGAGAGCTCGAATTATGCCTTGGGCAACAAACCAATCATAGCTCTGCTGTATGAGCATGTTTTTTAGATAAACAACTGGTATTGGTAATTTGGCACAGCTCCCTTGGACATAGCCATGTGTAAGCAGTGTGTCCTTAAACTGTGAGTATACCAAATGAGCCACACAGCAGCACCAAGTCAGATACAGGGACACAGCGCCTGAGGTCTCTTGGGTGCTCTGCTTTTCCCTGTAGCCCTGTGTCTGTCTGGCAGTGACTGCATGGCACTGTTAGGCCTGGCCCAATTAAACCTATTTAGAGAGCCTTCCGCCTTGGGCCCACCAGGGACTTAACATGTCATCCAACCTTCCACACACATGTGACTTCCTGCCTGTAACAAAGATGGTTCATGTGATATGATGTAACCATTCAGCATTTTAGTGAAATATGGACTTTTCCACACTCGGGTTTAATGTTTGTTATTCTTATTACTAGAGTATCAATGATACCTGTTTTAGGGTGACTGTCCTCATAGCTCCTTTCATTCTTGGTGGTAGTGATGGGTGGGATGTGGGATGTGGGTTGGCTACATGGATGGAGATCAGATTTCCTACACCCCACAAAAGCAAACACAGCTAGTCGGCAGTGTGTGCCGTGCATCCCCGGAGTCCAACTGCTGCTCTGAAACCAATTTAGCAGCCCATGCTGGATGGAGTACACCTCTGCCCCCTCCCTCTTTTCTTCAATCCATCCATCCCTCCCTCCCTTTCCTTTCCTCTCCCTTCTGTCTCTACTCAGTTCTCCTCTCCCTGAGCGTTACTCTTTGGAAGACACACTGAGACAGAGGGAGAGGGAGGGAGGAAAGGGTGGGAGAGTTGGGCACGAGAAGGGGGAAAAAGAGGGGAAAGGGTTCTCTTCTTTCTGAAATCATGCTCTGGATCAGTCTGGAGAGGCCTAGTGTGTTTGGATTGGCATGGCGGCTGGCAGACGACAGGGGGAGGTGGAGCTGGAAGAGAGTTATAAATAAACATTTCAACAGGGCTGGGGAGAGGTGTCGGCAGGCCTCAGGCCACGGACCTTCCCTGGGCTCCTTGGCACCCCTCCAGGTCACATTACATGAGTAAACTGCCGCACAGCAACACTGTGTGTGTGTGTGTGTGTGTGTCTGTGGTGTGTGTCAGAGACAGAAAGAGAGGAGAGACCTGAGAAGGTGGAGTGTGTGTTGCTATAGCAGCGAACTCTATGAAGGCCTCACTATGCCAACCTCAATGCACTAAGAGAATTAGCATATTATTACATAAAGACAAAATGTTCCATTCAGGTTTCCCTCACTGAAGATGTGTTAAGATGTGAATCTATGGTGTAAAATCTTCATTCATTCATATCCATTAAACATTAACAAATGAAATAAAATAGTGTTTTATGTTGTCTGTACATGAAATTACACAAAGTGTTCAAAAAGTTCAAATTCGTCTACCTGAAAGTAGCATATAACAATAGTGCTTTGTGTTCTCTCCACCAAATTCAAAAGGATTTATGTAAAATGTTTTTTTTGGGTTTTTTTTTTGCCAATGGCAATACATTTTAAAACCCTCTGAGGTCTAAGGGCATTTTCTCGATTTTCTACATTATTTCTTAAATTCACCTTTGAAAGGGTACTTGCATATAACATAATACCCAAGTGTTTTGTATCACAGTTTTCAGAACAATCTCAGCTCTTTCTATAATGAGGCCCCTTTTTGTCGTAGAGCACTTCATGTGCAAAGAGATCATTTGGCCCAAATGCTTAAAACTTGAAGCTTAGCTTTTGAAATTCTTCAAAAATTTTGTGAAAACATTTTATGAATTATTTTGGTGCTTGAAATGGGTCTACCAAAGTCAACAGGCTCATAAAAATAGTGCAATATATGAGTAAAATAGTAGATAAATGGATAACAAATGGACAAATGCCTAAAATTAAATATTGTGATATCACTGAGTCGTAATGTTGTCTGTGACTCTAATTTAACCAAATTTTATAGGCTATGAGTCACATATGATCTCGCAAGAATATGTAAGGGAAAGTGGACAGTCTACAGATTCTAACAACATTTAAACCATATTTCTACTCTGTACTATCGCGGGGATATTAATAGAAACATCCATCGACCTCAGGGGGTTAAGTTAGTCAGTTGGTTTTGAAAATTACTTTTGGAAAGCCATCGTTTTACTGGTCCATTTCGTTGTACCACACTTTACAATCAATTACAGTATGCTCTGCATCAGGAAACGCGTTCATCAACAAGACGTTCGATAATGCTGCTTTTAACTGTTTGCAATTTTTTCCTTTAAAGTGTAGTTGATGAATAAAATAAAAACAGTCAAGCCACTACATCTAAAATATAAGAAAAACTGTACATTAACATATACACACAGCTCTGAGCAGGTATTTGTCTGATCCATCACTACGTTGAACAGACATAAGATGAAAATGAAAATGTTGCAGTTCTGCCAAGCACCTAACAGGCATTTTGAGAGTAGCCACAGGGGTAAAGTGCAGTGCAGTGAATCCAATCCTGGGAACAAGAACAGACGCCCAGTACTTTTCCCTCCTCTGCCCAGGCTGAGAGCTGTGGAGTTGGGCACTGGACTGAGAAACCCTTGGCAGCAACACTCTGCACTACACTTATGTGTTTTGGAATGCCAAAAATGGATATCAGTGTAAGGTGTGGTATGAGGAAAGGTTACAAGAATGTTATGTACTGTGTCTGTATTTACAGATGGCACCTGTGTGGGATGTACGCCTCACAAAACTGAATGTCCCTGTAAGAATCTGTGTGCAAGTATACGCTATGTTTTACGACTTCTGTGTGCAGATTTCTTTGTCCAGTATAAACTCAGCCTCCCAGATGGTTTTCAGCCCAGTCAGGCCTCAGCACTCCCCTCGAGTTCCCCTGTGTAACTCAGGTTCACGGTTGATGGGGCAGATCCCACAGTTCTGTTATAGGAAAAGAGGCATTTTGGTTTCATGGTTACTTATTGCAGGCAGATTTTTATGGTTGTATTTTGGCAAAGAGAACTGGTGCTTTTGGCTTGAGCCATCCACATCTGTGCTCCACAGGGGTTATCTTGTGCCTTCACTGCAACCTTTCTAAAAGAAAAATGGCGTATGGTGATCATATTTAGCTGGATACGCTAAAGGTGTGGACAACAGCCTATAAGACCGTGCTGTAGGACAAAATGTCTGAAGGTTTTTTGCAGCCGCACCATTAAGGCAGCTAACTTTGGGACTTCTTGAACACATTAAGGCTTTCATGAAAAATAAATCTTCCAATGGAAAGCTGAAACGATAAAACGCTGTTTTTAAAAGGCTAAAACAAAGAAAACTATTAGGAGGAATGGTGGATCCAGCTGCATATTAAATTAGGATGAAAGGAAAAAAGAGAAGGCAAAGAACTCTAAAGAAAAAAAAAAAAAACTCAAAGGGAAATGTAGACCGCAAAATGCTGTGAAGTCAGAGCAAGCCTATCTCTTTTTAGTCAATTGTGGTTTTGCTCCACGATTTACTATAAAAACCTGGCAGCGTCCATGGGGGCTAGTTAGCAGATCCCATTGATATGACTGGAGCTGGGTGGCTTCACCACATGCTTGGCCAGGGGTGAAGTGACTCATAAACACTTGGAGGCAGGGTGGGGGTGGAAGAGGTGGGGGAGGTGGGGTGGAGAGGGTCATCCACCTGTGGAGAGACCGTGCAAGTCTGTGGTGAAAACAGACACAACTGACCCTCTGCTTGACGACTGCTACCGAGAACAAACTAAATATGCGAAGCAACTTTCCAATCCGCTGCACTGCCTGACAGCAAGAAACAAAAATCTGATTTTTCCAATTCTGTGCTGGTGGAAACTACTGGGTAGACGTACGTACATCAAACTCAGGATTTAAAAAACAAAACAAAACTGTGTTTAATTGATTGATTATATGGCATATAGTAAAAGCATTTTTTTTTATATTTGAAGAAAGTGAAAAAACACAATGTGTACCCTATGGTTTATTTTATGGTCTAGGGCCATTTTTCCACACATATATGTTATTGCACGTCTGTTTTTTGTTCATTCAGAGAGAGAGTGAGAGAGAGAGAGAGAGAGAGAGAGAGAGAGAAATGGGGATACAGATAGGGGGAGGAAAAGCACTGCAATACTATTACCATTTCCTGTTTCTGTGGAGCCAGGGGTCTTCAGGGAGCGAGCTGAGAGGAGTCCTGGCGGCCAACCTCTTCTGATGGGCCAAGACACACTGTGGAATGGGGAGAAAAATCATGAAATCTGCCTGCAGAGAAACCACTTTTAAATAATCCCAACACAAGGTTTGGAGCATTCCTTATACGCCACTAGTACCTAATGAGAAATTAACTTAAAATCAGATAAGCACTCAAAATAATCATGGCAATGGCTTCATAGTGCGGTTCCATAACTGTAGCCACTTTTTTTTATGAAAAATCTCTTTTCCTTGAATATTACTTCTCTTCTCTTTTTTCTTCTTCTTTTTTTAATTCTGGGTAAACCTAGTCGTCTCACAATACTTGCTCTAGGCATCTCATCTTCAAAACAGTAAAGCAACTGTTTCTAATTAAGTTTTAGTATCATTTTCCAACTAGTCTTTACCAAGGAAACATTCTTATAACTCTGAGTCTTTTACACTGTGGCTTTTCTCTATAAACACTCATAATATTACACCACAAGTTTATTGCCAAAAGAAAAAAAAATAAAAGAAACAGAAACATTAGCAGTGGAGTTTGCATGGTGGATGTTAGATGAAAATATGTGCAGCATCTATTAGAGCATTAACCAACATGCCCTAAAACTCACTTTTGAACCAAAAATCTGAATATTGATACGTTATTGTTGCAGCACTAGAGCTGCTTTTAAAGTTTGTGTAATTATTATACAGAAGGTTTGATGAGTATATTCTTAAAAGTTTCATAGGCATGATACAGATTTCTTGAACTTAGTATATAATTCTCATATTATTTGTTTAAAATAAGAATATAAAGCTTTTTTTATAACTATGTCATACAGTAAGGATTTTAACACTGAAGCATCAGGTACATGTTCAAGTCAAACTGGAAATCTGTCTAGTAAGGGATCAGTTAAGTAAACAAATAAAGTAAATTAAGAGGTAAATGTTGAGGAGCCCCTGAAACCCCTAGCCCACCCTGTGGGAGACCCCCTCTCTCCCCTAACGGTGCTACCCAACACAACCTCCAGCCCTGCCAGCATGCTGTTCTCCTGACAGGCTTAGGCTCTGAGGCCTAAAGAAAACAAACTGGCTCTGATTGTGAAAATAGTGCCTTGGGCCCTCCCAGTGCCCGCTGCTTATCTCACACAAGGCAAGCTTTGTGTACTGTGGGGGCTCCTTGCTGGCCCTCAACCACCCCACCAGGTGGAGACTTCCAGGGCCAAACTCTCCTCCTCCATCAACCCCCCCCCCCCCCCCCCCCCCCCCATCATTTTCTCTCTCTGCCCTCATGCGTACAGTGCCGCCTCCATTGAGACCACTGTGTATATTTTGAAAGGGGAGCATCAGGAATCTGATCCACAGGCCCCAAACCGGTCTGTTGGCAAAAGCAGTTCCTTAACAGTTGGAGATGACGAGACTTCCCAACCATGAAATGCCAAGTGTTATTTCATATACATACTATTTTGAGTAAAAGTTTGATATTTGAAAATGCCATACACAGAAGATGAGCATTTATATAAGCAGAGGATAAACAGTGTTTGGGAGTAGTGGCACTACGTGTGCTGAACTACATTTAGCTTTTGGGTAGCGTAGCTATTTTTTAAAATCATAACAGTTTCCCATGGGGACCTATTTTTTCCGCTAAGTAGCACAGTAGCACAGTCATACACTATATACCAGGAGATCCACTGATATTCAAAACTTATTAGAGTCGGCCCGAGGCATGGTGGCAGTTTTCTCAAGCTTTGGGTTTTACTTTAAAACCATCATCAGGAGCAGGCAGATGTGACAAGGAAACAACAGCAGATAAATAGCTGGTGTGCCATCTGATTGCTCAGGTACATCAATTAGGCTGATGATCTCACAGGCCTACACAGCTTGTGAGGTGTATGTATATATATATATATATATATATATATATATATATATATATATGTAGTTCAAGACTTCTTCTGAAACTCTTTGACAAACAGACAACACTTTCACAGGTCAGGGAGTAGTCAGTGCATTCAGAATTCCCGCAGGTTACATCAATGTAAAATTAAATACGGTAGCAGGATGGAAAATAAATGAGTGGTCATCTTTATAACCCTTAATTTCAGCAAGAAACGTTGCAAATATGTGTCGGCACACACCCAAGATAGCAGAGCAGAGATGTTAGACCACTAATGCTGTAGCATTGCCACTGTGGTTGCTGGGCATTTCTATTGGAGTGATATTTGACAACAATCACATGGCTGCCTGTCTGTCTGATGTTCAGCCAAGACAGATTGTCAGCATAAGAACAGATGCTTCAGTGTCGCTGGCTTGAAAATAGCTGGATACGATATTTGTACCGCCATCATACGAAAGTCAACGATAACTCACCCACAGCTATGAGTGATGTTTTCCCTGAGGTCACGAGCCAAGTCAAACTTACAGCTATGCCAAGCTGGCTGGATAATAAAGATAGTTACCGTAGGCTATTTACTGAGACCGTCAGCAAATATGTAACAACAAGGTTTTATGCCAGAAACTGATTAGGGTTCATAAATTAATTTACTTAACATCTAATCTTATTATAGTATCTATGACAAAGACAACCCACTCATTTGGAAACCAAGCTGACCCCTCAACTTGTGGTGGAGTCAGTGAAAAAGTTCTGTTAGAGTACATGTCTTCTCTCCATTTATAGGTAGTCACAACAACAAAGGCTTTGTAAAATAATCACGCAGGGTAGGAAACTCAGACAGATGAATACAGGTGTCAGTAAAAGGCAAAACCTGGGAAGAGGAACTGCGGACTGAGATGATACGGCATATTAATTTTATCGTTACGGTGACTTGCCAGGTTATGAATGAAATTTTAGTTTTAAAATATATTTCTGATATTTCTCTGTTTAAGGGTTGAGGCTGGAACTAATCTTTGGCATGCTGATATTTGCATTTGGCTCAAAGCACCACAAGAGACACTGGCATGGCTTTGGACTTTTAGTCTTCTTGATATGTGTACAAAAAAAAAAAAAAAAAAAGTTTGAGCAAAATTAAAGAAGTAGCTGTGCCAGTATACAAAGCAAATACAAAGCAACCATCCTGAAAACTACAGCAGTGTGTCTCCCCAAACACCTTGCACATACTGTCCTTCAGACTTTCTTGCCCTGAGTTCAGGCTCTAAGGCAGCACTACCTTACAGCTTTGTACAAATCCACCTGGTAGACTCCATGGCCCAAACTCATCTGTTACTTTAACCACCTGATTGATTGCTGTGGCCTTTAAACTGGTTTACATGTGGGTGGACAGAGTGCTAACTGCTGTTGCCAGATGAGATACATAATGGATAATTGAGGCAGTTGTTGGTGAATAAACTGGTGGCTCTGGGGTGTTTTAAAATGAATTTCTGCCTGTGCCGAACACTGAAGTGAAACTGGTGAGTAAACTAAGGCAATACTTTGTGACATGACTGACTCGAAAACCTGATTGCCACTGATGATTTACATGGCTGAACTTTTTCTCCTACTACCACATTCCACAGCTGTCAACAATTTTGGAACAATTTAGAATAATTTTGATGATTCTTTTTTTTTCCTCAAGTAGACTTGTACTATTTAGCTTGCCAGTAACACAGCAAGCTTTTTGCCATGCAGTCATTAGCCGATGCTAAGTAAATTAACAACAGCAGTCATCTCTAGTTGACAAAATTATCATGGAGATTTGAGGGATGATTCAGAGAGATCTGCCTAATTGAGACCATAAGCTTCTCCAACATTCTTAGTGTTGATTAAAGCTCCTCTGAGCAACAGTTTTGATATTACCACTGAATCAAGGGTTGCTGGTGCTAATCCCACTGAGACTTTACCAATGGCTCTTCAGCACCCAATATACTAAACTATTGTGTCAACCCATCCCAGTACACAAGCTCAAACAAGCCATTACAGCTACTTCACTCCAGCATGAAAGTAAAGAGCTCAGAGAATCAAGTGGCTCTTGACGAGAGCCAAACATCTAGCCATTTTTCCCCAGACTTGCAATATGTCAAATGAATATTAGACCTAAATTCATCACTGAGAGCTAACGTTCACTACTGAGCTAGAAAACAGTAGTTTTACCAAAATGTCAAAGTGCACATACTAGCTTTCAGACCATTCATGTCCATTGGCAAAGACCATCTTTGAACAGATAGGCTGATCTCGCCCCATGTGTAACAACTGCCTGTCTTCACATGACTGCAGTTCCATTCTTAAGCTGTATTCAGACAGAAAGCAATGACAATATTCATCTGTTCATTGTTGGACGGTTTGTGTTTATTAGCTGTAAGCTGGCTAGCAATGGATGTACTGACCGTTTCTGTGGGAGTGCGCTTGTCTGCTCGTGTCGAGCTCAACCTCTGACTGAACTCACCATAAACTCTAGTTCTGTCTGTTATCTCTCTCTGCTCTTGTCTCTCTCTTTCTTAAAGCCCCAGGATGCGTAGATGTTTTGCTCAACTTGAAACAAATTTATGCCTCCTTGCATGTTTAAACTCACACTGTATTTTTAAACGTACAGTTTTGTCATATAGTGACAACCTCATCTGCTGAGGAAGATTGTGAGATGCAATTGAAAGCTCCTGAAAATACAAGTGAGTTAAGCTTTGTGTTTGTGTGTAGGGTTAGGCAGTTGCTCGCATACACATCAATTTAACTTCCTGCTTCTTTTACCATGGAAATCCTGATTCTGTACAACCACGGTCACACTCTTTGCCCAACCTTAAAGGAGCTATTTGTAACTTTTGGTATTGGTACATAGCCAACGTTAACATCAACAACAGCTTTTTACTTATATCAGTCTAGAAGAAACATTGCAAGTTCAGCATCAATCTTCATCCATCTACTCACCAAGTGCTGTATCCAGCAGTGACAAGCAACAACAACGTTAACTCTGGTCTCTGTCACGGCTTTTCTTCTACTGAAGTTACCACTCTAACCAGCTAGCCCCGGCCCATCTCATCACTTTCTGATAGCGACTCACTGTAGCCTTCAATCTGCCATCAACACATAACGCTGCTCAAAGGGAGTATTATAACCTCTACACATGTAAACGCATCGATGGCCGAAGCTCTTGTCAAGCGACAATTACCACAACCTGCTCTGAGCAAGAAGCCACATGCAGCAGCAAAGAAAACTTACAAATAGCCCCTTTAACAAAGTTTTTAAATTGACAAATCTTAACCAACCAACCTTAACCAAACATATGTCATTTTGGAATACATTGACAAATGCCCTATTTTGTCATTTACATTTGAGAGCTCATTCATACATGCAAACTAGGTCATAAATGTGTTTATCATATGCAAAACCAGGTCTCTGGTTTCAAAGTATCACCCATCTAGCAATCTCTATGTCAACTCCTTTACTTTTCACTGCAGGATAGGAACGCCATACTACTTCCTTGGCAATAAATGTACACATACCGAGTTGCTTCAAACTGAGCCAATAAAAAATTGCTGAAGACTCAATAATGTTCAACTTTCAAACATAATTCTTCCTTCAAATAAGATAAAGTGAGCATCCACTGGATTCAGGTTTGAGGGGAAAAAAATCAGCTTCATAATTGATTTAGTCTAATAGCTGTGATCTGGCACAGCTGCCAGCTGTGTACACACACACACACACACACACACACACACACACACACACACACACACACACACACACACACACACAAAGAGCACCTTTAACATTTAGTCATTCATTCAACTGGCTGAAGATAGTAAAGTGGGGGTGGATAAAGAAAATAGGTAAAGATGAAGGTGATGAGGGCCAAGAGTTATACTGATACTCTGAGGTTTATCCAAAATGGGCAAATGAGCAAATGTCCAAAAATAAAAGTGGCACTGTTTATTTGATTTCCTACTTCTTCGTTAGTTTTTCCACCTTATCCCTAGAAAATGAAACAGAATGCTCAAATTTGTGCAATGGCATAAGGGGAAACTAATATCTTCCATATGGAACATGAAAATGCTGAGCTGAAAAGTCTTGTTTGAGGTACATGCTGTTGCACCAACCATATTTCAGTTGGAATTCATTAGGAAGTTGGGGTTACATTTTTCTTATGGAAACCAAAAGAAATGAGAAATGTGGATGAGGCAGTTTTTTCCAAGGTCCTTGGAGAGTGTGTAAGTGATCTGAGACACTCGGGGTGGCGTCTGGATGAGCATGGGTTTGGATCGGGACCCTGCATCTGGGGCACATGTGCCGTCAACAGGGACAGAAAGACGGGGATACAGAGCCAAACCCCCCCGCCACCACCTCTCCCAGTATTTCTCTCTCTCTGTCTTTTTTTCCTTTGTCTCAAATCTGAAAAAAAATCAAACGACTTTCCTGACCATGCCACAAATCTGTACCAATTCCTTTAACTTCACATTGTAGTTTCTACAGCTCTCATGGCAATGAGTATGGTTATTTATAATCAAATGTATTTATGAAAACAATTCTGTTGACACGCTCAATTGAAAAATGATCTCTGCAAAGACCAGATTTTCTCTGTGGTTAAATGTGTTTGGTAGTGCAGAGGAAACACAAACCAGCAACAGATATACAATATTACTGAAGACAAAAAGAGAAAAACAATGGAGGAGTTGTAAACAAAGAGAAGGCTGTGGATGTTGTGGGTCCTTGGCTGAACAAACCACATCTAGTCCCCCCCCCCCCCCTTGCAGTCTCTTGGCATCTCTCTGGCTAGCCGTCCATTAGCAGCATCAGCGGGCCCGGGGCAGCCGACAGGAGTGTGACCGGAGATTATTGTCCTGTGTGCTTGTTTGGGTTAAGGCTTTAGATGGGGAAATGGGATTAGGATAGGCCCGGCTGGAGAGACACTCACTAATGGGAAGCAGAGGAGCACTCGCCTGATCCTCCTCCACTCACAGAGAGCAACCCTGTTATCCCACCTGATTGGATTAGCCCCCTGTTAAATGTGCTATGATAAGGGAGGACCACTGCTGAGACTCTCCTCAGTGCTGCTGGGGTGGAAGCGCACAGATACTGTACAGGGAGCAAATAGATTCCTCCGCACTGCTTTTAATGGACGATATCTGTGTCATGTCTGGCTTGGTTTGGCTGTGATGACACAATCATAGCGTATACATGACATAACTTGAATATAGCATATAACACATGGGACCATCACTGTCCTGCCCTGTAGAGATTAAGATTTGATGCATCACAGGTGTCCAGCTACACCATCTTTCATTTTCCCAAGCTCCCGGAGTGGACCAATGAACTATAAGGGTATTTACAGTAACCGCATTTTCCCTCCCTCAGCTTTTTATATGTATGCAAATCTTCAAGACTCAAACTTGCTAATTGCAGCCGCTCTACCAATCAGACGGTAATTACTGGTATCCTGCCTGCCTTTCCTTCCAATGGCTGAGCAGCTAATTTGAGCCGTGGTTTTAAACAGCTGGAAAACAGCATCCCGTGGCAAAACTGAGTGAGCAAGCGTGTGTGTGTGTGTGTGTGTGTGTATGCATCTGTGTTACTATTTATATATGGTGTGTGGCACTTTTTGGAAAATACTGTGTAAGGTATATTGAATTAAACTGGTAGGAAAATCTGCCTGAACACATTCTGGGCAGATGTGTGTAATGTAATATTTCTACAAAATCTCCTCCGTACCTCCAGCTTCGCCCAGAGAGTCAACGCCTCTATCAATATGTTAACTCTATCTGACCTACCTGTCAGCTTAGTCCCCCTCTCTGTGATTGATTAACATTTTATTAATGTTTCCATTTGCCAGGTGATACAGCATGACACACAGCGCCTACTCTAGGTGATGATTGGATTAAAAAGGTTACTGATCCCATAATTGCTTTTAAATTACACTCCATGTGAATGTGTGTCATTAATGTAATGATTATCCACATCACACCAATGTTACCTCAGTGAATCTTTGGCCATTTAGTCTTGATAAGGTGACATGTCACACTCATCATCAAACACAGACATAATCGGCTCAGACAAAAAGATTCAGAAATCCGTTCAAGAAAACATCAAATGTCATTAAGAGTAAAAGCAGCAGCGTCTCGTCTGCTCATCAGTCCACCCACCTGCTGGTCATTCGCTGGTCATTTTGGCGAAGTGCGGCACCACAGCTTTCTGCAACACAAAGGTAAAAGTACATAAAAATCACTTAGACCACAACCACATGTCCAGCTGACAGCCACTTAAGGAATCAGCCTGTGGTATACAAATGACTGTTGGTTAATAAACTTAATTGTTGTTAATGTGGTGCGTTCACAAAGGCTGCTGCTCTCTAATGGCCAAGCAGCTAGAAATGGGTCTGTTTGCCTGTTGTAAAACAATCATAACTAAGGATGTTTGTTCAAGGAACAGTTGTATGAAGATGAGTAGTGCGGATAATCTTTTACCAATGATTAAAATGTTTATTGTCAGTAAGGTTCATGAAAAAAAAAAAACACTTGCTGTTTTCTAAAACTATCTTTTGACAGTTTACACATGCTTATTTTTCCTACATTTGTTTTATAGCTAAAACACTTTTCTCCTCCAGAGTCGTTTTTACAATTGCACTACTTTTCATTTACAGACTGTTTCTCATTGCATGTTTTCATTTTTGTCTCATCTCTTGCTCATTAGCTGCAGATCTGTGACTTCAGCAGAAACAGCTTGAGGACGCACTGCCATATCCTGATGTGCCGGTAATATTATTTTGTAAACAACAAAAAGTGGAACATTTACAACTGTCAGCTGTAGCGCAAACTATACTGCTTCAGTACGTGCACAAGCTTGGCATAACCCGAGGACCGTGACTCTAAAGGTTTATCTATTTGTACACTATAAGAAAACAAGCAGCAGTATGGAAATAAAATTGATAAGGCCTATGCTGTTGGTTAAGCTGCCGTCATGTAGGCCAGCTGTGCACCAGGCAGTGGGCAGGGTTAGAAGATATTTTACAGTCTTTTCTATTGCAGCAGAATATTTTCCACCAGTTTGTATTTTGTTCATCCAGTAAATTCTTGGGGTAAGAAGTGCTTCATGCTTATGCAACTGAATGTGTCAGTGGAGTTTTTGGCTCAGGTAAGCACACCAAAAAAAAAATTTGGCTCAGGGTCCAATTACTGTACTTGTATAATGGCCCAGTGACTGTTTCAGCGGTTGAGTTTGATGTAAACCTAACTTGAACCCAGAACATTCTGACAGATAGCTGAGTACAGCCTGGAAGGAACAATTAATCTATTACAGACTGGATATATGCAGGAAAAAGATTGATAATACAGGCCATTATATATTATTTTTGCAAGTGCGTACTAAAGACTGATTCACTAAGTTAGTCTCACAAAGAGTAAGATCTTTCTTTATTAAGTAACAGTCAACAATGATGTCCCTTGCTTAATATAGTTATGTGGGTCAAGAGCAAAAAAACCCCCAAAAAACAGTGGCCCTGCTTTTCTGCGTTTTTGTTCCTGCAAACAGAACTTCACTGAACATTCTTCCACCGGAACTAACAGAGAACAGTTATGTTTAGCAGATGATTGTTTTCCGCTGTGTTGTTGTGTTCTTATACTGGATAGTTTCAGATGCAAACACTAACCTCTGCTGATGCTGACACATCATTGCAAGAGGAGACATGCAGGAAAGCAAATGTTTACAGCTTAAGCTAAGCATGAGATGGTATTAAAAGCATTTTATATGGAGAATTGGAAAGGATTGGCATGGATAAACAATAAGTTCTCTAGTTGCAGTAAAAGTAAACTGTTGGTCATGCTGAGGTACGATGTGTGTGCAGAATATCTATCAAATACATGATGTCATGTTACTTTCTTCAGTATATTATATATTCCTAGTAAAGCCTATATATGCATTCATGTGTGTGTACCTGCATGTTTGAATGAGTGCATGTCCACTCAGTCTTCATGTGCTAGCCTAGCCGTTTGTGTGTGTGTGCTTGTGCATGTCTGTGGGTCTCTCTCATCCAGAGCAAGTCGTGAAACCTAATTGCTTGCACATGTGGAGGATTTTCAAGTGTTTAGAATAAAGTTGGTTTCAAGAAGAAGCAAAAAAAAAAAATGTAAGGAGGGGGGATGGGGGGGCAGGGGGTGGGGGACTGAGCAGTCTGCAGCAAGAGACAGCGAGCCTGAACCCCTCCCTCCACTGAAACCAATGCCTTCTCTTTCTCTACCCACAGGAGTAAAGGTCAGAGGTCACGGGGGAAGATCTCTGTGATTGGACACAGGCACGTTGTATCAAAAGTGGCGTTAAAGCTATAATGCATATTGTGAAACTCCCTTACATCCGATCAAAGTGATACAGATGAAAATGCCACAGCCAAACATCTACATCGTAGTCATTAAATGTTTAAAAGTAAATACAAAGCAAATGAGGCAACTAAAAAAAAAAAAAAAAAAAAGTCAAGTCCTGCATACCTCGCCTTACCCCTCCTCTCACCCCTCAGTCCTTCCAAGGGGGAGATAAAGTGTTCCAGAGAAAGGCAACCACGCACAATTTCAAAGATGTATCAGAGGCTAAAGATGGAAAAGTGCTTTTAATCTTGTGTAACCCTATAGGGCTCTAAATGGGAAAGGCTTCAGAGAAGGAATCCTTTAAAGAGGACATATAATCCTAATTAAAACACAGAACAGAGCCACCACTTGATCTGCAGGGGCCTCAGCTTGAGCTCAACCATCTTGTAGTTCAGGATCTTTTATTGTTGTTGAAGCCACACTAATGAAATAATGGTGGCAGTCTATAGAAGCAAATCAAGCGATCATTATTGCTATCCTACACTGCTCTAATGAATACCTTCACTTTATGCCAACCCCCGATTTGTATCATGCGCAAGCTTCAAAGCTTATGTGAAAAAAACCTTATCAGAAGGTCATTACTGTATACATAATCTGAAAACAGACTTGATCTGTTTCTGAATGTCTTTAACACACAATAAGATGCTGTTTTTTGTCCATATTCACTGCAATCAACACAATCCCCTGAAAAATAAACAGTGTTCAGTGTTACCTCCACCTGTATGGACCTTCGGTGAGGCAGAAAAAGTTAGAAAAAAATGTAATGACACAAGTAAGACTGTCCCCTCCTTTACATGATCTTTCCGTCACTCTCTTTTGTCTCATTTTCAACAATCTGTGTCCTTTCTTTACAGTGGTGAGTGCCCCCCCCCCTTCCCCCTCCTTCTCCCCCCTACTTCCATTGATCAGGGTAATTGGGAACAGCCATGTCCCCCCACTTCTCTGCCGTCCTCTCTCGCTGCCCCTCCCCAGCCTCCTGAAAGCCCAGACATCTGGTCCGCATACACCCCAAGTCTTCAGCCCCCCCGTCACCTCCGAGCCCCTGTCCTTCTCAAGAATAACCACACTGAGTCCCAAGACATTTGAGCGGCTGAAGAACAAGAAGATGTAGGAGAAGAAGAAGAAAAACACACGTACAAAGAGGACAAAAAGATGGAGAAGAAACTGAACACGCAACAAAAAAAAAAGCAATAAAAGTGAGGCCACACAAAGCCTTATGAAAGCTGTCTTGTAAAGTAAAACATGCTGTATTGTATAAGCAACATGTCGATGTTTTCTTGTAAGAGTACTGATTTAACATACAATAATTTCAAATGTTTTTAAGTGTCTTGATTTCTTATCACCTTTTTAACAGTGATGAAAACCTCTTTTCATGGCGTGGATTGAGAGAGCGCCATATGAAAAGTGACTGAGAGGCCTGAGTCTCCAGCAGCAGGGTCATTAGCCTTTATGCATATAATATGGGCATAAAAGCTATGGTATTAGGTATTATGGTGCTATAAAGAATTGACAATATTACCTATGAAAAAATATATTGTACCACCCTGTGGTGCCTTTATGCTGGGAAATGTGTTTCCCCTCCAGTCTGCAACGGACAATGGCATGATAGAAAGGGAAGTGTGGGATTTTAAGTTTTATGTATAAATATGCAAGTGTTTGTGTGTGTGTGTGTGTGTGTGTGTGTGTGTGTGTGTGTGTGTGTGTGTGTGTGTGTGCGTGGGCCTGTGCGCATGTGTGTGTGTTCATCCAACAGCAGCAGCAACAGCAGCGGCGGCGGCGGTGTAAGTTACGTGTTACAGATAGAGATCAGGCAGGGACAGATTTAATTAACAGATATCTCTCCTTAATGTAGATTCTTTTGGCTCCCTCAGATACATCCCCTTGTGCTTATCCAACCAGAAATAACTTATCTTGGCTCCACACTAGTCGTAATGTATTTCTTACAGCATTTAAGGGAACAGGGGCTTCAGCAGAGAGACTACACCTTCATGTTTACGCACAGCAAACAGCAGTTGACGAGATTAGCACTCCGAGAATTGTCGCTAATATCTGCAGTATGTATTACATTCACATACATAGTGTGCAGCGTTCCACACGTTGTCTTGGGAAACTGTGTGTGTGTGTGTGTGTGTGTGTGTGTGTGTGTGTGTGTGTCTGTGTGTGTGTGTGTCTGTGTGTGTATATATGTGTGTATTAATTTGCTCGCCATAAACTAAAGCTAATAGAGATTTGCCCTTTTAACTATCTCTCAAGGTGACCAGATTACTGACATCAATTAAAGCAGGTCCTGTTGGCTGGATGCCCAAAGCACAGGCTCACCCTTAGAGGAAGAGGAAGGGATCACCATCCAATAAATCACAGAAGGAAAGGAGAGAAGGGGAGAGAAAAAAAAAAAAAGGCGGAGAAAAAGTGAGTGAAACTGCAACGCAGAGAAAAGGACTTAACTTCAGTATCCTCGTAGAAGCTATTTGCCCTACAGCAGATTTCAGAGCCTGTTTCAACAATTCCAATAAAGTAAATAATGAAATAAAGTTTAATGCTTATGGATTCTATATATGGATTCTACAGTAAGTACAGTCCTGCAAGTTGCCACAGCTCAGTGATCTGGAGAGAGTCAATGGGATGGAAGAGGAAGAGAAGGAGAAATTAAAGACAAGTAAATTAGAGTTTAAAAAAGAGAAGGTCACAGGCAGTTCCCTTTTCTGCTGCACCACTCCTGATGCTGATTACTACCACGAGCCTCGACACAACACGTTTGTTTTTGTTTGCATAATAGCATTATTTCATACACCGTATTGTTACAAAGTATTTACTTGTTGATATGCAGGAGTATGTGTGTGTACGTCTGTTCATCTGGTTACAGTTCTGATCTGTGTTTGTATGCACATGCGTATGTTTGTGTGTTTGAAACATCTTATATATTTTGAGTGCGCATGCATGCACGTGCACTCGAATTGTGTGTGTGTGCGCATATAAGCATGACTCTCCCCCAGGTAACTGTTCATCCCCACTCATTAACACTTAACACTGATAGTCGTGAGCTAAAGTTGCCTTAATGTGAGTCAGAGTCCCATATCTAAGTCTACCGGCAGGCATCCCACTCCACTCATACTTAACCTTGTGGATTCAAAGTATTACACATCATTATAGAGGAATGTGAAGGCCTGTGGCTTGGTTGCTTGTTCAAGAGAGAGATCCACAAGTCGAGCTCCCGCATTTACCCCCAGTCTCTTCTTTTACAGTATTTCCCATTTGGCCTCTGGTGTAGGGTTACTTGAAACCGAATCAGTGGCAAGTTTCTGGTGAATTCATTATGCAGGTGATGCAACGTCAACTTCTTTGTGTGGGTGGGATAACTGATAGTAATCACTCCATTAAGGGCATGTAGGATACTACGCACTGCTACTGCTGCAAACACTGATACTGTGCATCCAACACATACTTCATTCATCAAACATATCAAGGGTAAACGTTGTTGTGAGAGGCATGTCCAGAGGAATTGTGGGCATCAGAATAAGTTGCGTGTGTGCTGCGACTGATGATATGAAATGTTTCAGCCTGTCCGTTCAAACGGACGGACACACACACACACACACACACACACACACACACACACACACACACACACACACACACACACACACAGTCCATCATTAAAAGGACTAAAATACAATCCAATGACACATAGCACTCTGTTTAAAAGCATACTTTGAGGGGGGATGAGGAACTTTAATTAACCTGGGTTGAAGATAGGAGGGAAGGAGCAGTTATGCAGTGGCCTCTGGCATGGTGCCTGTCCAGCCTGGAGAGGTAAAATATATTCTTATGGATCTGAAGTCAGCGCCATGCAATATTCTCTCCCTTCACATGCACATTAACCTTGCAGGTGCAAATACGGACAAAGATTGGGACACATGATAGAGAGAAGAGATAAGGTGGCAGATGAGAGAGAGAAAGAGAGAGAGAGAGAGCAGAAAGAGAGGAGGGAAATTACCCGACCACTTCATCGCACACAGTCAGCAATGCAATCATGGGCCTAACAAACATACGGTTACGTTTAATACAGTCCTCACTAATTCAAAGCTGGAGTGCGATGCTTTTACATACAAATGAACATGTGCTACATTCAAGCTCTTGCCAAATGAGTTCACGCAATGCAGATTAAGCCTATCAGCGCCAGGGAAATGTCTCCGTATTTCACAGTACACCGGAGTTTTAAATCTAGTGTCTGTGGCGAAATTCCCACACTGGTGCACTGGTAGCGATGAGCCTCACGTCGACCGGCAATGATTGGTCTGCCAGAGCCGAACGGGGGAGTAACCGCAGCGACGAAGACAAGAGTAGCCTACAGCAATTAGGAGTACCGTGGAGTTTATGGCAGAAAAACGTAGTAAAGGTCCAAGAAAAGTTTTTGATGCTCCAGATCAAAGAGATTACTGTCTAAAAAAGAAAGTGATCGACAAACATTGACGACCATTGGTGTGGCTTTTTCTTTTTACTCTCACCGCCAGAAGGGGGAGACAAAAGACCCGCACGGCAGGTTTGAAGCCAACTGTAGCGATGCTGTGGACACAAGTATGACTGAAAAGATAACTGATTGTTTTTAATGATTAAGACCTTTTCCCTGCTTCATTGAAAACTGCACCCGTAGACTTATCAGTTCACAATGTACCACCTGCCCCTGTGGCCTATCCAGTCTCTGCACCTCCCCCTTCTCAAACCCCCACCCCCTAGGGTTAGTGACTCCATAGACCTTGGGTCCAACTTTCCCAGACGGTGATTTAAAATAACAATTGCATGCATATCAGGTTTCAGGCCTCTGAAATACATGTGAGATGAGGTAATGTGATCAGTCCACAGCGCCATCCAAGCCTCTCTCTGACTCGCTCCCTTTGTGCATGTGCATGCATGAGTGCACATGTTCGTGTCTTAACTATTTGTCTTCATGTTTTAAGTTAAAGGTTAGCAAAAATATATCTGTGTGCCGATGCTGACCTGTACATTTGTTGTGTTAAGGGGGGTGTGTATTTATTTTACACGTCGAATGAAGAATAAATAATAGAACTTTAAAAACAGTTCATCTCCGTCATATTGGACACCGTGTCAAGCGTGAGAGCTTAGTGCCTGTTTTCAATTAGATCCCAAGTTAAAACAGCATTAAACTCTTACATGGTTTCATTGAGTCAAAATTACAACTCAATTAATACCCCATAAAATGGTCACAGAGTTAACGATTGAGCAAAGAGACGGAGCCATAGCGGTACCCATAACATTAAAATCAGAAGTCAGGGTTACAGTGCCTCACTGCACATGGAGAGACACAGGACGCTTGTCGACCCAGTAAGTGCCAGTGAGTAAACACTAATAATAGCTTCCATAAAGCCACTCATATGGCACTGTGGGCCAGGCCTACAGGGACCATTAAAAATGCCGCGGCTTAGGGCATCCCTCGCAAAGATCTGGGCAGAAGTGTTGTGGTTTGCGTGACACTGGTGGATGGTAGCAGAGTGAGGTGATAAGAGCGACTCGTGGAAACAAAGAGCCAGAGGGACAGATACGACAAGCAATTAGAGAAGAGAATAAAAGCAGCCATTATGCTGGAAAAGAAACTACAGGTGAATGCTCTGCCGTGATGGAGCAGCGCTCTGATTAACAGTAATACCAGGAGAATTGTTTTTCTGATTAGGAGGGACTGCAGCTAAGCATGGCATTTCTATTTTCTCTATGATTTGTGGACTTCTCAACCGGCTCTGTATGAAACACTAATAAACCACCTGAATGCAGTCCATAAATAAAATATTAGAAAAGCAGGCAAAGAACACAAAGTTATCCATAGAAGTAAAGAGGTATGGATAGGGTCGTTTTTTCTTGCTCTGTACTGGACTCAAAGCTTTTGGTTCCTCCACTGCCCCCCCCCCAGTACAGTTGTCTATAATTTTCTTACCTCGTCTCTCAACCCCCCCACCCCACC
>NW_019525496.1:1071928-1074931 GCF_002814215.2 Seriola lalandi dorsalis
TGTCCCTTCCCCCCTGTACATGGCTTTAATAAACACACACTCCTGGTTTAATCTCACAGTAACACGTTCGTCTCAGTGCAGAGACAGGACCAAAATCACTCACTCCTCTCCTCCCCCACATGTCCCTTCTATTCTCCTGGCCCCTTCCCTCCCATGACAGGTACCTTTCAATCAGGTAATCATTGGTTAAGTAGCCATTTTCCATTTCTGCCCTCTATTGAAGGCCGGCCATGTAGAGAAGGCTGCGCCTTGTAGGTATGGCTGCTAATGGGGCGACAGACAAGGCCTCCCCATTCTGTCAGGGGGAGCTGAGAAGGAGAGCCTCTTATCAGCAAGCCACAGCCACCATTCCTCACCAAATTGGCTTCTCCTTACCATCTCCCTTCTTTCTCCCCCTTTCTCTCTCTACTTGCCACCATTCCCACCTGCTTATCCATAACTCCTTCCCACCCTTGTAACTTTTAATATAACTGAACAAATCAGCTTCTTTTTTTTTTTTCTTTTTTTTTCTTCCGATCACTGCACTCGCTCCATGAGGAATGATGACAGGTTACTTCACTTACTTCACAGGTTGCTCCAAGTGCAATCTGCTGTACTGGGGAAGGCCATCCAGGAGAGTCAAACCTTCATCCTGAAAACAGCAGAAATCTATTCTGTAATTTTCCATAGTCCATTCTCTGTTTCTCATTTTTAATTTTTCCCCATATTCTCTTTCACTGATTCCAATTTTAAAGTGAAAACACTGAAACAACTTGTGCCATAATATGCAATCGACCGTTACACATCGCTCCCTTTTTTCTCAGGATTTTTCCAAATATTTCTACACATTCCCTTTTATCCCTGGATGTGTGCAATTAAAGTGCAATCTCCCCTCCTGCTCCCCCCTCGGTCCCATATGTTGTTGAGTGGCGAAGCTGTTGAGAAAGAGAAGTGTTAACCTCCTCTCCAAACCGCAGGCAGAAGGGCTGCATTCCTCCCTGAGTACTCAACGTGCTGTTTATCTGCATCCATGCACTCCATCACCATGGCAACCCCAACCAAATACACTGGCCTGTTCAACTCTGTTTAATTTTTTCCTCCCTTTTTTGATTTCATCATTGGGCTCCCATGCTCACTCTCACTAAGATAAACAGAGATGGAGCCCGTACTCAGCCAAGCCTGCGTGAGTTTATTTTGAGTCTCCGCCCGGTTCGGTCCATGACGCTGTTTCGCCATCCCTCTCACTTTTCACAGCTTGAAAATTGGAAAATGCTCAGCACTTGTGAGGCAGAGGAGACTGGAGCTGTGGTTTGAGTTGGCTCAGCTCATCTGAGACATAACGCCCCAAATAGTTTCGGAGCAGCGTGTTCATTGCACGGCTTACGACATGTCAAATCCGGAGATGAGACTAGCCTAGTCTAAAAAAGTGTGGCCTCTGGGACCAGTGAGGATTCATAATTTATCTGTTTACACACTGTCACCACCACCCGAAATAAACAAATTTTATCGCTCTCTTTCATACGCAGAGTACACACACACACATGCAATCACACACAACCTTGTCATATTCAGGAAATCAGGGGATGCCAGTGAGATGAGCCCTAAAACTCACATTAATGGACCAGCCTGTAAGACGACACTTTGTTCTCTTAATTAGCACTTCTTCTCCTCCATTCAGCCGGCGTTCCAATGGTTGACTATTCCTTTATTAGGCAGGATTCCATCTCCAGCTTTCCAATAGGCACTTAACTCCTGCCTAATAGAGGATTTTCCCACACTTCCTCTGACAAGCCATTCAACTGAGAAGAGTTAATTTGTTTCTAATGCTTGGCTAATGGAGGATCCTGATGGCAGGAATTGAGTGCTGGATTTTTTGGGATTGACTTCCTCGCCACATCCTCGACTAATATGAAGTCTATATGATGAGAATTCTTTTTTTCTCCTTTAAAACCACAGAGTTGCAGCAAGAATCAGTTTACCCCGAGGTCTTAAGAATGAAAAAGACGGCAAAATTGAAATGAAAAACTTCAGGCTAAGTTACACTCTGCTACACATGAAGCTGAATTGAGTGTTGAGCCCTTAAAGTCTAATCAGAAGACACAGTTTTGCACCGAGAAGGGAATGCTCTCTTGCAGCGGCGCATACATTGTTGCTTTTTATTATTCTCCTCTATTTTTTTCTGACTGTGGATGTCAGAGGGGGACTCTATGGGACTATCTCAGCCCTGCAGTGGCCAGTCAGTTAGTGCGTGAGTGACAGCCTGTGGCACTATCAGCTGTCCTGCTGCACAGCAGGAGTGTCAGGGAGAGAGAGCTGGGGTGAGGGTGAGGACGAAAGCACAGCCAGGCCAGGCGCAGGGGATGAGGCTCACCGAGGGCTATCTGGAAATAGCACTGTGGCCCAAATATGGCTCCTCTAATCAATCTAATTCCGTCTGCAAGCTCTGGCCTTCTCTCTCAGACGTTTCACTGCGTCAAGATAACCTTATCTTAACCTGCCACATCCTTTACAATTAGCGCTCTCTCTATAGACACACACAATAGCGCACACCAACACTGTCAAATACACACACATAGACGCATGCTCTGTTTGCACACACAAATCTTACACCAGCCAGCGTAATGCAGTGTAAATCAGCTTTCGATTCATGTTTTCCCTGCTTGTTCTTTAAATTTAGCCCATCTGTATTTGAAAGTTGCTTTTAATAGATTTACAAAACCTCTTCACAAATAATGCAAACCATGTGCAGTCCCTCTGTTTCTGTGCTTTCCCTGGTTTCATATCTTTGCTAATGTCCGTAGCAGCTGTCAAACATTTAGCATGATCTGGGAAGCGAAGTGCATCCACTGGGATGGTGCATGAAAATAGCATGAAAAGGCGACTGTTGTTTCATAGAAAAACTTCACCTCCACGCTGCTCATACTTCACACCTGTGTTCTGGAAGAGCGAGCAAGCAGTAGTGAAGCATTGTACACCAGTGACAGATGATCATCAGAGCATTTTGGTGTGGCTAGTGGGGGGGGG
>NW_019525496.1:1074951-1131625 GCF_002814215.2 Seriola lalandi dorsalis
GGTATTCAAAGTGCCATAGGCTCTGTCACGTCATCTTAGATAGGTGGGGGGAAGAGTATGAAGATGAGACTTTAATGAGCTAGCACTCAACATGGCGACACTCACCACACCTGATCAGCTCCTGATTGCCATGGGAATCCTCTGTTCCCTAACCTGCCGGGAGGCAAAGCAGAGACAGCAAATCCTGGTGGAAACATGGGCAGATCAAAGAGAATCTGCCAGAAATGAATATGTTTATGCTTGTGTGCATTAGCATAAGAGAGGGGAAGGGGTTTCATAAGTCTAATGATCAAGTATTGGAGTAGCTGCGATTCTTTTGTTCCATTTTAAACTTGCCCGGTGTTATCCTGGCCAATCTGTGAAAATATCTGCACAGAAGATAAATCTCAGCAAGGTCAAACTAACAAAGACTTTGCCTCCTCCCTGTTTTCTCTTGCCTCTGATAACTCTTTGGATTTCAAATACCTTTTCTGCTGCCTTCCATGAAGTCAGGGACACAAGCTGGCTATTGATCCGCTGCTTCGCTGTTTTATGTCTGTGCATTCAGTCTATGCTTGTGTCTGTGCCAAGAATAAATGCATGTGTGCTCCTGTGTGCTCTTACAGCTTTGTTTGTGTCTGTGAAGTCAAGACACACACGTGCGCACACACGCACGCACGCGCATACACAAGCCAATGGTGACTTGTCAGGATAATTAGGACTAGTAATGAGATGTGGTGGGTGGAGTGCCTTTACCTCACCAATGCTGATGACCAATGCCCTTGAAATCCATCACAGGGATGAAGGTGGAGAGATACAGCCTGATCAGCACGCAGCCAGTCACAAAGAAAACACAGCAACTATACCACCTTACACGCAGCTTTCAAAAGAAGTTGTCTGTTTTATCTGTTGACAGTACATAATAAAAAGGAAATGATTAATTACATCCTATTCAGAACTAAAATACAATGCTTGCGTATCGCTTCTGTTCTGAAACACTGATAATCTCTGACTCTTTAACATTCATATCATAGTGACATGATTTAATGGACCAGCATATTTGGAATTATATAACCTCTAAAGAGGGCAGATTATGTGAAGACTCAGTATAGCAGCACAGAGAGGGGCCGGGCGTTAAACCGAGACTAGTTTGCCCCTCATTTGACACCACACCAAAAAAAAAAAAAAAAAAGGATTAAAATAATTGATCAATTTACTCAGGGGCCAAACTGATCAATGAGATACATTATTAAAAGAAGGCTATTGATCAGGATGGAGGCAAGCCGAGTAAAATGTTTACCACAGCAGAGAGGCCGGGATCAATTATGCGGCCAATGCAGTTGAATAGAGCCCCATATGGATCAATGCAAGATGGAGCAATAGGGCTTATGGATCTGCCCACTGTCCACTGTCCCTTTGTAGCAGACGGAAAATGAAAGAGTGAAAGTTTGAAATACAGCAGAGAGATCAAGTGTGAGGTAGGACAGGCTCTGCCATCTTTGTTACTATAATAATGGATTCAACTGGGAGTTGCCTTGTTAACTATTTTTTTTGTGTACTCTGAGTATTTTTGGCATTATGGACATTAACATCCCTTTTTTTTTTTTAACTATCAATGTCGGTGCTCTACAACTGCATGTTGTATGATGAAGTATAACAACAACTGTCCCTTGAGCAACACCATTTAATAACAAACCATCCCTTATGATGTACAACTTTTGTGTGTCTTTGGTTTGACTCTGCAACAATGTAGCTTGTTACTGTAACATTGTTTGGAGCCTCTGAACCAGTATGTAAATGCAAAATGCATATTTTCAGAAGTGTCTGTATACAAATAATATTGAATTGATAAATATTAATGTAAAATACATTATATGTGCTTTGGTAAATATCGGAAAAAGCTAAGTGAGTGTATATATATGTGTATTTACCTGAAAAGATGCATACGTGCATGAGCAACAATTTGTTCAAAGTTGCATGCACATCCATATGTGTGAATGTCATGTGAATATATGTGTGCACACAGTGAATGTATGTGTGCGCGTGTGTGTGCGTGAATTTATGGGCTATTGACTGTGGACAGGAACATTTTTAAAAAGTCAACACAGACCACTACTCCACCATCAGTTCAAGGAGCTATTTTCCACACAAAAGGAAGCTTTGAGGAGAGAAAAGAGAAGGGCAGAAAAAAGAAACAGATTTTAAAATGTGCTCTAAAGAAAAGCAGACTCAAGGCTCCTCTCTTCCCTCCCTTCTTTTCTGGCTCCTTTCTTTGCAGCTATAGAAAGGAACAGAATGATTGTGGGGTGCAATCGGAGGGGGAGGACGGGGGTTACTGAATAGACCTCAACGCTTTTACAGATTTCCTCTCTCCCCACCATGGAGGACATCTGACCTTTGAGGGGGGAAGGATGAGGGAGAGAGGGGGAGACAGAGATAAAGAAGGAGGGGTAGTTGGGAGAGAGGGGAGGGAAATCATAATGAAAAGTGGTAATTCCTTAGAGAGTGAGTGAGAAAGAAATGTCTAAGGGCCAGTAATGAGATCGTCTGACTAGAGGGTTGCTATAGCAACCACCACAGTATTACTATACACTACACTGTATGAATGAGAGAAAGACCATCTATTGTTGCCACAAGTGGATGGGTCAGAGAGAAAAAGAAAGACTATGAGAGTATGAGGCGAGGAGAAGCAACTCAGTGTGAAACAGTTGACGCATTAAATGCTATTAAATGAATTCCATACAGTTTATAGGAAAAAGAAATTATAGAAATTGTAGGGATACAATAACTTTTTTAGCAAGTAGAGACCACTGTAATGTACTGTAAGTTCTCTTAAATTGGTTAGTCACATTTAAGGTTGAATGCTGGGAGCTCCACCCCCTGGAAGGTCCAGGTCGAAGACAGTGACTGTGGGTCCTGCCTCCATGGCCCACTGTCCGCAACGTCTCATTGGCCGCCCAGGAATCCAGGTGGGGGGAAGCTAACCCAGTGCAATTGTTTGGTTGGTTGGTAGGTCAGCGCTGAACTCCTCCAGCTCCGAGCTGAGCTGCAGATCTGATTACTGTGGTCTCTTTACAAAGCCTGCTTCCACCACCTGCTCCCACTCCACTCCTCCAGCCTCTGATAAACTATCATCACTGCAGATTGAGACAAATGATCTCCCTCTCCCTCATAGTCCCACTGCCCAACTGTTTGTGCATGTGTCAGTGTGTATGTGTGTGTCGAAGAGAAAGAGGAAGAGAGAAGGGGAGGGAGAAGGATAGAAGTAAGAGCTTTCAAGAGATAACTTAGTGATTACAATATGTTGCTCAAGTGGCTTACATTTATGCCTCTCTATGTGAATAAACTTGGAATAATTTGGATTCCTTGGTGAAAGTGCAGAGGGAGAGAGAGAGAGAGAGAGAGAGAGAGAGAGAGAGAGAAAGAGAGAGAGAGAGATCAGTTTACATATGAATTTTTCAGTCAAACTTGCCTTTTTGGGTCTGTACAGTGTAGTCGTGTGACACTTGCCTGTGGGTAACGAACATTTCCTTCCTTGGAGGAAGCACTGGTTCATGTGAGCCCCGGAGACAGGAGGCGGTGTGGGTCAGCGATAATCATATTGAATGGACAATGCCGCAGATAGGTGTGGGCGAGCCAACACGCATGCCTGGTTTGACGGGGAAGGCCTGCAGGAACTGGCCGTGAATATACACTCACGCTATGGGGTCAACAACAAAACAAAACAGCCAGATAAGAAGCACAGACATCCCACTTCCATTTTTTTTTTCAGTTGGTTTTTATGGGTATCATGGAAAAGGAACAAAGACATGGCATTTAGAAAAAATCATGCACCATTCCTGTGCCTTGAGTTTGTGTGTATGTGCATGTGTGCGTGGGGGGGGTGGGGGGGGGGGGGGGGGGGGGGGGGGGGGCCCACCCTGCTCACTTTGAACAGATGTAGTACTCATATCAATATGTTTAAATACCTGGCTAATGTTTCTCTCTTGTGGAAAAGATTGATTTTTTATTTGGAGTAAGCCTTTCATCTCCTGACTCTACACAGACAAACTACCTTAAACATATCAAGTTGGGTGGAAAGTCACACTCACCATATATGGGCTGAAATAATATCACATGTGTTTACAGTTTTTATTCAATCCTCTGTATGCATATTCAATGTTCTGTTAATCCAAATCTTAATCCACAAGCGAGTTATTTGTATTATACCTGCTGGGATAATCAGTGCCACTGAAACAATTTTGCCACAAAACAAGAATGTTTGACAGTGTTACGCGTGGGAGAAGACAGAGAGAGGTCAGTGGGGAAGGATGAAGGGAGGAGGAGGAAGGGTGGAGCAGTCACAGACGCTCTGTCAGATCTGCAGATAGACATACTTACTTCATCATGCTCCTTTTTTTATTAGCAGCCAAGTTACCGAACAGGATAATGCTGCTTAGTGACTAATTCATATGGTTTTAGGCAGTGGTGGAAGAAGCACTCAGTTCTTGTACTTTAGTAAAGGTATCAACACCACAGTGTAGAAACACTTAAAGTACTAAAAGTATAAGTAGTCATTATGCAAAATTGCCCACTTCAGAGTAATATATATATTATGTTACTGGATTATAATTACTAATGTATTAATGTGTCCATCACTTTAATATTTTAGCTAGTAAAGGAGGGGCCAATTTTAATTACTTTATATACTGCTGGGTAGCTTCTGAATTTCCCTGGGGATCAATAAAGTCTCAATAAAGAGTGTTATCTTATTTTAACCTATAATTATATATCATTAATGTGAATCTGATAATTAACTAGTATTAAAACTAAAATGATGAAATAAATGTAGTAGAATAAAAAGGATAATTCCTGCCTCTGATTTGTAGCTGAGCAGATGCATGAAGTAGCAGAAAGTAGAATTATTCAAGTACATCAGAACTGTATGTCAGTACAGCACTTGAGTAGTTACTTTCAGCCACTGGTTTTTAATCCAAAGGGCATACTTAATCCACCGGACCTCTCAGCCCGCATCTTTGCCTCGTTCTTTACTGAAAAGGTGGCGGCCATCAATCGCCAATTCTCTGAACCTCTCAGACTCAACCACTCTCCCTCGGTTAATGGCACAGCACTCTCCACATCGCTCTCATGCCCTTCTCTGCCTCGTCCGGGTCAGTAGCTCACCACCTCCCTCACTAAGCCCTCTAGGTCAGCGCAAGGCCCCAAAAAGTATAACATGTGGTTGTCCTTCCACATGTCCGTCCCAGTCCCCCCAGGTGAAGGGGCCGGAGATTAGCTAGATTTCTTTGTCTTTTAGCATGGAGATGCTTACTTATTGTATACAGGAGACCACAGGAATGGGTCCAGGCACACAGTGTTAAGTATGGAAGAAGTTTAGGTACTCAGGGTAAATAGGACTGTTTACCTTGTCAGTGGCCTTGCTTGGTGGAGTCGCACAGGTAGACTCGCAAGTCTTTACCTGAGTAGGTCAGAAGGAGGGCTACACATGGTGGGTGGTGTTTCTGCTGATGCTTCAGCGACAGTCTCTGTAACTAGCATCAGTTTAATTGCTGTTAAGCTCATTAATGCTTTTCATGCATCAGGATATGTGCTCATGTAAAGATTAGCTGCTAATATTAGTTCATAGTTAATGTTGTAACTGTAAAGAGTCATGGTCATCTTTACATTGAGAGGGCAGCACAATGGCAATGTGGAGCAACTTGCATGGTTTGGCCTCTGTGTAAAAATGCCTTCACTGTGCAGAAGCTGCTGCACAAAGAAGATGTCTAACATTGGATTTACAGTAAGTATGAGCTGCCAACCATGAAAAACATTTGTGTAATTTTTCTAGAAGTAATAAGAGTTTTTGTGGCACCCTATATCAGGAAGTTCATCAACAGAGCAGCAAATAAAGCAGTGAATCCACTGATCTTGGCAGTTTAACATAATAAAAGTTAAAATTATGACTTTTATTACACTAATGCTACCAACGATGCCAGCTGCAGGATGCCAGAGAGGTTTCTTACATAAAGTAAAAAAAAAAAAAAAAAAAAAAACTGGTGCTTGATTGCTTGATTCAAGAGGAACAGTACATCATGTTCAAATGTGGACAGTGACAATGTTTTATCGTTTTAACCCCGCAAGAAGTTGTAAAATTTCATCCAGGTCTTCCACTTCTTTCAAAAATGCTGTAAATGCAGCATCATCTTAAAAGAAGAGGATTGTCTCCCACTACTCAAAAAGGCAGGTGGCGGAAACCGCTGAAGGATCACCAGTCCACAAACTGCAATCTTCCATAAAATCCTAGAGGATGTCTTTGATGGAGGAGGCAAACCGAGTGAAGGGAGTGACAGAACCAGCAGAAAAACAAGAGAGATGCCAAGTGTTGGAGACACTCTGTGAAGAAGGTTGGTTTCCTACCCAGTGGAAGTGTTTGTCTTCCATGTCCCAGAGACAAAGGAACCATTTGGTGACACAAACATGTATTCTGGACCGCTTGGACATGTGACAAAACTCTGGACTGAATGTTTTCACTTGCTATTTGCTCTTTAATGTTTAATGAAACGGGTAACCACGGCAACCTCAGGATGTTTTGTTTTCCCAAAGCAGTGAGAGGGACATAAATGCCATTTCTATCTATGCTCTTATCAGCCCTGGACCGGAGGACACAGGCTGCCCTTCCTTGTCCCTGCGACTACAGCCTCTTTTAGGAATCTGGGGCCACCGCTTGCCATTGTGCTGTCCTACAGGAAGTACGGTTCACTGCTCACTCCCAGCATTCACTGGGTTTCCTGTGTCAGGTTACCACGTCCTGTGTTTATTTTCTTTGCTTTTTGTCTGTATCCACCCTATAGGATTTTGCTAACATCCACCAAACCATACAAAAAGAGAGGATGGCACTATCTCAACTGTTCCTTCAATGTTGTTCCACACTAACGAATGTGTCTTTATCTCGTCAGGGATACACCTCTCCGACCTAAGCCTTGTCTTAATGTGACCTGTCTTTTGGCGGGGCTTTAAATTCCCAAGTCTCTATCAGGTCTGCGGAAAAGAGTTTTTCCCCACCTAAACCAAAAAGAACCTCAATCAATTTCAAATTAAGCAGTTCATTCAATAGACATTGTCTTTGACAGATAAGCTTGTTACACCTTGAGAAAAGGCTAAAGGAAAGACTTTAAAACAATCTCTTCAAAGTAATTATTGCTCTGCTTGGAGTTTTTTTTTTTTTTCTTTCTGCTCCTCTAAAACAAACAGCTTTGGAAAACTTAGCAGGGTGTGATTGATAGAGAGCATGAATGATGTATAAAGTCTATTTTGCCCAGATCAATACTGAATTTCATTAGGACACACCTCGTGCACAAACACACACAAACCCATGCACACCATCTTTACTGAGGACATTGCAGGGTTTTCGCTCTTGCAAGCCCTCCACTGTATTTTCACTGATGAACATAACTGGGTGAGTATGCGCCTGTTATCATTCCATATCAACGCCTCAAAACAAGGTGCCCTGTCTAACGCTGACTCTTACACTTCACTCTGAGTTCCCTTGATATGGTTAGGCTTTACACGTGCTTCCACAAAGAGTTCGCCTGCATGCTAAGCACTGACCTCTCAACCAAAGCAACACAGCCCTTCTTCATTTACCCCTGTGAGATTCCCCCTGAGGATCGCTCACCTCTATTGTCCTTCCTCCCACTCCTCTGTATGCCCCGCAATGATGACCATGCTGCTCCTGCATTCACATCCAACATCCACCGCGGTGACTACCATCCACCTTGACAGGAGGAGAGGAGCCTGAAAAAAGGGGCTGGATGTATACAAGATCATGTAGTGCACCACTCGGGCTTAAGTCTTAGATATACATGTCTAAATCTTCTCTCTTCACAAAGTGTTAAAGAAGGGAGAGACTAAACAAGTATGGTGGACGGAGAAAAAAGTGGGGTCTGGAAATCATTTCCTACTTAGTGTTTATATACAGAGCCAGTGCTGGTCTTTAGATGGTGTTCAGACACAGCCCAGTGTTATGGGACTTCATACACCCCGGCCAGACACACCAGGGACACAACTGGTGACAGATGAGGACAAGAGAATAGACTCCTTTTGACCCACTCAAATAGTTTTAGCTTTTTACAGAAACTGCATTTCTGTGCAACGGCTCATTTCCTCACGGCTTATCCCTGCAATACAGGATGGATGGAAGGATATACAATGCAGATCAGTGAGCTCAGCAAGAGAGAAAGCAAGTCACTGGCATGCTTACTCTAAAAATCTGTCCACACATAAAATGATCCATCTAAATAACACAGAAGTACAAGCTTTGAAAAAACACTTTAAAAAAAGAAAGAAAGGAAAAAAACTTGCAATCTCCTGAAATATTTGACACACATGTGCAGGAGAGTAAATATTGCCATTTGGATGGATCCACTCACCAAAGAATATCAAACAAATTCAGAAACAATCACAAACATACTCTACCAAGCCCCACATGGCTACACTGTACACAGCAAGCTGTGGATCTGTGAACAGACAGCGTCTGAGCATGCATCACACTTGGCGTTTTACGACACAGGTCAATCACTGTGACCTCTGTAGGCTTGTATTTCATGGTAGGACTTGGGCAGTGGACCGTGAGGCGGAGGAGGAGGGGGTGGTTGGGGTGGGGGGCTTTGGATGTTACCGCTCAGGATCTCATCTCCACAACTCCCAGAGGACGCTGAGTCGGTAACGAGAGGGTTTAGCTTATTTTACTTTTTGTGTGTGTGTGTGTGTGTGTGTGTGTGTGTGTGTGTGTGTGTGGGAGAGGCGGGGTTGTGGTGAGTGTCCACACTGTTGATAAATAATGACCCCATATGTGTCATACAGGGTCATTATTTATGTGCCATAATGCCACTTGAAAGAAAATGATGTTTTTCCAGCACCATAAATATTACCTCCACCCCTTGTTTTTGTTGATGTGTGACAAACTTGTATAGGAATGTGTACGTTTAAGATCAGAAAGAAGGATGCAGCCTTTACTACTGGCGGTAGGAATTTCACGCTACTTCATTCAGCTCTTCTTAGGCAGCTCTCTATATTTAATCACAGTCTCTATCCAGGTAAAGCAGTGAAATGGCATCATTAATTGATATGATTCTGCCGAGCATGTGTATTTACCCAACATATTTTAGTTAATATGTGTCAGTGTTTCTGTCAGCTCAAAAGGCTTTTACATATCCGAGTGATCATATAAACAAAGCCTGAATAAATTCACAGTTTCACAATAAAAGCACAGACACAGAGGGCAGAAATGCTGTAGGAGTCAGTAGAGAGCAGGCAACTGTATCAGTGGAAGAAAGGTGCCACAGCCACAACAGTACACTCGGCTACACTCTTCCCGTAATGCTCATTTGTTTCTTGGTGCAAACTCCATGACTCCAGTTGTTATTATATCATGTCAGTTAAGTTGATATGCATAGAGGTGACAAAGCCAGCAGAGAGAGAGACCAGAGACGAGAGGGTTTACACACGTATGCTCTAAGATCAGCTGCTCCACTTGTACTTTGAACACCCCCCCCTCCCCCCTCCCCACCCCCCTTCTTTCTGGGAGTTACATTCCACGCATAAAATATGCAACCCAAAAGCCTCTGGGCCCCCTAAGAAATAAAGAGGACAGTTACCGTGGCAACCTTGAACAACAGCAGCATACAACATCCCGCTGATGGACAGCACACTCCAGGAGGCCAGCGCACAGGTGCTATTTTCTTTCAAAACATAAAGAAAGAAAAGAAAAATCAGAAAGTGCTAATGTTTTTAAATATTAAGAAAATTACCTTTCCAAATGCTCTTTTTTTTTTTCAGGGGCCTCTATGACTTTCGCAGCTCAGATGTCTTGTGTCCAGTGAACAGTTGTGCTTCATCGGGAAAAGAAATCACTACTGTTCTTATCACTGCCCTCAGACATTCAGACTGTTTATGCTTAGCAAAGCACAAGAAATTCTGAAGGTCGTACTGTAAACTCATTGTCCACTGTGTATACACATAAATTATTGAAAATTTTCAAAATGTTGTAAGAAAACTGGTCTTAATTACTCGCTGTAAAATCAGATTTGCCCGGGAATGCGATGCACACAGCAATTATTAGTTTGTTGTTTATCCAGGAGAAACAAAAGCAGTGTTAGTTGCATTGTTAGCTGCAGTGTGATATCTCAACACTTTTCAGGTAAAAAACATCCCTTGGCAGACAGTGAGGGAAAAAGTAGCAAGTGTCTCTAATGTGATAATAAAAGGAGATAAAAACCCCTAAAGGAAACATGTGAAAGATAAAGAGATGCAGAGGGGGAGTGGGAGTCGTGCTTGAAGATGTGTTAATGGCATGGAGCATGGGTCCAGTTCCCACAAAACACTTGATCAGCCTAATTAAAAGAACCTTGGCGTGATACGTTCTGAACAGCGGGGAGTCAGGCCACGTGCCAAGTCTGCACTCACCTCCTCTCTCCCACACACTTCCAGGCACTGCCATCATCCACCACAACAACAACACGAGGAATGGAAGAGAGAAAGTAAATTCTGGGCAAATTCTCAAGACGCTCTGCTTTGTGATCCAGCAAACAGGAAACTGTAGCACAGCGGAGGCTCGCTGTCAAAGATGTATCTGCTGTCACTGACCACTGGCTCCCCTGTTTGTCCTCTTAGTCTGAAAAGAGCATTCAGAGTCCCTTCGACAGAGTATCCTGAGTGCTAAAGTGAGTCATCTTTGGCAACTCCTGGAAAGAAAACCAGCCTTTTGGAGCACTACTGTACATATGAATCAAACTTATGTAGCCCATGTGGAGGGACTGCCAGAACTTAATGCGTTGCACATTGCTGGAGCATGCAAACACATATGTACTTTATTCTAGCACACACACACACACACGCATAGAGACACTACACGCACTCATACAAACAGTTACGCATGTTTGTTTAAGCATTTTTTTTCTTTTTCTCCAAAATAGACACACCAGGGTTGCTACAACAGTAGGACACCATCCACAAAACAACCTAGCTCATAAGAAGAGTATCATCTTACATGGAAAAAAAAAATTCATATTTTTATTGGGTAAGAAACTGGAAAATATTAAGAGAGCACTCTGGACACAAGCTTTTTTTCTAAATTCAGAAGGAAAATATTTTCATTATTGTAAATTATTTTTAAAATATAAATTTCCTTTCCATGAAGAATTACTTTGAGCACTGTGCATTGAGGAGTTTTATTTTGGTACATTATTGCTAACTGTAAGGCCATCTTTTGTTCCTACTGTAGACATCATTCATCATACATGCTGTGTGTATATCTGAACGAATTCTGAAGAAAAATTCTTGTGGGCATTTAAGCATTTCTCATTTTGACAGAATTCAAATGGATGTGTCCTTTACAATTGTTTTTTTTTTTCAATCATATATCCTTGAGCTCTACAAAAAAAAAGTTTTGCCAAACAGCTTGTGGTGAGGAGTCCATCAGTGGTACACGGTGCATCCAGTGCCTTGACCTCCATTATCTGCACCCTCTACCTGTACTGTGAAATCTCACCACACCGCTGTAATTTCAATAGTAAGTGGTTACACAGCAGTGTATATTGTACCTCTGCATGTCACCTTGCCTACAGCACCACCTGTCCATTTAAAGCCCTGTTCTTCTACCGTGCTACAGTGAGGAGACAGCAGAGGACAGGCAGGTAATGGGATTGCCACACCCTGTTTGGGTTCAAAGCCATAGAAGCTCTCAGGTGTAGGACAGCACACTGGGATGTGTCTGGGGAGCATCACCTGGATGCTGGAATCACTCAACCTGCACAAGCTCATTGTTCAGTGCTGTCTCAACCTACGTAGAGAACGAAAAAAGAAAGGACAATGAAAAGAAAATGTCCAATAAAAATGGTAGAGTATAGGTGTGTGTGCATGCTGGCATGTGTGCACAAATGTGCATGCACACATAAGCATATGCAATGTCGTGACATGGCTTTTTTCCCCCCCGTGTCAACCCTCTGGAGCTGCACCTTTGAGATAAAAGAGACGAGAGGAAGCCTTGTTGCTTTTTTCAGCCATTCTCTAATCCCTCACATTAACTATAACTCCCCTTTCTCTCCTTAGTTTTCTCTATCTATAGAACAGAGGCTGTCGCTGTTAAAATTTCAGTTTCCCACAGCACTGAAGACCCTTGAGAATTACCTATGTTCTAAGATTAGGAGCCAGTAATTCCTTTTGTTGTTGGGGCTATAATGAATATCATAAGATGCTTATTTCGTGAGCACCAAGTCTGTATTTGAATGATGAGCATGTGCTCTGGGTGGGTTGTCTTCTTTTCAACCCTGCATCGTTCTCTCTCCCACCTTCCGTACAGTGATAAATCCAACAGCTCCATGCTGCATCCAGCATCGTTCTGCCCTCCCTCCCACCTTAACAAAAAAAAAAAAAAAAAACTTTTCCATCTTCCAAATCCCTTCATCCATGGCCTACAGGTTATCTCCCCCTACTCTAGACATAATCCTGGCCCCTCTGGCAGAGAAACAGAGGCAGAGAGAGGGAGGGAGAGAGAGAGAAAGAATAGAAAAGACCATATAGAGACAGAAACAGTGAGACAACGACAGAGAGACACAGACAGGGAGACAGGGGGAGGGTGAGAGAAAGAAAGAGAGAGAGAGAGAGAGAGAGAGAGAGAGAGAGAGAGAGAGAGAGAGAGAGAGAGAGAAGTAGCACAGGGAGGAAACACGGGGAGAGGTAAAGATACAGAGTGAAACAAGAACTATGGAGACAAACAGCAATGTTGTTAAGTCAGTGGAGCAACAAGAAAATGTAAACATGTTCCCTTCTCCAACGGCCTTTACCCGAGGTGGGGGGAGACCTGTCAACGATTGTTAACACATGTGTCCAGGCTTCCTCTAGGCCGTTTACTTGGAGACTGAAGGAGGCTCAGCACCAAAGATTTATGGCTCCCGGGGAAGAAGTGGAAGTGTGTTATTGATAAGTTGCCGAGAGGAGGCGAGGGGCGCCCACTGCAGTAATTAGAGGATGAACTTGCAGCCCATTGATTGAATGGAGTCCTGGACAGACACCAGAGCCACCTCATACAGTACCACAGTCACAGTCTGACCTCACTGTGGACAGGTGACCTCACCCCTCTGGGCTTGGAATACAGTGTGAAGATGTGCATCATCATAGCTAAGGACTCAGGAACAGTTTGACGTGTCTACATGTTGAGTTCGATCAACAAATGAGCCTCTACAGCTGGTGTTGCATCAGAACTCAGCAATATAGGAGTCAGTGATGAGCAGCCAGGCCGCAGCGCGCCTTTGTGCACGCTTTAGTGTCCGTGTGTGTGTCTACACGCACAGTGTGTCAGCGTGTGCATGTGGGTGGAGGGGGGAAGAGTGCTGCTTCTGTTAAAGCCTAGTATTATCCCAGCATTCACCAGTGTTTCCAGTGACCACAGGCTTGGAGGACGGCCCAGTCCTTCTAGACACTGCTTAGCAATGGGACCCACCATTGTTTGATTTGGCTGCATATTCCAGTGTTTTCAGCATTGCTTAAAAGAGGAGGGGTCAGTGGAAGCAGTGAAGAAGTCTGGGCTGAAAGGAGGAGGAAAAGCAAGGCTTCAGTCGGCCTTCTTCCCATTCCCCAGCTTTCCTAGAACTTAGGAAAAAACAACAGATGCACGGGTTGAGTTCAAGTTCTGTTTCTTTCTTTTTTTTCTCTCCTCCATTTGGTACCAACAGAAATGCTCAGCTTGTTTTGATCCGCAGTTTGCATCAGATCGCTTTAGTTCATCAAGATGACTAAGATGGTGATAGGTATCCTTAATCAAGACAAAGTAGGTTTAATACATTGCTGTGATGCAGCCAATCATTGGGTCATACCATTTTGTCCCCACATGTGGACCTTGACTTGTGTAGTCTGTTTGTCTTTATGTTTGCAATGTATGCACGAATGTGTGTGTGTATGTGTCACTTGTTTAACCCAGCAGATTAAATCACTAGCACTAAATATTTATGAATCCTTTCCATTTAGTTTCCTAATTTTCATCTGTAATCTGAATTGCTGATACTGTCAAAACAAGACTCACTAAAAGTCTTACAGTCTTTTCTTAAAAGACAGATTGCTGTATCTACTCTTCACAGTAGATGTTATGCATAGAGGTAAAGTGTTCCAGTGCCTGGAGAGTGTTCAGTGTGAGCAGTTCATCGTAACGAACACTGAAGAACTTCCAGGACACGAACCCACCTGAATCCTTTTGTCCCCCAGAGTCAACATTTTAACAGTGCAAAGCTCCCATGCGTAGCCAGGAGCTGGTCTGGAAATCTGAATCCCTCCATCTCATTAATAGTAGATGCCCTCCATCCAGGGCTGGAGATGCCTGAATAATCCTCTCCTGGGTGTTTATCATTCAAATGTATTCCACCCAATGAGACACCTGTTCTGCAACTTGGGTCTCCATGACTTCACCATGTGCTTTCCTCCCGCAGCACCACAGGGACTGTTCTCGCTCACTGAAGGACCCACAGCCTAGGCAAACTTTCTATGGACACCTAAATGTGCCTATATGCTATTACAGGCTCTCTTCTTCCACCGCAACATGGAAGCAATCAGCATTCAGTGCAGCAGAACACCTTCAGCAGGACAAAGCCCAAATGAATCCACTCTGACTATGAAATAGATTTCACTAACAGCAGTAACTGGAGTGTACTCCTCTTCCTTTAACCAAACACACCAACCCCCACTCTCCGCAAACTCCCTCTCACATCCGCCTTACCCTCCTCTTCTGCCCAGGTGAATGTTGTTCAAGCTGCAGCAGCAGTGGAATTACACAGGCAAGACGAAGAAAGCGGACAATTATCTTCAATATCTGTCAGACACATGACAGCAACAGCCCCCCACCCCCACCCTCCACACACACATACACACACACACACACACACACACACACACACACCCAACCCACCAACACACCAAACACACACGCTGACAAGCCAAAGGAAAGTACAAAGAATGGGGGTGTGCTGCTCTTTTGATTGTTCAGAGGCATAGAAATTGTCTCTCTGTGTCTCCCTCTCTCTCTCTCTCTCTCTCTCCTACCCCCTCTTTCTCAATGCCTTTTTCTGCTCATTACCCACCACATTTGCATGCAGGCTGCCAAAGAGCTGGCAACGATGGGGAGGGAAATAAAATAAAAGGATTAGAACAATGGTAATCACTGGTGCTGCGTGCATGTGTCTGTTTATGTGTGTGTATGTGTGTGTGTGTGTGTGTGTGTGTGTGTGTGTGTGTGTGTGTGTTGTGTGTGTGTGTCTATGCCGGCATGCATGCAAGTGTGACAAAAAACTGAAGTACAGAAAAAGCATCTTAAAAAATCATTCTGAAGAGCGATTGAGAGAAAAAGACGAAGAGCTGCAGGTGTAATTAAAATCTGGGGTCAACCCTTCTTTTTGTGTCAAAACAACTGACACACATTATTTTCTCTAATTCAAAAAAATGAACAAAATTGCGCATTAGATCCACAGTTTCAATATGAAAACTGAAACAAAATGTAAAACACGTGTGAATGATGAGCATGTGCACCTAACCTTTCAATTTATGGGTGAAGTGAAAGTGCAGAAAAAGTTTATAGTTTGAACCAAACATAATTAGGGAAGAAGTGCTTCTGAGCTTCCCAGAACTGTACTAAGAAAGTGGACTAAGTTATAATAATTTCCAACTTTTCAGTATGTCCTTGGGGTCTTTACCTTCCAGAGTTGCCAACTAATGCCCTCTGGGCAGAGAGGCTCCGTAACTGACATGAGCTCAAGCATGCAGACAAGACCTAATAGAGCTGGGCCATATCAGCAGGGCTGGAGGGATGGTAAGGACCGGCCATATCGCAGCCCTGGGTAAGACCTGCAGGAAAGACTCTTTCAGAACAGGGAAGGTCGATGAAAGACCCCCATGAGCCACAGAATGGATTATGTCTCCTTTCCTCTCAGCGCACTGATAACCACATCAGCTTCAAGGACCCCCTCAGGGCCAGTGCAGGTGAGGCTAGCTATCTCTCTCACTTACAATCATGAATCCTTGATGCATTAACTATGTTTCAGATCCATGTGAATGTCGAGTGGTCCACGCTAAAAGGAACAGATGGGGATAAAGGATGGAATGTGTTTAGTGTGGAGGAAGTGGAAACAGGAGACCAATCAGCAGAAGCACAACAAATCTAGGGAATGCTAACCTTTGAAGGACTAGCAGTTTGAAAGAGGAGGGTGAGTGGGGATCTGTGATAATAGCACACACTTGATCATGCCATTACCTCGAATTAGAGATAATTAGCCTTGGTAAACTGGGCACGAAACACGCCTATGATGTTGGGCCCAGAAGGCATGCTGTGGTACCTTTTACAGCCCGGTGGCTGATTTTGGGCACACACAACTGCTGCTCACAGCACGGCGAGGAAGCGATAAAGAGAGTGGGCCCGGCTGGCTGGTAGCAAACTGGGAGTAATTATCAAAGAGAGCTTATAATCAAACATCCGAATCGCAAACACGGACTATAAAACCCCTTTGGCTTACATCCAGGAGTCGTTTTATCCAATTAGGTAAATGGCTATAATGTGGGGGATTGAGGCGGGGGTAAGGGGAGGGGGATGAGGCAATAAATGAATGGAGCTCAACAATCATACATTGCAGGGGATATGTGTCAATATTTTTGTCTTTCCGTTGTTATTCCATTGTTTTTTGTAGAAATAGCCCCAGAATCAGGCAACTGAAAACCTGTTTGTTGGTTGCAAATTTTAGTCACTTCAAATCTGGCTGCTGCGCTGTTGGACAGCAACAATAGTTTTTGGCAGTGTTTTCCCATTCCAATTAGCATCCACTGTATGTGTATTCAATTACCAAATGTTACAATAGAGGGAGAAAAAAAAAGTAAAATCAAAGCTATAGATTGTTTCAGAGAAAATGTTTGGCTTTGCACAAAACAAGATTATGCCTGGTCAAGACCTGTTAACTAGTGAGCAGAAGCTGGATGATCCCAGCAGCCACATGATCTGGAGCTAAATTTAGCCTCCTTAAATACTGTAAGTACATACAAATCACCATCAACCATAAAACAGCTGAGTAGTGACTGAGAGGTAAACCAGTGACTTCAGCTTTCATTTTAAAAAGTCCTGGTGGTTTTGATGTACCACAACGCTTGTCATTCCCTTTAAAGATCAGTATTTAAACACTGATTGCGACAGCGCTCACTTTAAAGAGCTCTTGCCTCACTTACCTCTCTCTGTGTGAGTTAATTGGGAGCAGGATTGTTCAGTGGTGATGAAATCCAGATACAACCCAGTGTGTGTGTGCAACAACTCCCTACCTCTACCACACCAGAGAGGAATGTACCAGGCAGGGTAACGAGAGGAAAGATGCTAAACATGCGGCCTTCAGAGCTCCTGAAACCTGAAAGTCACATTCCGCATTGTCTTGACACTTCATAGGCTACTGAACGATGTGGGGTTCCCTCCTCTGTGAGTGACAAGCTTCGCACTGTGGGCTGTTGCCATGCACTTGTTAACCCTGCTCCTCTTCCCTTCTGCCATTCAAGGGACAGCTCACACTGCAGCAATACTATGTTAAGAGCTATGCAAATAGCAATTTCAGACACCGCAAGCAAGAGTAGGATATTTATGGAGAAGCTTCAGAGTCGCACAGACAGAAGTTAACTGGCTGACATCGCGAGACCGCTCTGAATGGGCGGTACAAGTGTGTGGAACTGTTGTGTTTTAGGCCCATTTTAACAATATAAAAGAATCATTTCAAAGTTTAATGTTCACCAATTAAAGGAATATACCGTCATTTTGGGAAGCTATTTATTTGATGTCTCACCACAAATTTGTTAAGATCAATATCGATTTGCATTAAACTCTTCAGTTTTTTTACAAATGCCACCCCTAAAAACACCTGGATACTTTAAAAGGAGTTTAAACTGACTTTCACGTAAGCCCCACTAAGACCAGCTGACATCAGGCTTTCGTGGGCAACGTGAAAGAGTACGATCGACATTCACTCCTCTGCACTAGTTACATGTATTTACCAGTTGCGGCTCTGATCACCAGTGATTTAAACACAACACCTGGTTCAACATACTAATTTTCCCCCATATTCCATGCTGTGACATCTATCGGAGCACACAAACACTGTGAACAAACACTGCCCAGCACGGTACTGTTAAACCAGAAACGCAGCGGCTACCTTCCACTGAGAGTATGCTGTGGTTGTTGCAAGAGCGAGCACAGCCTCAAAATAAAGCGCCTCACACGGAGGCTTCCGACACTTTCCTCCTCCACAACCTGGGGATGAGATGCAATGGATCCATTGCACCAGTCTGCACGGGAGCTAGCAGCTCACTCTTTCCTCCCTGCCCTGTTAGTGCATGTGATGACATTGCACCCTGCAGTTGTGTCCTCTCCAAACAGAAACTCAGCTGGCAGTGTAAAAGGAGTCCATCGCCTTTTTTTAAGCAGGATTACCTACATTTAAAAATCGCTTAGACATGTTAATTTTGATGTAAAAAAGCTATAGATTGTAATATTCAAAATAAACACTGACACATTCGGATTCTTTTAAATAAAAATGAGCTCTGTATTCATGCTACATAAACAGAACTCACCAAAAACATAATCAAATGTGTGGTCATAATAAACCCCAAATAAAATATAATTAACCCAACATAAATATGATACTGATGGGTTTCTGTTACATATCACTGAAACTGTCGATTATGCATGAAAGTAATGATATGTGACCAGTAACCCCGGGGATCAAACTGAGTGGGAAGCAGACTACTAAACACAGGTGAGCAGTAACAAGAGACCGCATGCAGGTGTGTCTGTTATTGTATCTAAGCATTCTTTTTTAAGCGTGCATAAGCGTGTGTGAATGTGTGTGTTTGTGTCACAGTGCTGGCATGCATGTGTGAGTGTGTGTGTGTGCGCTTTAGTCAGAGAGGCAGGCACACACCGACTCACTCCAGCTGCAAACACCTACGCTGCACTCAGCCTCCAACTCCTCCACCAATAAACTGCAATATTAGTTGCAGCCTCTAAACTCAGGAATGTGGCACTTTAACTCTTTCCTGCCCATACAGGCTGCACTCGGCAGCCCTCCCAGCCCAGGGCCCACCAGCAGACTCACTCAGGCATGAGATGCTGGCTGTGCGTGCATGTACGGGGCATGTCCTACATGAGCAGACACATACAGGGCTGCTCGATAGTGAGGTGGCCTCTATCCCTGCGGGGCCTGAACAGGCAAACACAAGAGCAACAGGGATGGTGTTTCCTGTAAACACTTTAGTGTTACAGTGCAGGTGTCATGCAGGAGGCAGGGCAACACAGGGTTTTGTGTCTGTGTGTGTGCGTGTGCATGTGTGTGTGTGTGTGCAGGTGCTAGTAGACATATGACAGTGTATGCATTCTTGTGTGTGCGTGTGTGTGTGTGTGTGTGTGTGTGTGTGTGTGTGTGTGTGTGTGTGTGTGTGTGTGGGGCTTGCTTTTAGGAAAATATTTTGTTGAACAGTTCAGATGTCCGACAACAGGAAAAAAAAATTTCCAACTGATGCAACGATTCTTTGTCAAAATAATTCTGGAAATTTGTTCCAAGTACAATATTTACTCTTAATCATCCTTTCTCCTGGCTCGACTATACTGCACAAGCTTTTATTATACACAGAGCAACACCCGATCTCTTCTGCTCTTACATACAGTAGTTTGTGGTCATCCAATCACATCATTTGTCTCCACCCTACATCAATTTGTCAGTTGATGAAGAGGAGAGACCCATGTGGTGATTGATGTGATTTACTGCATAACCTCAAAATATTAAATCACATCCTGCTTTAAAAGGAATCCAAATCCTGTAGGCCGGATATCAACACTGCTACAGTTACTAGTGGGTGCTTTGGCATAACTGTGGGTACAGATCAGACTGTAGAAAAAAAAACATGCATGTATCATCTGTGCCATCACTCATAGGTTTCTGACAAGCTGTCTTCAAGCCTCGATTTGGGTTTAATGCTTTTCCCCCCCCCCCCCGACATCATGGTGGAGCCACACAAGAGCCACAGAATCCAAATTTGGCTGAAGGGAAGGAAGGCTTTGTGGAGCAGAGGTCTGAGGAACGAGTTACAGCCACCACAGCTGATTATGAACTGACTAACACACCTTTCAATCAAGCAAACACCCGACAAACTGCACAGATTTTATAAAGTTTAGAGATTATAAAGTTATCTGTTTTCTGTGTTTAGTCCCATGATGTGAGATTTTGAAATTCTTAACCATGTCTTTGCTTATACAAGAAACACATTTACACGTATGCTTATATTTTACTACATACATGTAAGCATTCGTGTGTATGAGCATATGTAAGACTAAAATGTCCTCTAGGCTGTTACACAAGACTGTATATGTTCGTGTATGAGTGTGTGTGTATCTGTGTCCATAAGACAATTAGGGGCACTAACCTCCTTAATGAGGTCATTAATCCGCAGACGAGCCACGCAGGCAACAGACGCAGCCGCAGACACTTCTCTGAGAACTTCTGAGAACTGCACAGGTGGGAGGGAGAGGCTGGGCCTGGGGGGTCAACATAGTCCCAAGATGCACAGACAACAGCAGGACCATGGTAAATTTGATAGACAAAAGGTCAAACAGAAATTGCACATCACTGTTTCTCTTGCTTGTTTCATGTTTACACGCAATTATCTGTCCCTTTACAAGGCATATCACTGCAGATTTGCAAAAGCATGAAACATTTACGCGGCACATTTGAGTGAAACGGCATTTCTGGTTGACATCCTTAAAATCAACTAACTCCAACCTCAGGACAGGCAGAGGAAGGATGCTCCTGGCCCCCTTTTTGCAGCCAAGAGAGTCACATTATGATTCAGCTCTCACTCCCTCAGAGGTGTCCGCCAATCTGTGGGCTGGTGGCAGTGTGAATCAGGACTGTTGCAACTCCCACTTCCACACTTTGAGCCTGAAAATGTGTCTTTTGGATTTCAACTAAGTGTGACTGTCGAGGCTTCGTGTGCCCTTAATGTGACAATGGAAACACATTTCCGCAAAAACAGAATAACACTCCCTTTAAATAAACAGAGAGGTGTTAATAACAGATGTAATAACATGTCTTAAGTAATATGAGAGTCCTTTTTCTTTAGTGTTCAGCATCACTATCTACTGTTTGTCTTGTCATCCAGACTCCCACACACTCCTACTAACTTTGGTTCTTTCTGTTCAGTTACTGAGTCTGTGCTTTAACCCAGCAAGTAAAGAAACGATGTCCCTACAGAGATCAATAGAGTTTTGTTATTGTAATACTAGAACTAGAATTGCCATCATTTAGGTAAACAATCACATTTAGACTTTCAGAGCTTGTTCATGCTCTAAGGAGCAGAGTGTGCATGTATGTGTGGTTAGTGGGGCTATTTAGGTGTCAGGTGGATTGAATGTGTCCTATGGAGCAGGCTAGTGGTGTTAAACTGCAGGGCTGCAGCAGGGTAAGCTGCAAGAGCATGACTGATCTATTGAGAGGAGCATCAGTATGAATGCAGCCATGGTTCCAATCAATATCACCTTATTTGTTTGTGTGCACGCAAGTGTAAAATTGTGTGTTGTCTCTCTCTCTCTCTCTCTCTGTCTCTCTTTGAAGTTGTGTAAGTTAGGGCCTTGCATTTAGGGAGCCATGGCGAAAGGCTGAGAGCAACAAGGGGTGGAATGGAGAGATAGTTGGCATTTCAGGCCCACAGAGGGGGAAGCAAGGACTGTATTCACAGAATGAGCTCAGCTTGATTCACAAATACAAAAGCCACTTGCTCTTTCCTAGGTGACAAAAGAGGCCAGCTCATTCTTTTGCATTTACATGCTTAGCATCTGGATCGTATTCCTCTGGTTTTATTCAGTTGCTTCTATCAAGAAGCCTCTCCTGTGCCTCTTGAAGACTGAGCTTTGAATGAGGATGAGCAGTCAGGGTGCTATAGCTACCGTCTGGGGAACCTTTAGTTTTACATCTGGTGAGAGGAAAAGCGTATCCACATGATGGGTATCCACCCAGAGCACTGGACAGAGTGGCCAAGAGTGACTACATGCAAACTTAACAACAGGCTTTCTTCAGGCCACTTTTCAACCATAAATTGGATTAGCACAAACAGACATTACTTTATAAAATGAATGCAGCATTACACTATTTTCTCTCATTTACTGTAACACCAACCCAGGGCTTCAATTAAGTCTTCCCGTATGTAGTGAATATCAAGGACTTAAATTAATTCTTTGCTTCTGCCTGAGGCCCGTGTCTAACAGAGACTCGTTACTTGTAAGCAACATGAATTCACATGTTCAGATGAGGTAATTTAAAACAATGGCCTTTTCAAGGTTGTAGTACACTTTCAGGAGGCACTGTGTTCCCAGGCAAACCTGATTATTGATCACAGAAAACTGATTTATTATATTTTTATCATTACTGTGCAAAGTGGCAAATGGAACAGAAAAGTTGAATAATTCTTCATATTATAACATATGAATGAACTTATTCCAACATATTTAACTGCATTCTATTTTATTTTATTTTTATTTTTTTACAAATATACATATAACTAATATATACTAAATTAAATATATAACTAACCCAACCTGAGGTTACTAAATAGCTTGTTGAATAAATTGTTGAATTAATATTGATTTTTTAAATTAAATTTTTGGAGTTATTTGAAAGTTTAAATCTAAATGTAGAAATGAACAAGAGCTTGATCTTATTGCAGCGCCACTGTGTATTTCCTTATACAGAATCTAAACACATGAAGTGTAGAATACTGCCAGCTGAAATGTGAGAAATAAATTCACGCTGTGTATGCCCCCTGCACATATATTTTAAAAACAACAAACATGATGAATATTTGTGTGCACCATACTGACAGACATACACTCACACACTCACACACTCACACACTCACACACTCACACACACACACACACACACACACACACACAGCAAGCAGACCGCTGTGCCAGTAGATGTGCTGCCTTGATGACAGCCCAATGATGAGAAAGGCTCGGTGCTGTAGAGCACATGACAGTCATAGGTAGCGTCCTGTCAGTCAGTCAGTGTTACAGTGGGATGCCAGGGCTGGGAGCCGGCAGTTGGTGAACTCTGGAAAAGACATGCTGAAACCTGAGCCAGGCCCCCAGGAGAGCAACCTACAGAAAAAAAACAGGTGCCCTGCATCAGGCGCCGCTGACGGTGGATTGGGGGGTGACAATCACCCCCCAATCCTCCTCATTATGCAATGTCACCAGGCTCATGAGTTAGTGCCCCCTCAGGAATAGTCATGAGTTGTTAGGACACAGTGTTTTGATGGAACAACACCATCTTATTAATGCTATGAATTCAAGTCCCAACAGAGAGTTGCAGTGACTAACTTTTTGACAGCCACCACCAAAGTATGCAGTGCTAGTCCAGCCCATTTCAGCCGATAACTTAATTTTTTATAACACAACCTACATTCAAGAAGAAATAACAGAAAGCAGTGGCCCAGCAGGCCAACGGAGCGCAACAATGGGCTGCCAGCCCCTCCGTTCTGATGGAGAAGACAGGTGAAAGGTCAGGGCTGGGCACACACAGAGGGGATCTCCCTGACCTGTGCACACATGGCCTCTCACCTCACTCACGTCACGGTAATACAAACAGCATACAACCTTACCGAAACATTTAGTGGCTATGAGGGAACTATTTTTGAGGATGATGAGGAGCATCTATTATTGGCGTAGTGGTTTGACCTTGCACCTGTTCCGTGTGGCATTAATGCTATGGGGGGGGGGGGGGGTTGTTCATGTGAGCGCTTGGCTCTGCGCCCCTGTGCTCTTCCCGTTTATATCCTGGTGCATCTTCACATTGCATTTCGGAGCGCAGCCATGCAGTTTTTATACACATGTACAGGATGTCTTTTACATATGCACTTGCATGTGTGGTCTTGTGAGCGAAATTTGTGTGTGTACTGTATGTGTGTGGTGCTCCCCCATTGGTAAAGCTTCACTCCCACCCCCCCACCCCCCCACAGGGACAATGCAATCAGACGTCACCACAGGAACCTGATATAATGATCACTGTGGAGTGTGCTAATTAACACTGAATAGAGCTCATAAGCGCGGTCCTTTTGCCAACAAATCCGCCAACAGCACAGCACACAGGCGCTTGTCAATGAGCCGAGCAGAGACAGGCTCACAAACTCGGCACAAAATCCAGCTCATTCCAAGGAAAGCGCACTGGCACCTACAGACACATGTGCAGTACGCTGAGAATACATGCTCCTTTATTATGGGTGTGAACAGCATGACAAGGCACAAGACTTTGAGGGAATCGTGTCCTTATTCAAGTGCCCTCAGGCTGTTTTCACTCCCTGCTGCAGTAAACAGTATCATTATTTATATCACCACTGCCTATGAAGGTGTGTGCATACACTGAGAAAGCACAACACTAGCTGTTAGCAGCACACAAATTCAAACACACATGCACACACAACCACTGGTCTCCTTTGAGATGTCAGCGATCTGCTCACGGTTTGGTGAAGCCATTGTTCAGAAGGGCTCATATTCTTTAACGGGGGGCCCTTTGTTGTTGTAAACAGCATGAATTTTTAATCCAGCCGAAGATTCTGGGCTGGTAATGAATGTGTCTCGGCAGCCAGCCTCTCTGGGGAGGGAGGCCCCTGGCTCCTGTTGCTAAGTTTCAGCAATGCCTGAGTTCTGGAGGAATCAGCCTGTTACGCCCCACCAATCTAACACACACACACACACACACACACACACACACACACACACACACACACACACACACACACACACACACTTTAATATTATTGTATACACAGAGCTTAAACTTGCAAGGCTTCAAATTCTCATGAAAAAATATATATGTGCCCACACAGTCTGCAAAAATATACACTAAAACACACTCAAATCCTCAGCCATTCACAGAAAGACGGCAGCATTTTTCAATTAACTCGCTCCCTTTCTATTAAGTCTTTTCCTCGAGCCAAGCTGATTTGAGTAGTGCTTCTATGTTTTCGTTTTTTCCAGCTTGCTTTTTTTCTCCTGAGAGGATCCATATCTTCGATTCTGCAGCCAGAGGCTGTCACTCATTTTATTAGTCTAAAGCTCGCTCGTTCAATAGTGTCAATTCCAAGCCACGGACATTGACCGAAAGAAGTTCCTCCTCAACACCCAGCCCCAAATCAACCACTTCCTCCACAGGAATTTTTCTCTGTCGAGCAATTTTACCATCAACAGTAAAATGCTCTGAAACTCCTCCCAAACAGCTTTCCTCTGACTTCACGTCCCGCTTGAGGAATAAGGTATTTATTTATCTGCATCTTTTAGTTAAGTTGCAGACACTCTTAGATTGCACATAATGACTATGTGCAAGCTTTGACAAAAGTATGTGCATAGTTAAAAGCTAAAGCTCTACAATGGAATTTCTCATTTATGCCTTACTCTATTCCTGACACATTATCCAAGTCTTATCTAAGACTGTAGAGAGAAACAGTAGTTGTGTGATCTTGAGTCTGAAAATAGATTTGCTCCCATTGGAGCGTCTCCTGTCATAGAGAAAAGCTTCAATAAAACTGAGAGATGTATACTATATGTCAAAGGGTTAAATCAAAGTGCTGTTTTTTTAAGTAAAAAAGCGGTGGAATTCTCCCGTTCTCTTTTTTTTCTGTCTTCCCCCCTCGAAGCGATTAAATTGCTGATTGATTTTTGTATCTCAGCTCAATTCCTTGCCCCTCGCTCTCCGTCTCTTGCCATTGATCCTCACAAGGCTGCTGACTCCAAAGTCAGAGGACCCATCCTCTCTGGCCTCCGGAAATGAACTTGTTAGATGGGCTGTGCGATTTATTGCTCATGAGGCCGGGGTGTCTCTGTGTAAATGTGTGAGTGTCTATAGGGGCTGAATGTGTGTGTGTGTGTGTGTGTGTGTGTGTGTGTGTGTGTGTGTGAGTGAGAGAGCCAATGCTGCTTTCACAGGGTTTGAAATTTATTGCATGTCTGCATTTCACTCTGTACAACCGTGCATGTGCGTGTTCCTGTTAAGAGAGCAAAGGGTTGAATTTACTCCAGAATGCATAAGTGTGCGCGTGCATGCATGTGTGTGTGTGTGTGTGTGTGTGGATATTATTCATATTTGACAATGTTACATATTATGTCACATGAGTTGAGGTTATTTTCTGATTTTCAATAAATCTTCAGTGTAATAAATCAACAAGTTTAAGACCCAAAGTGTCCTGTTTAACTTTCACTGTGCCTGATTTTGTCTTATAGCAGTTTACGGTCCAAAATACAGAATTATTGATCATGTTGAGGTTTTGCTAGGCAGTTTTCTGCTGAGGTAGGAGGTTGAGACTTCCTCCTAGTATTCCTCTGTGGACCGCTCACTGATCTACCCCATCCACCTGTGTGTGGCGTCAGACACAGCCCTGTCCTCTACTGCAGCCTCCTCTGACATATTGATTGGGTTCCATTTAAAAGCCCTGTTCTCCCACCGTTATTTACTCCAATAGTAAATCTTTACAATGCCGTAAAAGACTGTTTTACACACTTGGGTTATACAATCTCCCTGCTGCAGCAGCCAGACAGGCGTGTGTCAAGAGAAGAGAGGAGAGGAGAGGAGAGGAGAGGAGTGGAGAGGAGAGGAGAGGAGGGGTGGGAAGGGGATGGGAGGGGAGGGGAGGGGAGAGGAGGTGTGGGCTAAGCACCTCATCTCTCCTCATAGGCAGATGCAGTGCTATGGCACCAGAAAGGGCCTTGGCACTACTTTAAAGGGTGCTCCAAGAGAATGAGCTGCCTGCTCTCCCTCAACTTCACTCTCCTCTCTCCAGTGTGCTTTGGCAATTCTCCATCCTTTTGTTTTAAGCTGCAGATTTTTTTTTTTTGTACTTGTACTGTGGCATTTAATTTGATAAAAGTGCCAGCTACTGTTATTAGTTTATAGTTCTGCAGAAATCGATCTTGCGTAAGTGACCCAGACCCCAAAACAAAGAATTGTCTTACGTTACCCAGCTAACTGAGGGCCTTTTGTGTGGTTTCAATCATCAGCGTGATGGGAATATCTTAATGATTATGATTAATTCGGAGCGTATGCTGCAGCTAAGAGGTATGGAAGTTATAAAGTCTCGAGAAACAACACACAACGGAAGGACTGAATAATTACTATCCATTAATACACGTGTGCCAGGCAGGGAGGACGGCACGCACCAGCTTTGACTCATGAATTCTCAGAGGTCACTATACATCAGTGTAAATCATTCAGCTTGGATATAGCTGAGGTCTTTATTTCATTAGAGGACATATGCTCCGCTTGTTCCCACTGCCTCTCCTCATTGCTGACCCAAGGCCCGCAGCCCTATCCAGGCGCAGTATTGCTATGGTCTACATGGCCAAGTCACACCAGAGGTAATAATTACTTAATTTAGGAGCAGGGAGGCGGGCCATGCTTGGCGTTTATTGGTGTTGATGCTGAGCAGACTTCAAAAAGCCACTAGGCCCATAATTTATCTGTCTCCACGGACCCTGAGTGTTTCAGGAACAGAGCGAGGAAGACGTAGAGAGTAAATGAGTATGAGAGAGGAGGAAGAGAGAGAGTATGTGTCTGTGTCTGTCTTTCAGTGGGTGTTTAATACTGCTTGGCTGTTGACTTTGGTGTACTTATTCTTTGATGTCAGTAACACGATCATCAAGGATCTTTTCCCCAACCCCCTGCAGGAGCTTTGCACCAGCAGCCGTACGTTCCCCCTCACAAACTCATCCAAGTTGAACTTGGCTATCCAAATCATCTGCCGCTGCTAGCGCTCACATGGGATACCCAAGCTGAAAGTGTACACTCGAAAAAAAAGATAATTTGGAATAAACAATAAATAATTCAGCAGAGCGGTTAAATAAGTAATAGTGTGATATCTATTTCTTTGGTGGCGCTATTGCCTTGCTTTATTTATTAATGGGCTTAATAGACACCATGTCTTGCCATGAAGAGCAAAGTCTAAAAAGTCTATAGAGAGTCTCTTGAACCGAGTCCTTAAGGGGAAGAGAAAGTTACGGCTTCGTTTATCTTGTCTATCTCTCCATATGCCTTTTTCGTCTGCTCCTGTGAAGTGTCGAGACACAGAGCGCAGTCTAGACTTTTTATTTTGTGGGGGATATGTGGGGGAAAGGGTCAAGGAGTGACATGAGCCAGCTGTGGAATCCTGATCATAGCGGCTCCCCCAATTCTTCCCTCCCCTCCCCTCCCTTCCCCTCCTTCACATCACACACATACTAGCATATTCCCATCCCCAGGTCTCCAGTAATAGCCATGAGATGCTCCAAAAATACCCTCCCCCACCCCATCCAGAGGAGGATATCCACCCGTCTCTGGGGAGATAGAATGTCTCTGTCCATATCTGGCAACCATGACCACAAATTAAGTGAGGGCTTCTGTGAAATATTCCCTTCGTGTGGCTCTGGGTTTAAAAGCGCCAAGACGGATACAGAAACTCCTGAGACTTGAAACAAGCATATGTGTGAACAGTTAAACACCAATTCACAATTAAGTGATACAACAGCCTTCTCAAGCCCTCTCTAACTAGGGGGCTTACTGTCTCTGAGCCACCCAGCTTTGACTCACAAAGTTGGGATAAGAACATTGGGCTGAATCCAGCTCACCACACAGTATACCTTTGAGCAGAGCAGATGTAAGGAACACTCTGTAACTGTAGTAGCAGCCCTGTGGCTCGTGACTTTTACTCTACTGGCAAATTGTGGAATGTTAGTTTAAAAAAATATTAGAGCATTACAAATGAGTTCATTGAAAACTAATTCATTCAAACTTAACCACAAACCACAGTGAGTAACTCTGCTCTTACCAACTACCCTAATGGGCTCCCCTCCCTGTAATTCTTGAGTTAATAAAGGTGGAAGGATGAAAGTAAAAGTGAACTAAGGTGGGTGGGCTGAGGGGCTGTTGTTCATGTGTTGACACCTTCTAATATGTTGACAAATGTGTGCTTTAGTGGCCAGTCAACAACTTGCTAATATACGGCCACAACACTTTCTGCTGCTGAGGAGGGCCAAGGAGAGGAGAGACAGTGTGGAGCAGAGCAGAGGAGTGTAAGCGTTTTAGCAGATAGGTGGAGGAGAACACGCCGTCATCCTGAAACATGGCCGGCTTCAGCCAGAGGCTGTAAATCTAGCAGAGCCAGAATTTCAGCACTGGCTACAGTGTGACCAGGCACCTGCACATATTCTGCAGTCTGCAATGTAGCCAGCGTAGTTTACTGAAGAATACACACCCCAATTGTGCACATTTCTATTACTCTACTATTATTCATGCACTTCAAGTTGTTGAAGCGGTTTATGGTCATTGTACAAAAAACATGCATGTGCGAGAATGCACATACCTGTAGGTGCACACAGGTATGCATGCATGTGTCTACACACAATACAAACATCTGCACACATGCACAAACTCACACAAGCAGCCATCACCCTATGTGATTGCCTGGGGTGGAGAGAGGATAAGAAAACATAGCCAGGTCTGCCCCCTCTGGCCTATGTCTGTTGGGAGGAGAGGATGCCTCTCGCCTCCCATTTCCCCTGGTCCACAGGAGGCCCATCTCCACACAGCCACTGACCCATCTGTCCCGCATGTCTAACTGGGCTCCTGTGTATTCAATACAGCAGAGAAACACTGAGGGGAAGGAGGGGTGAGGGGGCCTACAACATCTGGGAACCATCAAGCCAAAAAGAGCCTTAGATCCTGAGATTCCAGTCTCCGACCCCTCTCCCCTCCTCACCTCCTCCCCCCCTTTGCCTCTACTCAACCCCTCCACCACCACCTTTCCTCTCCATCTGTCTACCTCCCTCTCTCCTCTCCTCTTCCCCCCTTCTCTTCCTCTCCTCCCCTCGTCGCAGCTGCCCATCATTTCCATGTCTCTTCGGCAGTGGGCCTAATCCAAACAGATTGTCTAACTGTTTCAAAAACATACTCCCTTTCTCAGCCCCCTCTGCTCCCCCTCTCTGTCCTGTGTTCATCCCAAGGAACAGACACTCTCTTTCATAGCAGAGGAGGTGCTGGTGTCAGTCTGGCCTGGGTTAGCAGGTTACTGCTGCACAGAACCATTTCAGGAGGAATGAGCTAGCCAGGCCCCAAAGCACTTTGGCAGATCCCCATTTAATACTCAGTCCTGACACATTACACGCCATCCAACCCTCTCCTCTCCCTCCACCTCCACTAGGTCTGTATAGGAATGGCCACAGCTGGCCACATAGGCACACTGTGTGTGTGGTTCAAAGCCCATTGTCTCAGGCATATTGTCCAGCCCTGCCACCCTATTCCACAGGCAAGTGCTGGGCCAGGGAGAGCCTTTGGGGGAAAGCCCGGTGGGGGGCTTGGGAGCTGGGAGGTATCCCAGGAGACCACCAGGCCTCCCACTGGGTAGCCTTTCTACATCAGAGGCTCCCCCTGACACTGCCTGCTGAACTCCTGCATATTGTGTTTTGTTTAGAAGGAAGCTCTGTCCCTATTTACCATAATTGAATTAAAAGGATTAACATGGTTCCAGTGTTGCTCACATCTGTGTTCTCTATGATTCCACCTCTTTCCCTGTGTCTTAGATTCATGGGGGGGGGTAGCTCGGGATTCGTAGCTACTTACATTTTCTTCCTATGAAATAAACGCAAGATTTTACACATTTAAAGCCCAATTTACAACATGCAAAATCTGCTACAAAATGACGATTTGAAATTATGCTCCATTAAAATCCAAATCTTCAATATAAGAATGTGAGAACTCTTTATTCTGTACACAGAGATTTAAGACCAAAAGATATATAGGGTGCGCCTCTAAAATTCTAGTGGACCCAGCAGCAGGATACTCTGTGTTGATTTTAGCCCCTTCATGAAGCTGCTGTCCCAACTGGATTGTGACTGAGGGTCAGGAGAGCGGTGGCCTGCAGATCAGAGGCTGGATTAATTGTTGACACTCTCCCAATCCAAACAGAACCCTCACTACCCCCATTACACACACACATACGCACACAACCCCTCCCAACTACATCGAGGTCCTGACAGACACTTTGATTTATGTCTAGCCACCAACAAAAAAAGAGAACAAAATCAATTGGCTATTACCGCACTTAGCAGTGGGCTGTCACCACCTGGGAGTAGGGTGTTGAAAATAAAAGACAGAGTCCATACAACACTTCCATACCACTCCATATACTCATTCCCATTGGGGAGACACAGATCAGTGCTCAATCTCCATATACACAGCTAGTCTCCAAACCGTGTGTCTGTAACACTTGTGCTCAGGGGCGGCGGTAGCCCAGAGGTCAGAGAAGCAAGCTTGTGACTGAAGTGACGATGGCTGAAATTGCCAGACAGGCTGGAAAACTGTGGGTGGAGAAAGCAGCAACTACTGCCACAACACCCCTGAGCAAGGCTCCAACTTCCATCTGGCCGACAAAGAGTACTGTGGCTGTACTGGGATGCTTGGAGGTGTGACTGTGAGAATATGAAACTGATCAGACATTCAACAACATTAAATAAGTGTAATACCTGAAAAAAACCTATGGCACTTATTCTCTACTGATTGCTGGCTGTGAGTTAACTGCGATTTAATGTGTTTGCACCCCGACCCTCATCAGAAAGTCTCACTCTTTTTGATCTGATTGTTTGAGATCATAAACACACTCAAAGTCAAAGGCACCAACCGTGGATCAGTCTCCACTCTTTTGCAATACAGTCCTATTCCCTGACATAATATAATACAGTTGGCGGTTGCTGAAACACCCCTCTCTTTACTGTTGCTGTACCCCCTTGACCTTCCCCTGACCCCTCCATCTTACACAAAATTGTCCCGCTGTATTTAGGTATTTTTATTCCCAATGGAAGCTATTCCAGGCATGCATCATGGAAGCAATATAGTGATATTTTTATGGTTAAGCTTCAGGGGGTGGAGTATAGAGAGGTAGGGGTCTGCTGCATGGGAAGGCCAGGGATGTATGATTTAGGGACCCATTTCGTTACCAGACTGAGACAGAGAAGTTCTCAGGCTGTGAAGCAAGTCGTACACAGCCTGAGAGTGTAGGAAACAGTGATAGAGACAAGAAAGAGTTTAAAGAGAGAAAGTGGAGAGGTAAAATCACACACTACAACACCTATTCTCTTTCCCCATATATGGGGTGTGCAAAATGGAGTGCAGTTGTCAGTGGTAAAATGGGCCACATTGCATCACTCTCTGCCCCCCCCCCCATGTCATCTTGTCCCTCGCCAGCACAGGAACCATGTCTGACCCAACAACTGTGTGTCTGCCAACTGGAATGCAGACCAGGGTCAGTGGCGGGGGCCTCATGGCCTCCTAGGGACTATTCTGAGAGAAGGAGCTCATCTCTGTTCTAACCCTATACTGGCGTCTTGTGACTGTGGTTAAAAATGGCCCTGTGTGCTCACTGACTCTAAAACACAATCACTCTCTCTCCCTCATGCACACACACAGGACATCACTGGGGAGCTGCAAAGTGGAAACTAGGGAACGTAAAGCCACAGAAGCCTCATGTGGTTCTGTGTTCTCTAAGTTTGGCTTATTTTACATTTCTGCAGTCCGCATCATTATAATTAAATGTTCACTGGGCACAAGGCTAATCATCGTTTGGGGAAAAAAAAAAAAAAGGTTATATGCACGCTTGTGCAATCAAGCTCAGTCAGCACATGATAAGAGGTGTTAAGATAGTAGAGCAAGATAGCATTAGATACATGTGGACACAGTCACACTTGATTGCATGTACACAAGCACACATTGTCGTGTCAAAAAAAAGTGCACATATATGTTGTACAGTTCAGAATCTGCAAATCATCTTTGTTTCCATCTGTAGCTCCAAGTTCCAACCCGCTGACCATACACTGTAATCACTGTGTATTTAGCGTTATCTTTAGAGAGCTGGCCCGCGTGAGTCCTCTTTACGACACTGTAAACTTTAACTGCCTGGGTCTTAGTGCTTTAACTCCAGTCCAGCCACCCGAGGGAACCAGGGAGCTTACAGAGGGAGCTTATGGGATTGAATGGGAGAAAGCCACTGTTGTCCATCTCACGGCAGCAGCAGCAGCAGCAGCAGCAATAGCAGCATGACAGCTCACAGCCAGCTATTGTGGCACTGCCATGTAGCCATTAAGGTACAGTGATTTTATAGGCAGCAAAATATAACCAAAATTTTTTAAATTGTATGTAAATTCTTTACATACAATAAGGTACAGTGGGAGGTCTGAGAAGTGGTTTCAGACTTTTGGACCCCACTGAATATGTATTTTCTTCACTCATACAGGATACGTATTGATACATACAAACAACTTGTTCTACCCACCCACCTTATACATCACACATGTTCAAATAACCACTGGCTATAATTTGTTAATTCTATCAAAGTGTATGGATAAACTGATTTCCAGTCCCCTGGAATGATAGCTTACTGCCTCTCCAGCTCCAGTTGGCTTTTATCTCCAACTCTGCATGTGATGGAGAGGCTTCTTGCTGTTAAATCATCTACTTCATGAGTTGCTGGCACTCTGAGGGAAAAAAAAACCTCAAGGAGGCTATTAGAGCCTGGCTGCGTTAATGCAGCCACCCATTAAAAAATCCCCACGGAGTTGAGGAAAGTGGACTCATACACTTTAAGTATCTGAACATATTCCAACAGGCTTGCACTCGCAGATAAATGTGCATCCACACACAAAAAATGCAATTGCAGAGGCATGTGCACATGAATTATTTGCTTTATAAACATGTGACATTGCACTCATCCATTGCATCCTGGTGCACACTTACAAACAATACATTATACAAAACTGTTAAATTAGAATATCTTGTTAAAAGTTCAATATTTTCTTGCAGACTAGTTATTCATAGATGCTCAGGCATAAACGAAATTGAGAACAATGATACAGTAGGTATGCACGTTGTGCAACACATACCCACAGAGACACCTGTTGTGACACTCAGATTGCCATAGCCCCAAGATAGTCGACCAACTCTGAGAGCTCGCTCACGTGAGCTCCTGGGGGTTGGGACAGAGCTGCCTTCTGGCGCAATACAAACAGGACTTTTATAGGCATGTTTACGAGCGGCTCGTCGTAGTCCCCTGTTTTGGGACAGGCAGGGCTGAGCTAGGCCTGTCTCTTATACACATCTCGTGGCCTCTGCTCTCTCTGGTTTCAGCTCAGGTTGCTGTTTCATGTGGGCTCTCCTGCAGGGGGACACTAACTGTCAACATAGCTCCTCTGTGAATGGCATAGGTCAGCACACACATGTGGTTGTAGGGTGTCTACTTGGTACTCACAATGGATCATGTAAAGAAAGCGTCCCACTGTGAAAATGAGCCCTATAAATAAGAGCTTAACATGCTGTGCCTAAAAAAAAAAAAAAAGTGGGCCCAGTGAAACATAATTATATTGCTTGGGTCAATACACTGATGTTACAATTGCATCAAAGTTTACATTTAAGGAAAGGATGAACTTTGAGCCAAGGCACAGTTGCTTTCTAAGCTTCTATATTGTATAGTATTACCACAGCTCTGCTAAAGGCCAGATGAGGCCCTGACCCTGTGGGCTAAGGAATCATTATGGGCTCATAAAGGGCCCGCGCCAACCCTCCACTCAATAAGCCTGGATCCACATGGAGCCAATGCAGCTGATTAATTAGTCAAGCAATCAATGGGCTGCGCCTTCTATCCACTGATTTCCTCCTCGTATTTTGCCCAGGTACTGCAGCAATTACTGCACACGTAGAAATACATACACCCATGCACCCACAGGCACACACGCACGCATACTGTATGTAAGAAAGCATGCATACAGGCACACAAACACACACACATAAGCATAACACACTTTTCCCTCCTTTACACTCACATACACTTGCCTACAAAATGATAATGAGATACAAAAACAAAGAAAAACACTTTGAATTGGGGATAAGAGGCGACGAAGGAAAAAAAAAAAAAAGCTGTGGGAATAGGTAAGAAAGTTCTCACCTTCAAAGCGGTGAGAGCAGCCTGGCTGTCAGTCAGGAGAGGGAGGTGCCATTTGAAGGATCAGTCATCCTTGACAGTGCTGTCATGGAGAGCCTTAATTAGCCAGGATTACTTCCTCACTTAATGAAGCATGCGCTTCTTCGTCTCGGCCCGAATACCACTCTCCCCTCTCCCTATTTTCCCTCCCTCAGGTTTTCTCCTCCATCTATCTCCCTCACTCATTCTCTGTAGCTCTTTCCTGTTCTGTGTGCTTCTCTCCAGGCAGGCTGCTGAAATCGCTCTTCATATTGGAGACTTCTCGCATCCCCTATCATAGACGCTCTGTCACTTCCACTAACCCAAGAGGGTGTGTTCACTCCCCCCTCTACTCTCTTTCTTCCTCATGCACCCTCAGTTGCAGTACTTTCACAGTTTTACTCAACCAGTCCTCTCAAGCACTGTCTTTGGACTAGACGTGCTGGCCTGACTGGCAGACCAACATACAGTCTTAGTGAATAATTAAATGTGTAGTCTCTCCAAAGCCACACTGCAGTGACACCTCACATGAGATTTTGGAGTGATGAAAGATGGCTGCTTGGGTAGGATTTTGCAGCAAGTGAAAATAATGTCACGCTTTGCGGGAACTTAGTTTAAGACCTCAGAGGTTTGTATTTGCTCTCTCATCTTACATGCCATTTTTTACTGTATCCAAACTAAAAACACACACATGCATTTGAATACTTTAAAATCATATGAAGGTAAGTATGTTGGAAGTTGGAAAGACTGCAGAAGAAGATGGAATAGTTGAGTAAGACAGTGAGGATGAGGCAGGAAGGGAGTTGAGAGTGGTGATAGAGAGGGCTGACTAATAAAGTAGTGAGAGGATGGGCAGAGTATGAAGAGAGGAGGAGGAGGAGGAGGAGAGAAGTGAAGGAGAGGTATAGGCTCGGAGGAGCAAGGAGAGCAATTTACCGCCACAGCGCACACAATGTCCCCTCCATGCCTGTGGGCCATGTGAAGACTGCTCCTTCAATTACACTTCACACTGGTCCGGGAGAAAGAGGAGAGACAGAGAGACAGACAGACAGTGAAGGTAGGAGATGGAGGGAGAGACAGAGACAGATAGAGGCACGGAGATTTCAATGTAGATGTAAACAGCAAGCCCAGAAAGGCTTAAAGAGTCCAAATATACAAAACTGTTCTATGCTTTGCCATTAGTTAGCAATTATTAGCGGTCATCAAAATATAGAAAATGTTTGGAAGGTTGATTAATAACTGGTTCTTCAGTCAAATAACAGCATCTGTCATTTGTTTCAAATGCCTAAAATGCCCTATGTTTACACATACCTGACAAAGATAGTGATAGCGATAGTGGCCATGCAAACTATGACTATGTCTGACAGGAACAAAGGCGGGAATAACGGCAAGTTCTTATACAGCCTCAAAACATCGTAGGCAGGAAGTTTGAAGCGAATGACACAAGAGACTGCCATTTGTTTTCCGTTTTCTACCAGCCGTCATTGTTTTCTTTTAACCATCGTCTTGATGTTTTTATACGCTAATGGAAGGCACCAACAGAGCATGTCTTGCAGATAAGAGCATCAGATCAGTCGCAATCTGCAGTCACACATTTCCCATATTTAAAAGGGTGCTCCAGTGATTTAGTATTGCGCTTCCATAAAGTTCAAGGACTCAGACGCTCAAAGACAAGATTTTAAAAAAGAATGGTCAAATAGATGCAGACTTTTAGTCGATAGTATGGGTCAAGTTGTGAAAACAGTAGATCCTACATTTCCCACAATGCAGCTCAACTGCATCTCTCCTTAGACACCCCCTGATGACTAAACAGTCTATCAAAAAAATGTAGTCTCAAAGCTTAAACCTGAAGACGTCATCAGGGTCATTTTCTCAGAACAAAGCTCATTTCGAGCCACAGAAGACACAGTAGTTTCAGAGTAGTAAACTGATCGTCATGTGTGAAAGTGCCCCTTTAAAACAATATCTGGGATTTGTTTTTTTCACAAACGTATCCTTTTGCACTACACTGATCAAACTGACCACCCATGGTTCACTATGCTTCTACTGCATCTTCCACATGAGACTTAAAAGGCTGGAGGAGAGTAAGACATCCGGTCCACATTGGACAGGACAACAGGCACAGAGGGACCTCCGGCAGGCTGCTGTCAGCTGGCCAGATGAAGTGATAGAGGGACCACAGTGTCGTAGCTAACATGGCTAACAGATATGAAGCCAGCAGACTGGCTGAGCGAGGGTGACAGAAGGGCATGTTCTAATACAGGCCACAGTCAAGATGGAGGCCGGCTCTCCCTCTTCAATACGTCTCCTCTCAAACATGCCCACCAGGCATTGGCCAGCTGCTGAAGAGGAGGAGGAGGGATGTAGAGGGCTGGAGGGATTGAGGGATGGAGGTGGAGGTTTGGGAGTGTCAGGGGCGGAGGTGGAGGCGGAGAGATGGGGGGGTGTCTGTATCAATCCGTCACAGGCTGACAGCTGACTCCTGTGCCCGCGTGGCCACGGGCAACTGACCAGAACCAGGCCAGAGCTGGCCAGCTGTGTGCATGCATGTATGTGTAAGGGTGTGCATTTCAACTCTGCAAACCCACGCTCTCACACACACACACACACACACATACACACACATATATATACGTCTCATCTTCCATCCAACAGTAGCCATATCCTCGCCATCTTTCTGCCTCGCTCGCTCTCCCTGCCTCCCCAGCCTGTCCATGACATCTTACAAGTCAATCAATCAGTTTCAGCGAGCTGGCATGAGAGCACTGCATTTATCCAGAGCACACCCTGCCTGTCATACTTGCTGAAGTATTTTTATTTAAACGGACCTTCAAACCAATCCACTTTTCTCCCTCTGTACCGCCTCAAGTATGTGCAACAACATAAGAGAGTCTTCAGTGAGAAAGGAATGGCAGAGACAAGGCAGAGAGCAACATCTGGTGTCTTTCAGTTCCACCCTCAGCAGCTTTTACCTGGGCTGCTGGTATTTGAAAACCTCTGTCTCTGGTATGCCCTCAGAAAATAAAACGATTGTTTCATCTGTATCCATTTGTATTTGTGAGTCAGCTCTTGTGTGTTCACTAGGGTTGACTCAAAAACATGTTCAGATGCTCTTTGTAATATACTCTTTTGATCTATTGCTGCTGAAATTAAAGCATTACCAAAATCATGGTCACTGTGTGAAACTACAAGGATGTTGCTTTTGTGCTTTGGTTTAAGTACTGTATTATGCAATATCATATTATAAATATCATATATATTATGTATTATGCAAATAGAAGCATAAATGGTTTAATTCATCATAACTGTTTGTTGGAACTGTCCACCTTACTCCCACTTCCATTGAGATTCTTCAGCTCCATATGTTTCAGTGTTTATTCAATGCTCTTTGCTCCAATTATATATACACACACACAGACACACACACACACACACACACACACACACACACACACACACACACACACACAGCCCCCTTCCCCTCCGCCCCTCACCTCCACTTCGAATTTAGGAGGACCCTGTGTTCCCCAAGTCTGTTTTTTTGGCCTGATTTTACCCCCACCCCACCCCATCCCCATTCTTCAACAAACTCCCCCAGCCCCTCCCTATCGTGCCCCTGCAAGCCTCCCCTCCACCACTGCCACCCCCTCCGGCTTCTGACAGTACCTCAGCGGGAGAGCGCAGCCCTGATGGATGCCACAGATGGGCCTTTCCCTTGGAGCTCCCAGCCTTGGCGCAGTGTGTGCTCGGCAGGGTCAGAAGCCAGGCCTCCCCATGAAATGCATGTTGTAACAGGAAACAAAAGATGGGCCCCCCGTCCCCACCAACAGCCACACCACCCCCTTTAGCCTCCTCTCCCATCCCAAAAACAGGGGGGAAGCTGTGGAGCTCGCCGGGGAGGGTGAGCGAGAGTGAGGGGTGCTGGGGGGTTAAAAGCCGTAGGGGGAGGGTCAGAGAGAAGAGGGAGCAGCAATTTAAGAAGAAAACAAGAAGATGTAAGAGGACATTTTCAGCTGGGGTGTCAGATGGACAACTTCGCTCTCTCACACTGGGCTTTGTCTTTTGCTCTTTGTTCAATGTGTCCCTGCCACTGTGTGGGTGCATGGCTTTCACGCTAATGCACCGAGTGTATTTCTAATTGGGCAGCTCAGAGCGTGTACATGTGTGCTTATTGTTTGTCGCATTGTGACATACAGTTGTTGTTCTGTTGGAAGTCCACCCACACCCTGTCCGGCCCTCAGCAGTGCCACAGCATGTCAGTTTGCTGAATAGATATTTTGAATGACATTGAGAGACAGGCCCTCAAAGTGCAGCTCCTCCAGTCTGAAAGAGAAAAGCCTTTGATGCTTGGGGTATGGCTACTAGCAACATTTCACACTCACTGAGGGAAGCTGCTTGGACTGTTGGATAGACCCTCTAAAGGATGTGACTAATTATATAATTGCTCATCGCAAACTGATACTGTGGACTCATAAGATACAGGCGATTACAGGAGACTGATGGATACATAAATAGATGCTTTACACAACACATCAGAAGTTTCCATGGGACACAAAAAAAACCAAAAAAAACCACCATGGTAATTAGTAGAAGGGTAACACTAGGTACATAGCGGATATTTCCAATAAAATCTGAATCATATAATCAGCATTTTAAAGTAAAACAAACAGTGTTAGCTCATGTTACAACATCACTGACGAGTGCTGGACTTTCACTCATCAAGCATTTCATCAGTTTTTAGGGTGCCCCACGTATGTCTATTGTATTGGAAGTCTGTACTACTGCAGCATTTCTGTGTTTTCTGTATTTGTTGTGTTTTTTTTAATGCTGTGTATGTGTTGTCTATTTTTCATTTGCTTGCGCACTGTCCATTTGCACATTACACAGATTGATGCGTACATACAGTACATAAATGGACCTCCCACCTTCTCTCTATCTCTCACTGGGTGGGTACACTGTAGTGTGTGTGTGTGTGTGTGTGTGTGTGTGTGTGTGTGTGTGTGTGTGTGTGTGTGCTGCATTAGGTTGAGCTAAGCTGATCCTAGTTAGATTCCAGCCTGTTGGAGCTGAGAGTCTCACCAGGCAGCATAGGTAGCCTCTGGCTATCCACTAAATTAAAGGCCTAATGCACAATCCTTCGTGCAGGCTGACAAACTAATGAAATGGAGAAGTAGGGGCCCCCGGGAGGATTGGGCGGCAGATGAAGACGCCTCCAATGAGGGATTCAACCCAGGAGCAACCTCCCCACCTCGTCTTTTCCATCCACGTCTCCCTATCTCTCTCTCACTTGCTTGGTCCTTCTCTCGGTTATTCTTTTTCTAGCACTCACTTTCTCTTGCTCTGCACTAAGCCAAGGATGTCAACAGCATGTCTAAGTGCATGGGAAAGGTGCAGTACAGTTCCGCAGTATGTACCTGTGTGTGTGTGTGTGTGTGTGTGTGTGTGCACGTGCGCCACTTGATTTTCGATGTGTGTACGTGACTCCACAGAGATGGAGAGGTAGGGCTGTTTTTTTTGGCAGCGGTCTGTTTGTTGCCACCAAACATGACGGTCCCCACAGAGGACTGAAGAGACTTAACCCACTAACCTTGAAAGAGGTGCTTTGTCTATAAATAACTCCGACCAATTAAAGCTGTTTTTCTGAGTCCTCCCCACTGAGCCTGGCACCTCGGAGTCCCTGACGACTCATGTCTCGAGCAGCGCAGCACAGGAGCCACCACCCTGCTAATTAGAGTTGCAATCATTCACCTGCCCCTGTCTTGCTGCTTGGCCCTTCTCTCTCTCTCTCTCTCTCTCTCTCTCTCTCTCTCTCTCTCTCTCTCTCTCTCTCTCTCTCTCTCTCATACACACACACACACCCACACCCACACTACTCCATAAACATGACATATAAATGCAAAGTACCTGTGTTCGTCCACAAAATAATACTACTATACCACAATATCTTAGGATTAGCCCTGAGGAGATGACTCAGTCATTTAGCTTTTTGCCCACTTGTCCAACATGGGTGTTTTATCAAAACTACCAACAACAGGGTACATGAAGAAATTTAACATTAAAAGAGGATACGTCACAACCCTCCAGTGCTTTTGGTAAGTGAGTAAAGGCAATTGGAGGCGAGGGAGAGAGAATGCTACAGAGGGAAATGGGCTGAATTACGCTTTAATTGCCATCGCTATTAATTAGAAGTCTTGGAAATCTGTTGCGGTTTGGTTCGTTTCCCCCCTCCTTCCCTCCGGTTTGTCGGCCTTATGAAGCTATCTATTAACATCTTAATTGCCACCTGGTCGGTTGTGTTGTGCTGTGGCAGCCAGAGTGAGTTAAACACAGCCTTCCCTGACATCCAGTCCTGGACGCTGGCTGACTGGTGAGCTGGATGACCGAACTTTTGGCTGGATCATTAACACAAGCAACAAAATATACAATCAGCTGGCCTGTATGGTGCAATGACTGTTATAGGAATATTTGAGACAGAGGAAACTAAACAGTATCTACTAAGGAGCAAAAACGGATAAAACGCCTCTTGCTTCTTTCATCCCTCTGCTCATGTGTTTGTCATTGTCACGGGTGTGAAATTGGTCAGTCAGATGCTGATGATGAAGTGGGTGAAATGTAATGAATTCTATCTAGACTATAAGTGGTTGACCTAGGGTTGATCAGAGGTTAACACCACTTCACCCCTAAGACAGGTCCCATTAGCAATTATATTGTGCATTAACAATCACTGTGTGTGGGTTAATGTTCGAGTTTGTGCATTGTCTTACATGCATGTGTCCTTGTGTGCCATTTAGTGAGTATGTTATCACTGCATAAATATTGCACAAGTATAAAGCTGGCTCTGTGATTGAGCATAAGCATGAAGAATGGCTTGTGTGTCACTAACACCCACAGACAGGCCACAGCCGGGGACTGTCAGTCAAACCCTATATGTCTATCAGCGTCTACTAACCAGCCTGCAGTCGGATATGTTGTGCTAAATGGCATTTTTACACATTAATGCATTTGATTACACCGAGGGATGGATGGAAGGCTGTGGCAGCTACACAAGAAGCTCTACCCCCCGCCCTGCACCATGCACCACACCCCTGGACACATGCACACACATGCGCTAATAACCCTGGCTTTGACATTTGAAGTAACATTATTATAGGGCTCATTTAGAGCACAGGAGCCCCAGGCAGGAGGCTCTGTTCATCAGGTAGGCCAGGGCAGCTTGAGACTGAAGGGTCAGGTAGGGTAGGGGGGCACAAAGGGTGGCGGGGAGGGGGAGTGAGTGTCAGAGCCTCTGGGTTTGACATTCACAGCACAACAGACAGCAGAGATGGATGCTGGGTAGCATTCCATCTATGCACGCATGACAGAGACCCTCCCTGCACACAGCCACATTCAATCCCACATATGACCTTTCAAGAAAACTGGGGTCAACTTCAGAGTTTTGTTGTTGCTGTTGCTGCTGCAGCACTGTAGGTGAGACAATAAGATCACAACTCCTTAATTCCTGTAGTCAGTTCTCCTCTTAGTGGGTTCCTTCTTCTTTGGCTCCACCCTGGACATGTCGTGAGAGTAGGAGCAGCAGGCGGTCTAGCTGGATTAGGGCCAAGCTGCACACTATTCCTAGTAGATCTAAAACCTGGCAACAGGCTGGGTTGTGGGGATCAGGATCAGGGTAATCACCTCACTATGGCTCCCTGTCTTCCCCTAGTCTTTAGCCTTTGGTCTGGGGTACATTTTGTATGTGTGTGTGTGTGTGTGTGTGTGTGTGTGTGTGTGTGTGTGTGTGTGTGTGTGTGTGTGTGTGCGTGCCCAAGTGCTACACATGCTGCAACACATGCTCTGTGCAGCAAGTGTGTACATACTATACATTTGTGTGGCTTCATATATGCTCTCAGTGTTTATGTGTATACAAAGGTGTGTCTCTAAGTGTGTTTTCTTGTGCAGGTGCATGTAGTGTGTGTGTGTGTGTGTGTGTGTGTGTGTGTGTGTGTGTGTGTGTGTAGGTTGGATGGGGCTCACAGGGTCAGAAGATGCTGCAGGGCTCTGCTGACGGCTGCAGGAAACCAATCAACCTTGTCTGTGTATTCCCCGACCCGTCGTTTTCTTAATGACCTGCCCTGACAGGCCTGCTGCAGCCCCGGCCAAACCTCCCTGCAACGCTCAATGGATGACCGGCCCCCATCAGCAACATGCTAATGACCCAAAGAGAGGGAAGGGGGAGAAAGGGGGGCTGAGGGAAGAGAGAGGAGAGGAAAAAGAGAGAGAGAAGAAAACAGTAAGAAAAATAAAGGATGAAGTGACCAACAAAACAGATGGGTTCCCCTTTTACAAACAATTAAGGCTGTCAATGCACAGCTAGCAGATAGAAAATACACTTCTACGTGACCTGTATGGTGTCATGATAATTGATCTTTTACGTATAGAAATACAAAAAAAACACTGGATCTAAGCAGCATTCTACCACAAAAGTAAAACTACTCTTTATCAAACAACATGGTCACTGTCCGCCAGAGAGAAAGTGAATTATATTGATTAAGTTTTGCTCAAATATTACACAAATCAGTTCAGTGTTCCTCCTGTGTGATAATAGGTGCAACTTTGTAAATGTAATTCTGAAATGATTTTCAGTATAGGTTCTACTGCTTGTGTACAGTGGTGGAAAGTTAAAACAGGGTTTACATTTTGCTTCCTTTCTTGCTTTGCTTGTATTTCCTTTATCCTTATTTCTGTCTAGACTGCAACATCAGGGGCAGCACTGTAATCACGAATGTCCATGACTGACTGACTGATGGAGTTGAGAGATCATAGTTCCACCATTGGTCAGCCAAATGCCATGTGACTGAAATGGAGTTTCTCCATTGGCTCTTTCAAAATGAATTGGCGCAAACAGGTTCTATTAGAGGGGAGAGTTTTCAGCCTGCAGTGTTGCCAACATTTGTCACTAGATTTAGAGACTTTATTTTCAAAAAAAGATTACTTAGAAGAGGCATTTCATTGCAGTCTGTATATGCCAGTTGGCAGTTTATCAGAAACACCTAGCTAAAACCAATGCAGTCTAATACAACAGCAATTTTAATTGTTGCCTAGTTTCTGGACACCAGGTCACCTAGGCGGTTGTGTCCATAGACCTTACGTAGCATTATTAAGCTGCATACTGTAAATTATAAAATGGACAGCAGAATAAAGCAGCAGGAAAAGCCGAGATGTACAAACAATATAAACTCCACTGCAGCTGACAAACGCAGACAAAACGATACTGTACAGTGTGGCACACACCTGACTGACGTAACTTTGTGTCTCGTGTACCGTTAAGTCCTCCGAAATCTGCTCAAAATGCAGCTTCTCCGCTGGTCGTCAGTAAAGCTGGAAGATCCACCGTCAGTATTTTAGCATTTAGCGTTAGCCAGACCCAGCATGCAATTGTTGATCACGCGACAAGGAAGGTGTGTTTGATTTGGGACACTTGCCGTGGTCGCTGGGCGGTTCATTTTCTTTGATTTGTGGCGTTCTCACACAGTTAATCATATCGTCACCATGTGACTTTTGTTTTTACTCTGTAATGATTTCGACTTTTAAATGTAGCAAATTAAAATACTTGGGTTAAGAAATACTTAAGTGTGAGTAAAGTTCCTGATTTTTAAAAAATACTCCAAAAAGTACAAATACACAAAAAAAAAACGACTTCGTTACAGTAGTGAGAGTAAATGTGATTCACTATTTCCACCCCTGGCTCTGTGTGAGAAAAAGAAAATAAGAAAAATATTTTGTCACTTCTAACTTTCTCTGTAAGTAATTAAGTAAGTACATTTAGCCAAAATCACAGCACAGTCCTTGTCTTTAATTATGATTTCATAACCGCCAAACACATAAATTAAAGACAAGGATGGTGGTTATAAAATTAGTATTTTAGCAGTGCAAAGCAGCAGCTTGCAAAGGGCTTGACATGTACTCTTAATGGGCCACATTTCAGTCACTATTTCATACTTTTCAGTTGTCTGACAACAGAAACATAAAAACATGTAAATGAGAAAAGCTTTACATGGAATTCAGCTGTATTAAAATACTTTATATGTGAGCACAGAGAGTATGAGAGAAGCAAACAGATAAAGAGCTGAAATTGGCTGACACTAGGCAGAATGCAACACAATCATGTCAGTTGTTTACAGCAGTTCAACAACAGTTCTCAACTACATCCTCAATTTCACACATTGACCACATTGACCACAATTCGTCACCTCCATCACTTAAATCAGGTGTGTTCATTCATGTGTAGTTGACCTGAGTACATTCAAAGCGTCATCATGCATATCAAGCCAAGGTTTCAGCAGGCTCTTGCCCTGTTTTCGTTAATTAACTCTGCAGTAGTCATAGGAGGCTGTAGTCGAATGGGCAGGTGATGTAGCGGTCCTCTCACTCAAATTAAAACTTTCATTCCAGTCCTGTGTTACTGGACTTCAAGGTCACTTTGAGCCTTGTCTCACATATACAAAATTGTGGACCAGAAGACATGCTTCAAATACTTTTTCCAGCTTCATATAGTAGTGGCATAGTATGTAGCAACAGATGTGTTTAACTTGTGCATTGTACCAAAAGTAATTTCAGTGAGGTCAGCATACCTCTGTCACTAGTGAAGATAACACTAAGGTGGGTATACCTATCATGATCTCCAATCTTCATCAATGCCCATAATTACAATGAATTTGTTTTGCTTTCATTTAGAACCATTGTCACTGCAGTATATGCATAAAGGAATTGTTTTTTAATTAATGTCTCTCTTGATGTTGCAAACTGTGGAGCCATTTTAGACCAAACCATCTTCTCTATGTCCTTGTTTAATCATTCTGATCAGCACATCTACAAATAGAGAGAAAACATCATGTAGGTGAACTTTATTGCACTCCAACTGTACATGTAATTATAGCAGAGCCCAGAGTACTTATTGTGACATTGTGCGTTGACATCAAGGCATAATGGTACCACAGCCCACGCTTTTTACAGTTTTTAATATTTTTCCTCATGGAACATGACTATATAAATAGTCAGTGTATGCTATGATATACATTTGAATTTTATTTGTGTTCAATGAAGGCTCTTTGGGGCTGTACTTCTGCCTATGCTCAGAAAGCTTTACACCAGGATGTAAGCCTGTTTTTTTGAAATGCAATCATACATAACCTCTATACAGTTAACCACACATATTATTATTAATCAAAAAATGGTCCAGCATATAGGTAACCAGACACACGCACTTCAGAAGCCGAAACAAACTGTTACCCTCTGAAACGCAACAAAGCATATTCGGTCCAGCTGAGCTCCTTTCCCTAATTGCATACGCTTGTTGTATATCTTCTGACATGACTAGCTCATCTAATAATGGCACACTGACACTATACAGTACTTCCCTAAACTCAGTTTCCTCTGATCAGCTGGGGCGTTCAGGAATCACAGCCTTTGTATCAACACAACCCACTGCACCCTGCCATCATTGTGTTTCTGAGATGCTATATGCAATAATGATACAAATCCTCAAAATATTGAACATCATTATCTTATATATCATAATATTATGACCAACTCTGTAAAGTTATTACAGTGTCAAACATTTCATCTTTCAGAACAATGATTGAAAGTAAACAGTGGGAATACAGCGTTTACTTTACAAAGTAATAATGAATCCAGGCTTGCAAGGATTTGATTGGCCACCACAACAAGTTGCTGAAAATCTGAGCCAGGTTCAACTGTTTATTTGCGGTGGTAGTCTTGTTCTATTAGTGGATGAGGGCCATGACAGGCCACATTTTTACACCCAAAAGGTCATTATGTCTGCAAATTACAGCGATTCTCTTTCACTTTCAGTGTTGCAGTAAAAACCTGCGCATGCTCTGATATCCCTCCATCCATCCATCCATCTCCATGTCCAGGCATCTATCCAGCCAACCAACAAACCAGCTTGGTGGTGTTCATTTCTCCACTTTCCATGCCTACTCTATGCTGTTGTCTGGTCATTGAGGTCATTGACCTGAAATCTGATAGCAGTCAATGAGCTAACCAAATGAGCCACCTAATATCTGAATCCTGCTGCAAGCACAGACGCTTTCAATAATGCTGTGTACATTAACAGCATTAACACTGAGAGGAGGAGAAAGGGCGGCTGGAGGGAGGGAGAGAGGGAGAGAGAAAGAGAGAGAGAAAGAGAGAGAGGCGGCAAGACAGGATGAAAGAAAATAAGAAAACCTTATCTATCATTGAACACTGAGATTTTTTTCCTGTTGTACGAGACACGGCTGCGCGTGCAATTCATCATCTTTTATTTAGAAGATGTACGGAGACCCATAAAACCTAGTAAGATGAAATATGTCTCTTGAATAAATTGTGACTATTCTGTGTTTTCTCTCTGTGATAGAACTGTATTTCAATCCCTGTCATTATGATGCTGCCAGAATCCCCTGGCAGGCACAGGGAGGTTTGGGACTTTTAAGCCGTTTGTTTCATCTCAGGTATTAACCCCAGTTTTATACCTACGCAGTGAGATAATCATGGTTTCAAGCTGTTAGTGTTTTCTTCACTCACCAAATCTGCACACTTTTAATCCCTGGAAACTAATTAAGATTTATATAATTATCATTTTCGCCAGTTTAGTTCAGTCGGTTTGTGTGTGCCTGAATTGTGTGTGTGTGAAAATTGAAGGAGAGGGAAAGAGAAACAAGCCGTAGAAGAATAAATTGGAGAAAAGCGTGTGGAAACCCAGCATCTTTAAGAAGAGAGTGAATGGAGGTAGAGCATTAGACAAGGCTTCCTTTATGTGTGTTGGGAGGCATCATGCTGCTGCACTGCTTTGGGTGGGCACTGACTGACCACCCTCCTGAACCCCCTCACCACACACACACACACACACACACACACACACACACACACACACACACACACACACACACACACACACACACACCCCTGTCAGACCCTGGAAATACCTCACATTCCTTCCACTTCACTGACTGCTTTACAGCCAAGGAGAGATAACAAAGGAATGGGCAGGCATTGAATACCAGCCTGCAGTGTGGACTCAGAAACCTCTTTTTTTTTTTTTCTTACTGAAACCACTGGACACCACACCTTATCTCGCCCATCCCCTATAGCGATGTCACTGACTGTTCTGCTAATGAGATGGGGTGTACCGTACATCTGAATGAACCACTAGCCTGGCTCACCTGTTAATCCCATTGAAGTGAAACCTCATCCTGCTGTCTGAGCATCGTGTTGGCTCGTCCTCGTACCTGGGCTCAACTCAGGTACCCTGGCTGACTCCAGTCCTACCACTCTCCCCTGGGATGAGGTTTTCTCTTTCTCTTGGGCTCAAGTTGCCAGCTCAGGTGTCCTGGATTCCCTGGGTCTCTCTCCTCGTGTTTCACCTCCTGTAACATGCCTCCTTTCCTTTTGCCATGCTCAGGTCATCTAGGCTATTCACCCCGTGAGTCTTCATCAGGATGACAAAGAGGGATGGCTAACAGATGCAGTGCTACTCATTCAGTTGTATGTTTTGGTCCACTGATGCACAATCAAGATCAAATAGATGATATTGCTTGCACAGGAGACAGCAGATTGATTTCCAGAGCCAGTTCATTACAGTGTAAGGGGAGAACTTCACAGTCAGGTGATGTTCCGGTTGAAGACTCTCAAAACCTCTGCTGTACGTTGGCCAGAAAACAGGACTGACAGTGGAGGAGCACATTGCCTGGAGGTGCACTTCCCAACGAAACTGGCAGGTGGAAATATACTGTGATTCAACTATCACTACCCAGCTCAAGCTGTCTCTCATTCTCCCTTCACCCTCTTACCTCTCCAAGACATGTGCAGCCTAGCTGGTCACCAATGAAACTGAACTACAGAGCACAGCGTGTTTTTATCTTTGTTCATCACAGACCATATAGAAGTTAGTTTCCATCCATCCGTCCATCAATTCAATCCATCCAGTTCAGTATCTAAGGTATCTACAATACTATGTCTGAGTTTTTTAAATATCTGAGACACAAGGTCTTACAGTTCTGTTTGTTTACAAGTTCACTTGGTTCTCTAGGTTCACTACACTCACTAGGTTTACTAAGGAGATTAACTCTCTTAATTAGAGAGCAGTAATACCACCACCCCACAACACACACTGAAAAATAATAGAAATATATATTTATAAAGGTCTGTAAAGTGAGGAAATATGTTGATTATATGTACAATGCAAAGTCTGACATTTCAGGAAAAACATATTCTCATGGAGAGTTAAATTAAAAGACTGATACCACCACCCAAATAAAACTAAATTAAACAAATGAGACACAAAATGGTATTTACTGAGTTTTAGAAGTGCTGCTAGGCAGATTTTGTTACCTTCAGACAGAGCTAAACTAAGCTAAGCTAATCAGCTGCAGGCTGTATACAGTATTTAACTGACAGATATGATTAACAAATGAAGTAAAAAGTATATTTTTCAAAATGCTGAACAGTTCCCTTATCAATATATAAGTAATGTTTGTAGGAAACAATGATGTGTTCTGCCTGCTACTCTCCTAGGGAAAAGAAACCACTATTTCACAAAGAAAAAAAAGACAAAAAAAAGGAGTTGGGGTAAGTGAAGATGGTCTCTTGTTGACTTGGTCATAACCCACAGGTATGAAGAACCAGTGATTAGAGTTCACCAGAAAACAATGCTTCATTTGAAGGGGTCAAAAGCCAAAACCGTTCTACAATATAGCTATGATGGCATCCAAAGTATATTATGCCACAGAAATGAGATATGAAAAAAGACTTACTGCACAGTAACAACTATAGATTCAAATCAAGTGAATGAATCCCACAAACAATGCCTTCGTGTGCATGAAAATGTCATTTCTTCCTGTTATTCGTGACCTCAGAAGATTTGAAGAGACAGACAGAGAGGAGGAGTCACTCAGATTTGGGTAAATTTTGGAGATGTATGAAGAAATTGGGAGGGGGTAGCACATCGGGTGGAGACTGAGCTGTGAGCCCAGCAGGAGGCCATGTCCCCCTGGGGAGGGGTTTCCAGGCGTGGCACACCCAAGGGGCAAAAAGGACAGAGCCACACAGGGTTAACATGATGATAACACTGGCCGGCATTAGTCTTGCCTACTCTCATTGCCATGTCCTTGTGGAAATGCCAGACCTTTGGGTGGGGTGGGAGTGGGTTTTTTTTTTAAAGACAGTGGGTGGGTAGTGTGGTGCTAACATGGTCTAGTGGTAATCCCACATGGCACAGGCGAAGCCCCAGGTAGTGTTTTAGGAGAGCAGTGGCATCACTGTGTCATGGCCAGCCAGGGCTAATGTGTCAGCTGGGTGTTTCCCCAAATCAGCCTCGTCCTACACCAGGACAGCCCTCAACCACAATGGGCTGCTGAAGATGACACATGCTCAAGGCAGAGACTGACTCTGTGTGCTTGTGCAATAAGTAATTTGTGTCACTTCACACATGCACACACACATGCATGCCTGAACTACTTTTTTCTCATAAATACACGCATGTATTCATGAAGGTGTGTGTCCGTGTGTAAGCATCTGTCCGCCTGCCTGTCAGTACATGTTTGAGTGTATACACTGCACGAGTATGACTGAGCCTGTGAGTGTGTGGACCCAGACTGATGGTGGTGGGGGCCTTATTGATGTTGATGCAGTCCAGACATCTTTATTTAAAGCTGATGTGGTTAAAGCAGCCTCTTAAGTCGCCCTTTCCACGCCTCTGTGCTCTAAGCCAGTGTGAAGAAGTGTGCTAATCGCTCTGCCATGTCTGCAAGCAGGAGCGTTCCCTGTAGCCCAGCAATTTGATCACAGCTGATTAGAGCCTCACCTATTGCCCGCAAGGCAAACAGGTAGAGGGCAGATTAGGGCTGAAAAGTATATAAGAATAGAGCGTTAGTTGTTAGCTCAAAGGCAATAAGTATCCTAAAAGATACCTTGAAGTGGCAATCTGAGTGAAGTGTAGAGCTGCAGTTTGGGTCCAGGTCTACAGAGCACAGCAGACATCCAGTGGGAAATCTGTGGAAGGTTGACTCTGAACAGCAGCAGCAGCAGCAGCAGCAGCTCCTTCCCCTGCTCGCCTGTTCCTCTCCTGACAGAGCTGCTGCTCATCGCTCTGCCTCAGGCCTGTTGTGGCTGGATGCTGCCGTCCAAGCCTACATGTCAGTGTGAGACAGGCTCTCCCTGACCTCTCTAGCGCTGGGGGCCTCCCAGCCCCAAGGAGGGGCCCCCCGCTCCATCACATCCCTTCCAATTACTGACATCCTGCCGCCTTTGAACACACAGGAATCATAGTGAAGAATAGCAGAGGTCAGACTGCAGATGGAGAGGGGTGGAAACGGCAGAGTCTAAGTAAGAGAGAAAGAAAGAGAAAAGGGGGCGGGGGGGATGAAAAGCTATTTGTGTCATTGATGCCTCTGTAGCCCCTCCACCAACCCTCCATCTTTTTCAAGGCTTCTGACTGAACCCTAATCAGGAGCAACTGTTTCAACAACAAAGACTGAGGGGCAGTGAGAGTTAAAAATGGCCCTCCGATCGGTTAAAACAGAGAAAACAAAACAAAACATTCCTTTTTCCCACTGAAAAAGACCAGTTTGGCTGAGTTTAAACATGTAAAACAACTGCAATATTGGAACATAAAAGAAAGGGGAATATGGGAATTTCCAATAACATTCACAGATATAAGACTAAGACTCTCAGAGAGAAAACTTACTTTTACTTTGAAGGAGTTAATTAATATGAAATGACATTTTTCAGAGTAATAGTGGTTCATAGGACTTTTTGAGAAGGGGGGTGTACAGCAAAGAAGCAGTTTGGTTATGGGAATGACATGAGCTGTGACTGGTTTCAACATACAGTATGAATGAATAACTGACTGTGCTCAGGGAAGGGAAGGGGGGGGGGGTTGCATGTTTGCACATGTGTGCATGTAGGCTGTGGCTGTACTATAACGAATGGCATATGAGATTGGTTGGTGCGCCTGGCAAGGGCCCAGTGCCCTTAAACCCAAATTAGCCTTTCCAAACCCATATCCCCATGGCACAATGAAAAATCCCACTCATACATATAAGCCCAAACACTCTCAAAAACAAATATGCACACACATACATACACACACTCACAAAAAAAACCACCAATGACCTCACTCTCCCAAACTGTGGTGAACACTGCCAGGCCAGAAATCCCTCTAAGGCCTCCCTTTCAGACTGTAAGCACTGTGCTGCTGAGTAGCCATATCAAGGGTCATAATGGGGTCAGAATGCGCTGCTATTAGACTCTAGCAATCCCTGCAATCCAAGCATATAAAATGTGCATCGCATTTGTGGCAATAGCATTACATCAAAGTAGTTTTGACATGTTCACTGTACTGTGGAAAGTATAAAAATAGCTTCCCTTTATGAAATAAACCTAACCATTTATGCTTTTTTATATTTTTGCCTAAGCAAATGAGTTCTCAGTGAGCGTGAGCGTGCACGCGCTTGTGTGTGTGTGTGTGTGTGAGTGTGTTTTCGTGAAAGTAGAGTGTAAAGGGTGTTGAAAACTATTAGCCTGCTGCGGAGAGGCACTGCACAGAGAATGAGTGATGAATTATTGAAGTGGCTCTTTGGTGTGAATGAAGTGTTGAAAATGTCCATTGCCACGGAGCACTCTGACGTTCGTGCACAAGGCTTTCAATAGCATGTGTTAAAATGCATGTGTTGGTTCAAACGACTACCGTTCCACGCCTGTTTCTGTGGAACCATTAACAAAATGCAGAAAAGTGGGTACCTCCTCTCTTTTATTAATCTGATCTTCCCTCTCTTCCTGTCAAAAAAATTAATTTCAATCTGTTACCCTTTCTTCTTCTTTTTCCTTATTTCCCTGTCTCCTTTCTGTCTTTTTCTTTCTCCCCCTGTTCCCTTCCAACAGGATCCTCAGAATTTCCTCTTGTTACAGCACATCCAGTGATCAGTCACAGCGATTCTACTCTTTCAAGTCTTCCCTGTTTCAAAGAGCCATTGCCGTTGGGGGGAGAGTGAACAGGAATCTGAACCGATGCTTTTCGACAGCGGGGCCGCTCCTGTATGTTACACCCCAACAGCACCAGCGGAGAAGGGCGGGAGGGGAGGGCAGAAGAGAGGGGGGGGAGGGCTCTCAAATACACATGACACATGAAAGTCACCTCACTCCAACCGGGAGAAATCACGGGCCCTGACGGAAAGGTAACAGCCGGCCGCAGGCACTGGGAGAGTTGCTAGGAGACAGGGAAGCAATGTATGGTCGACGGGATGAGCGGATGGCTGGTGTATTCGCTCAGATGGAGCTCACTGACACGTACAGACACAATGACAACATACAGCTAAATGTAAACACACTGAGACATGAAAGGAACAGGCATATAACAGAAATAGAGACTATGACATGTCTGCATGGAATAAAGAATAAAGAAAGAAAAAGGTATTTTTTGCTCAGAGTTGACAACTGGATTGTATTCCTGAATTTACACAACACAAAAATATTTGTGCATACACCATAATCCTGCTCGGTTCGGCCCCATGATGCGTGTGTGGAATAATCCCAAATATACTGAAGGTGAATACAAGGTGTTGATCAGCACTGTCCCTAAGAGATGCATGGGTGCACACATGCAGTCAGTCCTCTTCCTGGTAGTAAGATGTTTTATGGTTGTGGGTAATAAGATGGCTGCTTGCCTCTCTCCTTGCCCCGCTGCTGACCCTGCCATAGTTGACGACTACACTAGAGGGATGTGAGATGGCAAGAGCCATGCAACTATACCTGACTGTGTTCAGTCAACAAGAAAGCTACAGCTCCTGACTCATTCAACCTCTTAATTTCAATCTCTCCCTCTGACCCAGAATTCCTTTCCCCTCAATCCGACACGTTAGGTCCTGTGAGAAGAGCATCCTGGGGATTAAGCATGACGTGATGTGTTTCCAATGATTTAGCTCCCTCACTATGTGGTGAGAGGTGCTCTGTGGAATGAGCCAGCCTGCCCACAGATAGGGGTTTTGGATGAAGCAAGGGGGGGAGGCTAACTTGCCTTATCTAAAGTATTTGGAGGGGAGGACACGGACGCCTTCTCTTCCATTATATCATTATGTAAACACAGGGCTGTGCCACAGGTTGACGGGCTGTATTTCATAAATCGGCAGAGAACAAGCCTGTCTTGATTAAGGCGTGCTTACATCATTGTGAGAAATCAATCTGTTTAATTGGTCCACTTTTGTCAAATATATTAGCTTAAGACCTGTATGAGACCATTATATTGAAGAGTGTAAATGAATATGCTTTCAGCTGATGCTGTTAAGATTCACTGGGCTTGTTGTTATGATTTATTGTGCTTACTAAACACGTTTTTCCTCACTTGACCACACTGAGGCTGACGGAGGAAGAAAAGATGAGAAAGGACCAGTGCAACTCATCTTCAAAGTGGTTCATTTCATGATTGCAGTCGTAATGATGCAAGACTGACAGAGTGTGGCAACACTGCATGAACTACATATAAAGGCTTTAAATTTTTCAAGAAGTCGATTGTAAAAGCTGCCAAAAAGACTATCACCTGTGTTTAACACATATATCTTCCAGACCTGTTTTGCATATGATCTTTTTTTTTTTCAACAAAGCGGACCGGGTTTATCTTCCCCTCCACTGTTTTTAAGTCATGTCAACCATTTTAGCATTCATGGCAAGCCACAGCAAGGCACAATAACAAGTGGTCTATTCAAATTAAATCAGTAATGGCATTGTCCATATTTCAGGCAGGTCATGCGTTTTTATTTATTCAAAGAATGAAGACAGGTCGGTTCCTCTCACAATTATCTCTTTTCATTTAAAGAATGAATGTGCATGTCAGGGCTTCTTTTACTCTCTTTCTTTCTATTCTAAGTTCCCCCCATCCTCACTGCCCCCGCCATCACTGGGCGACAGTAGAGGTCGTTAGTGGAAGAGGGATGATGCCAAACTTGACTGGAGTCGGGCCTTATCTCTATTCTTTACACTCTCGCTTTTGTTTCAAGGGCTTTGTTTACACACGCCCCATTAATCACCTTCTGCCTTCCCACAATCCCACAGCATTTAAAGTGGGTGCTCGTCCTGGGGACAATGTGCAGCACAGGTGCCAGTGTAAATCTCTCTTTCTTCTTCTCTTAAGGAAGGAAATGAAGATTCCCAGACCTCTGGTAACCTCCTCCTCTCAGGTTTCTCTATTATCTTTTCTTTACTCTGCCCTTGGCCTTGATCACTATCTCGACATATCTCTACAACTCGGCCCCGGAGAGTCCTGATTACCAAACATTCACACCTGGGCATGAGTCTATCCAGCCCACCAACGCCACCTTACGCCGTTTAATCCAGTCTCGACAGTTGACTGACACTGCCCTCATGTCTTGACAGCCAAGTGTGAGCGTATGCAGACAGGATGTTGTTGAGCAAACATTAATCACACCACAGGAAGCCACAGGCAGAGAGGAAGATGGAGGACAGAGGAGAAACCGCCCGCCAATGGCTCCAAGGACTGCAGGGTCACCTCTACAAAGACGCCTCTCCGCAAAGTGCGGCAAACCCCAAATGATATGTAGACAGTTCTCCATCTGCCTCACTGTAGGATGGACGCCACAGCATTCTCAGCCATGTTCCAAAGTGTCCACATTTTTTTTGCGTGTCTTTTCAGATGTGGGAATAAGAGATGCTCAGCCCCCTGCATTCATTCCTGCAATGACTTTGATGCTCAGAATATCAATGGATGTGTGAAAATAGGTGAGAAAAGGGGGCCACGTTACGCCATAATGAGGATAGAACATGTGAAAATGTGTGAATTATTTTTCTGCATGTGCGTCTTTGCAGATACATGGCTGAATTTGAATATTGGTCCAGAGTATATGTGCAGTGCATGTATGGGAGCTCACTGGGAGCACTTTAATGCATCGCCCTGTTTAATTGCATAGTCAATGCATTCATCATTCAGAATGCAGAGCCTGGCTAAAATGAATTGAATTATCTGGCGGGGAGAACAAAGAGATGTACATTGAGTTTGTGCGTAATTTATTGTTGCAGAGTGAAGCGAGCAGAGAGGCTGGGAGAATTAGAGGCAGAGAGGAAAGATAGAGAGACCTAGAAGAGGACAGGAGGGTAAAAAAGAGAGAGAGAGAAGGGAGGAATGAGAGAGGCAGTAACAAAAAGCTGAGGGAGGAGAGAGAGAGGTCTGGGGGAGGAGAGAAGAGAGGCAGGGTATGAGAGAGTGAGAGAAATGAGTAGGAGAGAGGAGATAGGGAGGCCAAGAAGAGCGGAGGGGGAAGAGAGAGAGGAAGGCAGGGAGGATGAGGAAGGAGGGAGATAATAGTGAAGCCTGGAGGAGGAAGAGGAGGAGGAGAGATGGCGGGAACGAGAGTGAGAGTGAGAGAGACAGAGAGGGAGGCGAGGGAAGCTTGTGTGCAGAGCCAGAGATAGACCAGAGACAGACCTGACACCTTCCTCCAGATTCCTGAGGGGATAAAACACAAGCAATGTGTGTGTGTGTGTGTGTGTGTGTGCAGGGTGTCTCTGAGTGTGTGTGTGTGTGTGTGTGTGTGTGTGTGTGTGTGTGTGTGTGTGTGTGTGTGCTTTCTCTGTTAATCAAACAGTTCTG
>NW_019525496.1:1131645-1137792 GCF_002814215.2 Seriola lalandi dorsalis
TGTGTGTGTGTGTGTGTGTCTGTGTGTGTGTGTCAGTTTCCACATGCCTGCACAAGTATGGAATTTGACAACAGAGGTTTGTGGGAGATTTCTTGTGTTGTTATGCATGTAAATGTTGAATGAGTGGTCCGCGCCTTTCCCAGGGTGAACACCTGGACGTATACACCTACACAACCACCAACATTGAATCACTCCCTGTCCAGGGTTCCTCTCACTCAACACACACACACACACACACTCAGACATAGACACACATTTACTCTGCCAAGGCTCCATCTCTCTCCGTTGACTGTGAAGTAATTGCAGTGAGTATTGAAGAGAAAGCTTGTGGAGCCCGTGGTGGTGGGGAGGGGGGGGTGGGCTGAGGAAAATCTATTTCCCAATACTATCTAACTGCAGCTTTCCTCCAATGGACTTGCATTCCTGGTACTGGCTGTGTCCCATTGATTCTTTCCCAACATCATCTGAAAATCTATGAGCATAAAGGGCAGCTCCGCAAAGTACAAAGCACATAAGTGCACATCATGTTCTATACAGCCACTGTAGGAGGAAACTCTCACTCTCACCTTCTCTCATTCTCTTGCTCTATGTTCTTCCTGCCACCTCTTCCCATTATTCTCACCCCCGTCTTCAAACAGTGGGGGTGGCAAGGATAGATCCAGACAGAAGAGGGGAAGAGAGGTGGAGGTGTTTAAGAGGGAGAGAAGCAAAGGAGAAGCACCAGGGAAAGGCCGTATGGATTATTCTGCTCAGGTTGTGACATCTCCTGACAGTGCATTATACAGCAGGGAGCTAAGAAATGCATGTCCACATCCTGTTTCTGTGGAATAACTCACTCCGGGAAACCTAGCACAGGACTATATCAGATTTTTGGCTTCTAGACTCACTGATTGCTCTGTACTTTAACTTAAATAATTCTCTTGCATCTCACCGTCTTCCTTTCTGTCCACACATTTCCTCACGAATGACACTAAACACAATGGGTGTCTGTTAAAGCAGATACTATGGTTGCTTCTTTTCTGTTAAGATACTATGTCTAGACCTAAGCCCTTAGAATATGATCATGGCATCGGGACAACATTCCTTGGACTGATCCATACTGTCCTACACACATTCAAGCAGATGGAGTCTGTGCCAAGCAGCTCAGCGCTTAGACTGGGAGTAGACTACCCAGTTCCTCCCACTCGAAACGCTTGCCAAGGATTTAAAATTAGACTGTGAAAAGATACACATTGTACTGTATGGTTTAGAGCTACGGCTGAGCATAACACAACCTTTTCGATAACATGGTCTTGAGGCAAATGTTCAATATGAAGATAGGAAGAGAGGGGGGCGAGAGTGAGGGGGTGCATTCATAATTCCTGGAAAATTGTTGACGCTGAGAGAGCCGTTTCAAGGGACTTTAAAAACATTGGCATGTCAATCAGAGGCACAGCTATTGATTGCCTATACCATGTGCCACCTAATGATGATTATTTCCTTACTGCAGGCTCCCTTTAAGGCATTATAGGGAAAATATAAAGAACACTCAAATATTTATGAGTTACAGTGGTAGTCTGGTGGTGGAATACCTCAGCTGTGGTCAGCACATGTATACCTTTCATTTATTTCTTCAGTAAGGGTCCATCTGATCTGCTGCTGGTGTATTAAAAGGCTGTTGTATTTCTTGCATTTATGTAGCCTATTTATTTCTCATTGCTTGGAGCATGATAAACAAAATTCTTTTCACCTCCATTGTAGCCTACTGGAATGGCATCAGAGAGATCAAAACCTGTGAGAAGACATTTTGGGGTTATTTTTTTTGTTTGTTTTGTTTTTTGTATATTGGTTGAACTGACCCTTTAAAGAAAAGGTTTGATAAATATGCCTATTCCTTGCAGCAAGTTAGATGAGAAGATTAACTTTGTTAAGATTAACTCTAATGTTTTTGTGGTAAACATGAAGCTACAGCCCACAGTCAGTTAGCTTAGCTTATTTTATTGTAGACTGGAAACAGGGAGAAACAGCTAGTCTGGCTCTGATCAAAAGTAACAAAATCCACCTATCAGCATCTTTAAAGCTCATTAATTGAAAAAGCAAAACTATAGAAACAGCATTTCGCTGTTTTACCAGAGGTTATGTGTCATATTATTTAGCTGAGATCAGTAACTTCCTGGAGTCTCTGCTGTTTGCTGTTTGGTAAATTGTTCCCAGCCAACAAATAGTCTGGCACATAAGCCCATGTAAAAGGGTGTATTGCCATTTTTGAAACACAGCTTTTGTACAGATCAATCAAATGAGAATGTGTTAATAAAGCCGTGTCTTGACCAAAAGTACCTGGAACTTTAAGTTTGGGGAAATTTACACATAATTATTACTTGACATTATATTATTCACAACACTTTGAGGACAAACATGAATGAAAATACGGGACAAATTGCGTCTCATATATATTCAACACAGGAGGCAGCATTTTATTTTCAAATACGGGACGATCCTGTATTATACGTGATGGGTGGCAACCCTAGCCACTCCGGTTGTTGTGGTCCTTTATTTTTTTTTAAGTCCTTTCAGTTTTTTTACGTTCTCCCGGACTTTTTTTGCGGTGTGGAAAATGTGTTTGCTCGCTCACTGCAGATTTTTAAACATGGCGGTAGAAATAAAATGTAGCGAGGACTCGACCAGTCAGAAATGTTCAGCACTGCAGACCACACAGCCTAAAGTTCCTGAACCTTTGGAAAGTATTACTCCCCAACCAGGTACCTTTTTGGGGGTCAATCAATTACCCCGGAACTAAATTTAGACCCTGGTTCCCGCAGTGGAAACACACATAGTTCCTCTAAAGGTTCCTGGTTCCTGGGGAAAGTTTCTGCGGTGGAAACGAGGCTTAAGTGAACGTTTGGATAGCCAGGCTAGCCACTCCCCCGTTTCCAGTCTTTATGCTAAGCTAATTGTCTTCTGGCTGTTGCTTTCTATTTAGCATAAAGACACAAGAGTAGTATCAGTCTTCACATCTCACACGCTGCAAGAAAGCCAATAAGTGTACATCCACAAATTTTGAATCTCCACTTGTCAAGTTTGATCAGCACCACTGATTGCACATTAGCTAGTGTTTACTCTAATGCTAGTGTTGCATTTATTCAAAGAGTTTCATTGTTGACGAGGCCAGAATCATCTCAACCACTATCTCCATTTTTATGTCACTGCTAATAAGCCCATATGGAGATGTCAGAGATGCAAACAGAGGAGCGGATTTGTAATGTATGTATGTAAATATCACATGCCATTTAACACTCACAAGCAGGGGAGTTAAAGACAAACAACATACCGTGTACACATCATCATTACACTGGCTTAGCTGTGTTTGCTGCCTGTTACTCTATCCCCAAAGGTACAATTCTGCCTCATCACAGAAGGGAAGAGAATGACTTGCGCCAAAATAGCCCGAGGCCAGAGGTCATTTGATGAACAGAGTGAGATTAAGATGCATGAGTGGTGGTGGAAGCTCAGTTGCTGACAGGTCATAGTTCGTAAGCAACACAGGTGTCCCTGAGTCAGGAGCAGCAGTACAGGTGAGGTCACATTCCCCTCCACCACAGGAAGCCTGCCGTATTATCAGCGAGTAGCAACGTAACGCAACAGTATGGGAGTGTATGTTTGCTTCATCTATCGTCAGATTTCGAGTATGTCAGCGTGTGGATGTGTGTGTGTGGTGTCATGTGGTTATGTATCAGCACACAATGTTCCATATCCAGAGGTGTGGCTTCAACCTAATAAACAGTCGACTGAAAGGTGCTCCCATGAGTCACCTGTTGCTAGTTACTAGGCTTCTAAATGCCTTTATACCTTGTTAAATACTTACAACACAAAAGTAAGAGTGATCCATTTTTATACCCCTATGCACAAGAACATGTGACATAATGAGTTTTGACACACCCAACATGCCTACAAAATAACTATCATGCCCGATAGAATGGTTACATTGCTTTGCCTCACACATAGGCCCAAATAAACAACGTGCGACACGACCAAACTGCCCTGTGGTGAACAAGCAAGCATGGAGCCACAGCTGCGTCCCACACGATCACATCGACTAGGGGCCTCATAGACAACATGTCTGTGTCAAAAAAATGACAAAGTAGTGTCATATATGGCTACAAGCTGGAGTGAGGAGATAGCAGAATCATGAGCTGTGTTAAAGTGACTTAAAGCTGGATGGAAGAGAGAGGAAAAAAGAGATAGAGAGCAAAATGGAGAGAGGAGGTCAGTGGGGGACATAACAACCACTGGCCCTGTCAAAAGAATTTAGTCAGACAACAGAGATCACACAGTACGGTTAGGTTAGCTGTGTTTGGCCCAACGCTTGTGCAACTTACAGACACAACTATCCTGCAGTTTTCGCTCAAGGAAAACTGGTGTTTTGAGAGAGGCTTAGATGAGAAGATGAATGGAGTTGGAGAGAAAGGGTCCAGAGAGGATCTTGGGCCCAGAGGAAGAATGCAGAGAAAGGATGAGTCCTTTCTAAGAAGATGGGGGACGGCCAGAGCCGGGGCGCAAAAAGAAGATCCTGTTTGCTGTCCCTTGATACAGTATACACACTAAATAGTCTTTGCAGCAGATTTCAGAGACAGACCCTTGTCTTTGTTCAGCTAATAGGCAGACCACTCTAAATGGGCTGTTTTTCAACCCTCTGACACAAAGACACTTTTTCATGACTCCTCAGTGCCATCGTTTTCCTGCTCCTCTTCTTCAGATATCTGGAACAGAGCACTCTCTGTGTCTTGATGTGTCGCTCCCATAGCACAGGAGCTCTGAGCAAACTCTCTCACACTGCTCCCCATTGCCAGGCTCACATCCCCAGTAAAACTACACTGCACAACAGACACAAGCCAGGAGTGAGTAACTACAGGCGCCCTCACAGGGTCCCTTGGAGTGAATATGTGGACCATTAAATGACCAAAATGGTCAGTCATAATACCCAATGGCTGAAATCAACATTTTACTGCAGCGCATAAAGTTTTTGCTCATAAAGATGGAATCAATAGTATAAAATGACGTCCCTACGACAGCCTTGTATGGATTTGTACCATTTACAGAGTGGTTCCACGACATGAATCATCATTCTGCTCAGTCATGATATACATTTTAATGAGGTATGTTGCCCTTTTCCAAGATGGTCTGTACTTGTTGTCAACTGCACTGTATACCCAGGAGTTGTTGTTACTTGACTGCTCTGAACCCTCAGGCTGTTTGGCACCTACTGGAGGTGAACTGAGTTCATTATCTAATAGCAATTTCCACCAGTGGTTTCCAGCTTGTACTGCTGCATGCAAACAGTAAACAGACAAGTTCCAACAAATACAGGCGCAGAAAAAGACAAATTAGTTACATCTATATAGTTTTTATCTCCACTGGTACAACAAGTAGTAATAGATCACTGCTGTCAGGTAAGAATCGCCAATCCTTGTGGGTTTTTTTTTTCCACTTTCAACTTGGGATTTGAGTGGATTTCATGCTCCCTAGAGTCATGGAACAAGCTCCACATATAATGAACCGTGTAAATATTCAGCACGGGTAAAAACCATAAAACTAACCAAAAGTCAAGTTACAAGGGATTTCCCTGACAGCAGCTTCCTGCTCAGAATTCTCACTTAAAAACTATTTCATTAATAAATTGTGTGATCTCATAAAAAATTAGATATTTTCTTATTTCAGATATTATCAACACTTATTTTAAATTACTGTCAAATTAAATATTCTTTTAATAAACAAGGGGAATTAGTATCTCTCTCTATGGCAAAGAGAATGTAAAAAAAAATTGCTGTCTAAATGACTGCAAAGATTTATTGTCAGCATTGCTTCTCACACTGTGCTGTATAAATTCTTTAACCATCAATGTACTGTTTTCATGAGTTTGGTATCAAATGTCACATAAGCTGTCTGTGGACTTTGATGGATCAATCTCTCTCCCACCAGCCATCCCCAGGGCTTTCATCTGCTTATCTCTGACCACTGTCTGTCTGCCTGACCGCCTCACTCATTCACACTCGGAGGCTTCCGCACAGCCCTGCAGCTCTCACTCCAAAGAACCCTCCACACATACCACACTCAATGACCACAACCATTAGTGGAGGCGGGTTTTGTATGTGACACACACACACACCCCAC
>NW_019525496.1:1137812-1174150 GCF_002814215.2 Seriola lalandi dorsalis
CCCCACCCCCCAAACTCTCCCCATCTTCACACTCTTTTTGTGTGCGACCTATGTGGTATGAAGACTTATACGTAAAGCATGCCCCATTAACCTACTACTCACTACTGTTGCCAGGCCTCCATCAAGCCTATTCATGTATATAACTTGAGTCATACATGTATAAGCAATTTGTCATCCTTCTGCGGAAATTGGTCTCGGGCCTTAAGGGCACATGGGCACGCATCCATTATTTATGGCAACTTTATGACTTTAATCTACACTCATCAAGTTGTAAGCATATTTGTCTCATCTCTAATTTGTTGCTATAAGTTTGTTCACGACTTATATCTTGTTGCTGCTCCTTCCATGACCCAGTTAAATGCAACACTCGACAAACTTAAAGCCCCTGATCTCGCCGTCTCTCACGCACACTCATACTTGCACTCAATCTTTCTCCCTTTTTAAAGAAATTCTCATATAGGCTTATTTACATATCCTACAGAGGCATATTCTAAATGTGACTGCTGCTGCTGGAGGCTTTCCCGCCCTCTCCAGAGGGTCTTTTCAGCCCCGGGGCTGCTGGAGTGATGGGATTAGAGGAGGCCTGGAGCGTGTCCACGTCTAGAGCCGAGCAGGACCATGCTCCGACGACCCACCAACCTCAGTGCTATTGTCCTGCTTCCCAGCGACCCACTCCAGGTGCCAGGCAATAGAGAAGATGCTCCAAACTTTCCCAGGAATGAGGCAGACTGACTAAAATAGTTAATTTAGCACCGTAACCTTCGTTGCTCCCCCGCCTCCTTTGCTTCTACCACCATCACCAACTCTCTGAGAATCTGAAAAGGAGACTATCATCAAAATAGAGGCAGAGGGGATGTCTTTCGTGCTCTTTCTCTCTCTTCTCTTGCTCACTCACTCACTCACTCACTCTTTTAAATCTAAATTCCCCTTTTTTTTGATAGGGTGTGGGGGCCAGTGGGAGGACAGTTGTTTTGTCTCCCTCCATTGGCTGATTTACATCTCCACAGCTTCTCTATCAAAGTAGCCATTGTCAGTTCTGACCTATGAAAATTACAGAGGACACTGGGGGCCTTTCTCCTTTGACAGGCTAGCTAGCACACAGACAAGCATCCACACACACACACACACACACACACACACACACGAACACACTCAAAGACATTTAAAGAAAATACACAAACAGTATAAACACACACCCACAAGATACACCCTCCGCTCTTTTATTTATTCAGATTTTACACACATGATCACCCAATAACCATCCTCTTCCTCTGTGCTCCTTTTTCTAAACATACAGAGACTCCAGAAAGGAGAGATGGAGGGAGGGGAAGGAGGGAGGGAGGAGGCGGGTCATCCAGGAATAAGGGAGAGGCATCCATTTGCACACCAATTGTTTTTCCCTCTCTCTGAGCCAGGGAGAAGAGAAAGACCACCTCTCTACCTCTGAGACCACCGTCCCTCCTCCTCCTCCTCCTCATCCTCCTCCTTCTCCTCCCTCTCCTCCCTCCACTCCCCCCTCCTTCCCTCCCTCCTCTGTGAAAGCAGCGTGAATGGAGAGCCACATTCAGTCGGGATGAATGGGATGGGGTGGAAATGGGTAGGGGGTCATTCTGACCACCACAGCCCTCCAATGCCAGAGCCACATGTGCAGCATATTAACATATGAAGCCCTGTCACTGCTGTGTCCACCCTCCCAACTGATCTCATTCACATTCACTCACTCTCACACACATGAACACACACACAAACACATGGAGCGTTTGGGTCAGGTGCGATGCTGTTTTATCACCACAAATCTCTGAGCAGCTTAGAGGGATTGTGCGCCAACAGTTTTGGGCAACAAGGACACAAGAGGGGCAGAGGGTGAGAGGGGCCAGGGTAAGGCCAGGGTGGGACTCATGCCAAGGATGTAGATTTAAAAAAAGAAAAAACAGAATGAGCCTGATAATAGCAATAAAAGACAAAGCTTGTACCACCGGAATTAAAAGAGGAACCGTGCAGCAATCTGCAAATCCAAAAACCATTGAACTGTCGTTAAGCAAATTGGAAAAACAAGTGCAAAAAATGTGAGGAGAAGGCCAAAGAAAACGTACCTTGGGCCCTCGCTGCACAGGGACCTTTTTTAGACTGCCTTTCCTGTTAGACTTTCCCTCATCGAGACAGTGCGTCACACGCAGGGAGTCTGCAAGCCCAACAGATGTTAACCCTTTGCAAGCTAAACAGCAGCCTTTCCTGAGGAGTGTTCCACAGGGCCTGTTCACACACTGTCTGCTGGCTGGGTCCAGTATGTTTGGACTGAGCCTCTTACTACTCCACCGTACTCCCCTCAGGCTCTAATCTGTTTTACAGCACAGAGGATTTAATGATCATATTACAGCTTCTATCTCTCAGGGGTGCTTGTCTAGTTTTAAAAAAAAAGCAGGTTTGGTTTGTGGCCAACCGACACATGTTGAGTCGTCACAGTCTGAAACAGTTGCATGGTAATATCATAATAAGAAAAAAAAGTAACACCCATCACCTCTGACTAGGCATTCTGTATGTGTGTGTGTGTGTGTGTGTGTGTGTGTGTGTGTGTGTGTGTGTGTGTGTGTGTGTGTGTGTGTTTCTGTACTGGTGGGGGGCTAGTTATTAATCACTGCCTGAGAGCTGACATCAGGCAGCCAGTAAACGTTAATTAGGACCACCCAATGGCCAGGCCAGTGTCATTAGCTAATTGAGTTTGTTTATGTGTTTGTGTTTGCAGGGACAGAATAAAAAAGAAAAAAAAGAGAGTGTGTGGAGGGAGGGAGGAGGAGGCAAGGGAGGGAAGTTGGGAGGCAGAGGGGGGGAGGAAGGAGGGAGGGAGAGATGTGGGCTTGTCTCATCCAGTACCCTGTTGTGGTGACATGTCCTTCAGCTTGATCCATAGGGAGAGAGAGAGAGAGAAAGAGAGAGAGAGAGAGAGAGAGAGAGAGAGAGAGAGAGAGAGAGAGAGAGAGAAAGACAGAGAGGGAGAAAGGGATGGAGCAATGGAGAGGAAGAGAGGATAGAAATACCCCCCTCAACACCCCCACCCCCTCACCACTCTGTCTCAGCAACCTGAGGCCTCAGCCACAACCGGAAACTTTCTCCACAGGCAAGCCATGGAAAGAAAGACGTAAAAAAGGCACGACAACATGTCCCCCACCCCACCACCACCCACCACCCTCCTCAGAATCTTTTCAGATACATTGTGTTCTAGCTTTCCACAAGCATGCAGGTTTGTGGAAATCAAGCACATTCACACCACACACACACACACACACACACACACACACACACACACGTACACAAGAACACACACACACACACACACACACACACACACGCATGCATGCATACAGTTAATGCACACACGTGTGAGCTCATGCACCCTCCGGCTCTTCCCTCGTGTGTGTTTCACACGCCACCTCTGCAGCCTCCCCGGGGTGTTTAGAGTGATGCTGTGTGTATAGAGCAGCCATGCCTCAGTGCTGCATGGTCTCAGATGGCCTGGTGTGGCTGGCTGTGGTTACGCCTGTTGAGTCCGCCTGACCACCACATGATGAATCACATCCCTGCTCTGTCCAAAACGACACACACACACACACACACACACACAGGCCGACCCACCAGTTTTCTGCACAGCTCAGAGCAGTCCAGGCAAGAGAAACAACTGTCCTCTTCCCTTGTCGTGCATGGAGATTAATTTTAACAAGCCAAGTCGGAGCTCTCAACAGCAGTACAGAGAGCAGGAAAAGCAGAAAATCCACCAAGGAGCAAAGGGGAGGAGGGAGAAAGCTGAGCTGCAGCCCTCTGCTGTCAGGGTCTCTCTTCTCCTCTCTCTGTGATTTGTGCCCTTGGCCAGGTCCGATTCATGTCCCACAGATAGCTCAGCTCATGCCCCAGTAGGCTTGTTAAAGCAGTTGAATGAACGCCTACATGTAAGGATATGGCCCAAAAGCTAGGACAAAAAACAACAACAAGAAAGCAAATCCAGGCGGACAGACGACAAAGTGAGACATTGCCCAGTTTGTTTTGTAACTTTCTGCTGCTGCTTTTTATAGGCAGCGCAGCGGCCATTGAGATCATTGTTGTCTGCTGCTAAAACACTTCCAATTTCAATTACAGTTTGTGATACAAAACAGCAGTGATAGTATAAAAGAAACACAAATTTAGAAAAGCATACAATTTTTCCACTGTGTTTTGATGTGGATAGTCTTTCTGTGTTAGCTAACATCAAACAGGAAACAAATTTAATCAATTAAAATAACAAAACTGCAAAACCACTACTGAAAAATAACCAAATATTGTTTTTCATCAAACAAAATCTTGAAAAAGCAAAACAAAGTACAAACTGCCATCTCAGTGGCCCCTGACCCCTTCCAGAACACATGGATCTAAATCATCAGCACAAACTGTTTTTGAAAATCAGTGTCACCCATGACAGCGATTAGGTGCAGAGATTCCTCTCTAGTTCAGTTTTAAATTATTAATTATTATTATTTTATTTTGAAAAGTCAGTTTAATTAATTAATGATTCGTTGACATCAGTAGCTCTTGATTCAGGTTACCGACAGTAATTTCAGGGATCACTTTTCCTACATTTATCATTCTCCAGAATTAAACTCATAGTGATTAAAATAACATTATGGCACTTTACCCAGTAAAAATATCCCAGTTAGGAACCATTTAATGCTGACATCAATGCATGTGTGTAAATTGTGTTTTTAGGCTGTGCTTGTGCAGCTGTGTGTCCCATTTCAGTTTGTCAGACAGAAAGCTGCCTCTAACTGTGTTCACCAAACTATTTGGTGCACTAACTGCTAATAGATCACCAGGGATTCTGCTTAACCAATCACCTGCGAGCTTATACTCCTGTGTGGAGAATAGCACTCTTCCGGTGAATAGGGTGAACAGTAGAGAGGGAAAAAACAAAAACAAAGGGAAAAAAATGAAAATCACCCATCAGGGAGGTAGATTCCTGTTACCATGGCACCTTGGCATGGTTAAAGAGCATGGAGCTCTGAGCTAATCTGCTTCCACCCGCCACCTTTCCCAATGCTCCACCTTCCCTTCCCTCCAGCACACTTTTTACAAGCCCAGGAGGAGGGTTGGAGCGCTCTGTGGAGCACATCCACGAGAGATGCTCCGGAGCAAGGCAGGGGTGGAGAGACACCTCCAGCTGGATGCTGGGATCCAGGGTAGAAGCTCTAAAATTAGCCCCAGCATGGGGTGCAGGAACAGGGGAGTGGGGAAGGGCTAAGTAAGGGAGCGTGGAAGAAGAGTAGATAGAGTGAGGGTGGGAGAATTGTGGAGGAGAAGGAATGCTGGGAGGCAGAGGGGGGCGGGAAGGGTGGTGACAGCACACATCCACTGAGACGCCTCTCTGCACATTCACTAGGCTGTGGCAAATTAAATGTCTGAACTAGCACTTCATAAATATACAGGCATACACACACTTCTCCACACACAATTATGCATGTTCATAACACCGACTCTCACCCATCCACACGTTCACTCCCACACTCTCTTACAGTGTGCACGCACACGAGCAGAGCACGAGCAGAGCACACAAATACCACATCATTAAATGATTTGCTCATTGCGAGTTCACTGGGTGGCTACGCTGGGGCTTAAGCTCCATGAATGGTCCAGTGTCAGTGGGCATCTGTGTCCCCATGTCCCACTTAGTCTCCTGCCGAGGAGCCCAACCTGCAGCTCAGTGTTGGAGAGCAGAGGGCAGATGGGTAGAGTCCGATTATAGAGTTGTCTGACCTCACTCACAGGCAGCTCACTGTGCTCTATACCCAGGGCCAGCACAGAAAGAGTGTTTGTTGTTGGTATTAGGAGCTAAACGGCTTAACGGTTAGCAGACGTGCTTCCAGAGGGTCGAGCACATAGTTTTGACTTTCTGCCAGAGTCTGAGAACTAAAGCGATTCAGGGGGCGCTTCACCGGGCGAAAAGAGGGACAGGAAAAGGAGACTGAGAAGGAGAGGTGGCTGGAAGAAGGACTTAACTATAATTAGTCCGACAGTGTGTATAAATTGAAGGCTGTGCTTCAGCAAAGGAAAAGGACTGTTGTTATCATTGATTATAATCATATAACTTACTTACCTACTGATTATCTTGCAGCCAGTTTTCTTACAGAAATACGACGCTCTGTAAAATCTGCCGTGACCACTTTCTGCTGGGCCTCTCTAGCCCACGTGTCAATCAGTCCACGGACTTCCTGTTGGGCCTCTCCACTTCCTCTCTAGGTTTGATCCCTCTACAGAGACAGCACATGACTCATCAGAGACAGCCCCTGAAGCTGACAAAAAGTAGCAAATACATGTCAACATTTCCTTCAGCTAAGCCAGTTAATCACATGTGTGCCACATGTGGTCGTGCGTGTTTATTAATGTAAGTGCTGCAAGTGTAAATGGAGAGTACATGACCAAAGCGCGTGGATTTTGCTACAGTTAAGTCTATGTACAAACCATGGCTAACATAAGTACACAAACTAAAAAATAAACTGAACTCAGATTAAGTTGAAGTACTGCTAACAGACTGTGTCAACTTTGAGCACAGCCCGAGATGAAAAGGGCTACAGTAATCCCCTCTAGCCTGTCGATTTCCCTAATCTCCTGCTTTTGTTGTTGCTGGAGCACAGAGGAGGGTGTGACAGGGTCAGGGGTGAAAGTTAAGAGCCTAGATGGATGGAGGAGGAGGGGACAGATGAGGTTTCATGTCCTGAGAAGACTCTGTGCTTTTGGCTGAAACCACTACTTCCCCTGCAGCACTCCCTCCCCCCACCAGGCTAGAGATAAGAGCGAAGGAGGAGGGCCCTTTTGGAAACACAAACAGGTTTCTGAGTCACAAAGGTCGAGGGTCAATGGGAGAACTTCCAGCAGTGAACACCTATCACACACATAGCCTCATATGCATGCATATACATGTCCTCTGACTAGTGAGCTTTTGTCATTTCTTGCCTTTTGTTGAAGTTTTGCTCTACAGAGGATAGCACACCTTTGAATTCCTTCACAGAGGGATTACTCTTGTTGGGTGTTTTACATTTCTGTTATTTTTTTAAAACTAGTTTCAAACTTGTTGTGACAACTGTACAGATAGCAAATTAGTAAGGCAAAGTCATAGAAAGACGCTGTTACTAGTGATGAAACATCTCCTGAATGTAGACTAACAGGAAAAGTTTAGACGACTGCAGCTCGAGAAAAAAATTAAAAAAAAGACAGGCAGAGTGACGTCTTGGCTTACACACCCACACGAAAGCCCACACTCTTCTCGCCCTCCACCATTTTGACGGAGGTGTGAAGGTCCCTCCCTCAAGCCAAATACCTGTGGGATTATTACCGTGCAGCCTGAAACACGCCTGGCCAAAAGACCTACCCACAATCTGGGTAAAAACAACATCCGAGCCGGGGCGCTGGAGAAATCCCCGGCCTTTATGTGAGAGGCGACTGGAGGAGATGAGGTTGCACTAGCATGTCTTCTCCTCTGTGACCCCAGGGGGTGATAGGTTGAGAACAGTGGCTCGCATTGTTTGACTGTACTACCCCCCTCCGCTACCACCTCCGCCTCCACCCTGCCTCCTCTTCACCCTGTACCCCACCCAGCTGAAGATCGAGTTAACTCTTGCCTGCGGTCACTCCACCTCTCAGGAACCCAATCCTACACCCCTGTGTATCTCGCTCTCCTGGGCCAGCCGGCGAGAGGTTAAAGCCTCGGCCCCTTTTCTCATATGATTCATTACCACCAGAGAATAAAGGCCATAAGTGGGAGCTGCTGCACCACTGCAGGCAGATATCAATCAGCCAACACGCTCATATTGTGTGCTTTGAGCTTTTGCACTCCTTTGAGAGCTAATGCACTAATGTATTCCTTGGGCGTTGTGTAATTATCAGTTTGTGTGTCAGTGCTTCAGAGTTTGCACTGGGAGAACATACACCTACTTATCCGTGCATAATGTATGTGAGTGTGTGTTATATGTGTACAGAGGGAAGAGGTTCCTTTGTCTTGTTCCTGATGCTAAGGGGCAGAGCAGGGGAGCAGGGCTGGGCCAGCGACTCATAAATCACAGGAGAGGATAGAGAGTAACAGCTCAAATTAAGATAAAACCCCCTTAATTATCAGCTAAACAGCCTGGTGTCCCCTCTCTCCCTGGGCTATCTGTCACCCAGCAAGCAGGCACAGTCACCAGGGGACAGACTTTAGTGCTCCTCACACACATTGGAGCTGCTGACACACACACACACACACACTATCTGTCCTCCTCTCTTTCTGTCATACACACATAAAAAAAGCAAGAACGCATCCAAAACTTCACTAGTGCATCTGGGTTCACGCATATCACAATCCAACATGTGGCTGTCAATCAGATTAACTTGTTACATATCACCTCTTTGCATCTGTCAACCCCCCCACCGCTCCACACACTCCCCTCCCATCCCTCCACACACACAAGCACACACACACATGCACATACTCTCCTCCGCCTTTTCTCTCTTTGCTTATTCACTGCGCCAATTATCATTACCCTAATGACTTCTCAATGGCCCTTAGTCCTCTCCCTCTTCAAAGGCTATCTCTACCTTGTCCTCCTCCTCTCTCTCAATTTGCAGCCCAATGAGATGTCCTGACATTCTTGTGTGCTCGCAGTGACACACGCACACACACACGAGCACACACACACACACACACACACACACACACACACACACACACATACACGTACTCATATACACGGGCAGCTCCCCTTGCTTTCCCCAGAGGTGCTTCGCGAGGCAGTAGTTGGGGAAGTTCGGCGGCCCGGGTCTACTCCAAGCTGGAGAGAGTGGTTGAAGCACACTGAAGTGTGTGCGTCTGTATCGGCACACATATTTGTGTCAGAGACAGAGTGAGAAAGAGAGAATGAGGAGAAGAGAGAGAGAGACAGAGAGAGAGAGAGAGGGTGGAGAGAAAAAAGGAGAGACCAAAAGACTCTATTTTGGCATTCGTGGTGTTTGAATGTTCTTTTTTTTTTTCAACAACTCTTCTTCTTTTTTTTCCCCTTTCAGTTCTCTTGAAGGCAGCGTATTGATTTTATATTAGGTCTGAGCTACCATCTGGCTGCTTTTCATTCCTCTGTTTTTATAAAGCGAGGGGAACAGAGAGAGAGAGAGAGAGACAGACAGAGACAGAGAGACAGAGATCGAAAGAGACCGGGCACAAAATTCATTATGCTTTAAATAAAGACAGTGAGAGAAAGGGGAGCATACAGAGTAGTGTGTGTTTTCATGTCTGCGTATGACAAAGATAGAGTGTGTTTGTGCTTCACCACGAAAGTTTATGTTTGCAAGCATTATGTGTGTGCGTTATGTGCTATATTTATGCATATGGTTAGAGAAGGAATGGTGGGTAAACAGACAGCCAGGCTAACCGACAAAGTACGAAGAGCTCAGTTTGACAGCAGTTCCCTGACTATCTATAGCATTTTCACAGGGGGATCTCTTCACACACACACACACACATACACACACACACTACCCACAAGTCCCCTCATCCATTTCCTCATGGTTGTCCCCCATCTACAAAAATACAGATAGTCCCCAAGAGAAAAATCTCAGCCCCTGAGAGCAACAAATCTCTATCTCCCTCCATCTCTCCTTCTCCTCTCCCTCCCCATCCCTTAGGAGCTAGGTAAGCAAGCAGACTGCCTTGTCTCATTTCCTCCTATCATCCATTGATTTGTTTCATCAATGTGTGATCGTCTGATGACAAATATTTAACATCCTGACACAGTATTGATCTGAATACTGTGAGTGAAAAGGGAATTGAGGATGCCTTCTTCCCTCTCGGGGGTCAGGCTCATATTTGCCCTCTGTCTATGGTACATTCTGCAAAATGCATGCATCGTTTCCAGGTCTGCAGCGTAAATCATTGTCTAGATGGGCTGCAAAGTTCAACTGAAGCTGTGAAGCGGTACATTGATTTCGAATTTTATATTTATTTTAGATGCCAAGAAAATTGTTTTTTAAGTTACAGAGCTTGATCAGATACCAGAAGGATTCAGATGTCCCAGAGTTCATAGGAGGAATCGTCTGGATGACACAGAAAAGCAACACAGTTGAGTCAGAAATGCACTTGTGGGTTTCAAAGTTGAAAGACAATAAAAATGACAATAATTCAGATGTAGGACTTGATAACAAATTGGCTCATCTGGAGACACTCGATGACCAAGACGTCATGAGAGACACAAAAAAAACAAAAATGCTGAATCTTATATGGCCGTGCTGCATATATGAGGATGCCACCGACATGCAGGATGCTGAGTGCAGTTGTCGGGTACTGAGCCTGCGCTGAGATCCAGGACTGTTCTGTGATTAATGGTAGGGGACGCGCCCCACTAATTGTGGTTCCTGACACAGGCACACGTCCCCAGACAAAGCAGGACAGAGCTGGAGCAGGGTGCCATGCTCAATCACCTTCCAGCAGAAAGCCTGTGTGCTGCTCTGGGGGGTTCGGAGGAAAGAGAGGTCACAGGATATCTGGTTGATGACAGTAGAGGAGAGCTCAGAAGAGACTGGGGTAACTAACCAACTGTGGGAACGTTCAGAGTTGGGCCACAAGGCTGGGATGCGGATTTACTTGAGACAAACAGAAAAGACAGAGTAACAGAAACTAGGGAGGTAGACCATCATGGGCAGGGAAGAGGGAGATTTACTAGGCCTTACTTTATCCTCACTGGATTATCCTCATTGGATTTGAATTTAAGTCTGCTTCTGGTCTGTGTAACTACATGCACCTGTTGCCGCAATATTGTATCATTACAGCCGCATTGTTTATTTGCATGCTGATGAGTTTTGGAATTATTCAAAAGTATATATAGGGACTTCATGTCTTTCCTCTCACCATATGCAAGTACCAGGTCCGTTAAATTCTCAGGAATCAGCATTTCCTTTCAATAAACTTTAACTCTTTTATTCTACAACATGAGTAAACATTTGACTCAACTGACCCATGGACTCGGTAAAGACCAAATACATGGCCCCAGCATGCAAATGCTTTGTGCTTCTATTCCACCTGCCGGCATCTTTTGAGAGCGAGGACAGATGGAGGTCATGAATTGGCTGCAGCGAGGGACTCCAGACACTCAGCTCTATCAAGAAATCCCTTTATGGGGGAGGGAGGCAGACTGTTTTCATATTGTTGCTATCAGTAAAGAGGGTACTACAATGGGAGCAGTCCTCAGAAAGACAGGATCTGCTGTGGTCTCTGTTAGCACTTACTTCATTAACTTTTTGGTGCCCAATACGTGCAGGAAATAGCTGCACTTTAAATTCATATGTTATGTACATACATTCCAGCTTTTTTCCAAGCATTTGTGTAGATGTATGTTTATGTGTTGGCATGCATCCATGAACATTTCTTAATTGTGCCCTGGACTCTCCACAGTTCTCTCGTAGTGGGTCCGAGTCATTCAAGCAGAGCACACCCCTCCCCACCCCCCCACTTGGACCCTCTTTGGCCCCCCAGGCCCCCCAGGCCCCTGTGAGCTTCCCACAAAAAGTCCACAATGCTATTCAAACAATAGGCCAAGGGACAAAGAGCACATTTACACAAGTGGAGCTTTCTTTGAAAGCAAAAAGGCACTGTTTGGAAGATTTCCAAACCTCTTCCCCCCCCAAAAAAAAAACCAGAGCCCCTTTTGCCCCTCTACACCCCACCTCTCAGTCCGCTAACTCAAAAAAAAAAAAAAAAAAAAAAGTTCACCATTCTAGTGATGGAGACGTGGGAGCCAAATATACTACACCAAGCCCAATCCCACCCGCCAATCCACAAGCACCCCCATTTTAGCCAAACCCCCTCTTTACAGGACAAAAGCCCTTTAGAGGCCGAGTGTATGTGAGGGCTCTGGTGGATACCATAGTGGCTTAAAGACCGTGGAGGCCTCTAAGAGACACTTCTTTTACTCCCAGTCTCCCTCCATTTCTCTTTCCTTCTCCCTCTCTCTCTCTTTCTCTTTCTCTCTGTCTCTCTCTCTCTCAGGCACTGAAAGGTTCAGCAAGGGGTAGAAAGAGTTTGGAGAGAGTGGGGAGGGGGCAGTAAGGGGGAGGGGAGGGTATAGAGGGTGCTCTTATGTCAACATTGTGGTATTTTCCCAAAGATGCATATCGCCTCTATACAAATAGGAGATGTATTTATAGGAGTACATAGAAAGCTGCATGAGAGGAGAGTGTTTGGCCGAGCTTTCTGGCCACGGCCCCCATGGCTCCATGGATGGTCTTCATGGCTAGTGAAATTGTTATTCTTTAGATGCGCGTTGGCTGGGAAACACACAAGTTCTCAGGCGACCACACAGTAGTCTCCTTCCCAACATGGCTGCCACGCAGAGGAGCCCATTGAAGGAAAAGGTCCAGCACCATACATCTTGACCAGGGCCAATATCACCAGGACTCTTTGTCACTGTGTCTCGCATGGCATGCGGTTAGGTAGCAGACATGTTCGGGAAAACATCTGTAACTCTTATTGTATGACGCACACCAGAAAATGAATACGCTAGTTTGGATCTAAAATAATCCATGACAGCAACAAATTCTTACTGAGGCTACATCCACACAAATACTCTGGAGTCTTCGAGCCCCTAAAATGGAGACTTTTGGAAACGCTGCTGGTCCCATTTTATTTTGAAAACTCCAGGGTTGAGTTTTAATTTGGACAGAGAAACTAAGACTTCTGGAAACGATGATGCAGACACCCACGTTCACTTCCTGATTAAATCTCATCAGTCACGACGTATCCTTCTCCCAATCTGTTTTTGTTGCCATGACAGCCTTATCCTTGTGTTACTTTCAGTAACAGTTCCATCTGTAAAGCAAAGAAATCTGTAGTCTTACTTTCCGCCATTGATGTTTCTTGTTTGCAGCATTTTCTGCAGCTTGAGCAATGAACTGCAGTCGATCTGCTTCCTGTTTACACCAGCATGCACATGCCCAGTGTACATGAAAGGTCATGTGATATGCATTTTCAGGGGTGTTAATACAGATGGAGATTATTTCTGATACAGAGCTAAAACGCTTGTCCTGACAGAGGTCCGTTTCGTTTTAAAACGCTGTTTTAAAATGGAAACATATTAGTGTGATCGTAGCCTGAGACAGTAAATTGCACAGCATGTCATTTAAGACTTTAATTCATTCGGCCGTTTGAGCCCCAAGAAAGCAAAACTAGTCACCAGAGCCTCACGTACAGTACATAACAATAACCTGGTATTCACAAACTGTCTGTGAGCATCAGAAACCTGTCAGCACAAGCTCTTGTCCTGCTGTAAAAGAGGTCAGCCAAACCAGACAGGCAGGTAGTGTGTCACTACAGGAATATCATGCCATACACAGACTGTGGTGAGTGTTTAAGGAAATTAAGCACCTTGGTATGAGCAAATACAAAGCACAAAGCTCAGCTTGAGAATTAGTCAACAAAAGGGAAGCACTTGAACCCTTTCTGATCCGTAAACCTGACCCAGCCCTGACAAAAGACAAAGCTTTGATCTATCAAATATATACTAGCCAGTCCCTAAATACTAGTCAAACCAGTGCCATTAATGACTCTGAACTTGTTGTTCTTTTGTACAATATATCCTCTGTGAACAATAGAAAGATGACAGATCTAATTGCTGTGTGTAATTCTGACCAAGGATTAAGTGGTTAAAATATCTAATCAACATACTGACACACATTCATGCAATGTTTTCCATGCAATGTTTTCCTCATCCAGTAACTAAACCTAACAGAGGATCTCCAGCTTCACTTTCACAGTGAGCAGTGTAATCAGCATTTATTCCCCAGCCGTCTCCCACTTTCTCCCCCATTCTCCCTCCCTAAACAGGCCCTCCCTGGTGACATGACAGTCTCTGCTGTTTGCTAACGGTGCACCTCTCTGTGCATCACATTCACAACAGGCTCTGCAATCCTACACAGCAGGCGAACACTACAGCGGCAAGCACAAATACACCTGAATAACACAGACAGGGTCCTGCAGGGAGCTCCAGTGTGTGTGTGTGTGTGTGTGTGTGTGTGTGTGTGTGTGTGTGTGTGTGTGTGTGTGTGTGCATGTACATATCCTAGACAGCAGTGATGCAGGTTGATCACTAGCCCTGTTAGGTAGCATTGACGTCTCCACCTCGAGTTGGCACACAGGGGAGTTATTGATTAGCATTAAGCATCCATGCAGATGGCCAATAAAGAGCAGGTGAGCCAAAGAGAGCCTGGGGAGTGGGAAGCGGGAGATGTGTGTGTATGCGTGTGCCTGTTTGTGTGTGTGCATGGGACTGCAGGAAAAGGAGGTCGCAAGATGGTGCTGGGCAGCCAAAAACAACAGAGATGATGATGAAAACAGAAAAGTTAGAGGAGTCTTAAAAAGCCTGTTATAAAAATTGCCAAATATTTGCAGAAAAGATAAAGATTTGACTTTTCATTTTGGTTGTATACTTGGACCAATAATATATATATATATTGTATATATAATCAATATTTTGAAGTGAAGAAGGAGAGGCCTGGACTGAAGCAAACATTCAGACATGATGGGCACATAACACGCGACACAGGTTGTGAGCAGGTGGAACACGGAATTAATCGTCTTCTTCTTCCTAATCTACCAGGAAACCACATTTTCTAGTATTCCTGATGCTGCTGCTTCTGGCTTTAATATGGCGCAGGTTCCTGCACGCTTGTCAGGTAGTGTGCATCAGTTCACAACATCCCTGTCATATCTGTCACTTGGAATATACAGTCACCTCTGTAATTCACCAGTGATCCTCGGGGTACAAAGTATTCTACAGAGGTGAATATTCTTTGAATAGAAAATATTTAAGTGTCTTATACTCGGCACGAAATACTAAACTACACAGTCATTTTTGATTTCATGTCTGCCTTGCTTGACAATTTCTTGGAGTACTATATAGAATAAAGCCAACTACCAAAGTAAACACAAAAGCCACCTTTAACGTCATATTTATTGTTATTTAGTTACTCAATAAAACATATACAGATATATACAATATGCAGGAAAACAGACGACTGCACTTTACATATTATTAAAAAAAGAAAACAAAAAAAACAAAAATCAGTTCGTAAATTGCCGTCACAGTCCTCCATCTATTGTTTCAGAAATTCAAATTCAACAGAAGCTTTATTTAAAGATTACAAGATTGCCTAACACACAGCAAATTTTCTCTTATTATACATGTGCAATACCAATAGTCTTTTTTTTCAATTCCCTTATTAAACAATCCATTGACCTCCGTTTTCAGTTCCCATTGGATGAATTGTATATAAGCGGTTGAGGTCATAAGGTCGGTAGCAGAAGAGAAGAGAAGAGAAGAGAAGAGAAGAGAAGAGAAGAGAAGAGAAGAGAAGAGAAGAGAAGAGAAGAGAAGAGAAGAGAAGAGAAGAGAAGAGAAGAGAAGAGAAGAGAAGAGAAGAGAAGAGAAGAGAAGAGAAGAGAAGAGAAGAATATTCTTGCCAATATAAAGAGGAGAGAATTACAACAAATCTTAAATGATTAAGAGCAGCAAATGATAAAGGTTAAAATTGGGAAAAAGTCATGTTCACAAAACATTGTTGGTTACATTCATGCATAATCACCCTTCTTCCCATCTTCCTCTAGTTCTGCTTCTCTGTGCTCAGCAGTACAGGCCTCGTTTGAGTGTGTGTGTGGGGGGGGGGGGGGGTATCCCTACTTCTGTACTTTAGGTAAATTTAGGGCAACAAACAGTAGAGTTGCCTCGACTGGAAGGTTAATGACACATTAGAGCTGTATTTGAGCATAACTGAGGTGAAAGCTGGCAATAGAGTAAAGGTTATGAGACCATGGTCAAGACTCAACACTGATATACAATCACAACCAATGACAACTGAATATCTCTTCTTCTGCTTCTTCTGGGTTTGTATTCTCCTCCTTTGACATTTCTTTATTTTTCTTCAACAAAGAAAATAAAATTAAAAAAAAATATTGATTTGAGGTTTTCCAGATTCGGGCATCGTTGAGTAGAGCCCCAGCTGTATTGTCCAGCAGTATGTGAGAGAGCGTCCTAAAGTGTGACTGCATGTATCAGAAAAAACATGGTATTTGCATGTGTATATGTGTACAGGTGCGTGTGTGTGTGTGTGTGTGTGTGTGTGTGAGCGTGTGTGTGTGTGTGTGTGTGTGTGTGTGTTTGTGTGTGCATGTGTGTGTATGTGTGTCTGTTTTCATGTTTGCATTTATGAGTGTAAATGTCTTTCTCTCCCTGAACAGGCAAGAGCTGCTCGCAGTAGCCTTTATCGACACCTTATCGTCATCATCCTCATCATCATTATTTGTCTCTTAATCTTTCCTTCCTCTTATTTTGTAATCTTCTGTCCTTCTTCCTGCTGGGCCTGCTTTTTTGTTCAAGTCAGTGCCGCCACGAATGTCCCAAAACGGTTGGAGATATCAGAGTGGAGAGAGCGCCAGGACGAGACGGGCCCCCCTCTGCCCTTACTGTCCCCCAGCTCATCTGTGCAGTGGACAGACAGGCACTGCAGGTGGTTCCCTCCACTGCTCCCACCTCCACCTCCACCTCCACCTCCTCCTCCTCCTCCTCCTCCTCCTCCGGCCCCCGGGGCCCCAGCTCCAGCCTTACTCTGGGACAGCTCAGATTCTGCAGACAAGCACAGAGAGGAAAAGGTTAATTAAGACTGTGCAAAAATGAAAAACAACTTCAAGCAACTGGCATTCTCTGATACAGATGAACCATTTAAAATACACACTTTTAATTAAACCAGTGTCATTTTCACATCCCACTCTAAATCTGCACTGTGAAATTAATTCAACACTATTCCACCCCCCCCCATCAATACAACCTGAAAAGGAGGCTGTAAGCAAAGCTTCCTCTCCTCACACTCCACCTCCTCATGCCTGATATACACATGTGGAAACACACATAAATATACACACACTCATTTGCTCTTGGTCAGGCGTGTAAATCTGGAGCACTCCTGCATGACCTCCGGTCACAGGGTCAAAGGGCGCTGAGAAAACTGCCCTTTAACCCTGCTTGACCCAATTTACTGGTATAATGGATATGCCACGGTATCAACCCTGTGTCACCAAGATGTGCAGCCTCATTTTAAATGGTTGCACCACGCTTCCAGAAAATCCATATGCAGGTTGATTATACGTCACATGAAAGAGTTAATGCTGACGCCTGAGATGCATGCTTCACATATGGAGAAAAATCACTTTGTGCCGTGTAACGAAAAAATTAGTCAAGGGGAAGATTGACGAGGACAGGAAGTGCTTGGCTAAACTATACATAAAAGCGCAGTGTCACACTTCATCTGCTGAGCTTCAGACTGCAGCATGGTGAGGGAGAGGAGGACAGAAATGAAGAAAAGTTTTTAAAAGACACACAAAATAAGATAGGAGAATAGAGTGGCACTGCAGAAGAGGTAATGGAAGGGCTACGTGTTATGACACTAGCGTTGCATTGTGAGCTTTGGGTATTGCCTCCAAGCTAGCCCAGAGCACAGAGGAAATATGTGTGAAGATGTTACGGATCCCTCACTAAAATCAGTCCGATTATTCTCCCATCTCCCCACCACACAGAACATACCACTGCCTTGCTCCATGTGGATGGTTGAAACAGATCAGTGTGCTGCACAAAGACACAGAGCTTCAAGGTGCAGGGACAACTAGGTGCCTGAGTGTAGAGACAGGTAGAAAACAGCTCTGACAAGCTGAGTTACATGTGTCAGAGAAGGGAGAGGCTGTGATAGACGACACAGTCTGGGCACAGAGGCTGCAGATCACAACACTCCAGTCAGTCTGCTGCTCACCTAAGAGAAAAGAGAAGCGCCGCGCCAACCTGCATATCATCCACAGCTGTATTTCCCCCTTTTAGCTCATCTTTCTCTGCTACTTAAACAGTTTTTATTTTGCTTTGCTTACTGTTTTCATCTCCCTCCCTCTCTGCTTTCACAAACCCTGAGGCAGCAGTGACACAGTGTTAACAAAACGCAGCCAGAGAAGATAAGGCCAGCCCAGGCCAGGCCAGGCCAAGCCAGGCAGCTAGGACAACCAAGAGAAGCAGGCAGGCAGACATGCAGGCAGTGAGGCAGGCTTGCCCCCCAGCCTGTCTGGGCTGCAACCACTGGAATGGAAAAGTGGGGGGATTTGGTAAAAGGTCAGGCAGCCAAGCCTCCCGTTGTTCCCCGTTTCGTTTGTCTCTCTCACTGTCGCTCTCTGCAAATTTCTCCCTCTCTCTCTCTGTCTCTCTCTCTGTCTCTCTCTCTCTCCATCTCCCTCCCAAGGACTAGAGACATGGTGAAAGTGGGGGCTGAGGGTGCGGAGGGGGGATTTAAAGCTGTGTTGGTGGTGGCGGTGAGGAGATCTAACATTTGCCAGAGGGTCCAGTCATACACCTCAGCATGGCGGATCCCCGCCCCCTGCCAGTATCATCCCCCCACCCCAACCCACTCACACTCCCTCTTCCCTGCACTATGCCCTCCAGCACCCGCCAGCAGCTCATGCTAGCTGGGCACAGCAGGGTCCGCACCGGCCTGAATAGGCAGCCAAGCGTTCCCCTGGCTCACTGCTGACACACAGCAAACTGACAACACGCACAGCCAAAAACACACAACACGCCAACCACTGCCGCCGCTGCTGCTGCTATGCCCACACCAGCCCTCAGCTGCTGCTCCGCACACACACACACACACACACACACACACACACACACACACACACACACACACACACACACACACACATACATATGAACGTGCATGCTGAAACGCACACACACAATCCCAGCTAGACACATCACTCGGCTTCAATGCAAGGAAAAGAGGGGAAAACAGAGCTCAAATTACAAACATGACAACATACACACACTCAGATTTATCACTTGTATAATCCTAACATTCATGTTCAGGTATAAGATCATATTAAAAAAATCTTTTTAGGCACCAAAAACACAATTTGTTAAATTATGTCAACAGATTTTTTTTTGTTATTAATTTGTCAATTATCTCTTCAAGTCAAAGACTTGCATCCTTCTGAGTGAGCTATTTTTTACAGCACACTTTTCAATTAACAGCATATACAAAATCCTCTACTTGTAAAATAAGCCAAACACTTGACCACCACAGGATTAAAATATCACCCACTATTACAGGGTAGCCAAGGGGGATTCAGGGGATGTGATTTTTATGGAAAAATCAAGACACTACACTTAAATTGTAAGCATTATCCATGGCGGCGTATTCGTTCAAAAGTGGAAACGGCAGTGTGAAATTCTACATCACACAAGTCTAAATCCCAAATCCCCATGACATTTTACAAGCAGGGAAATCTTTTTTTTTTTTTTCAATAAGATCTATCTTGTTATGGCTGTTCATTGACTAACGTAGAATTCATATCCACGGTAATATCTCAATAATAGCCTATTCATCTGAGGGGAACAAGTGCTTAGCATCAACAAGCGAGGGGGAAAATACCTAATAAAAAGGGAACAGTAACAGCATAAGCAGCTGCGCTGAGCCACAAATACACCTAAATATCCTTAACCACATTACAGCCAGAAAAGATTACCACAGTGATGTGGTAAGTAAATACTGAATTTAATGCGATGCACTTATATCGCTATATCTCTCGCCCCAAGTGCTGTACTTTGTTATTTAGTGTCTGGTGATGATTCTCACACACACACACACACACACACACACACACACACACACACACACACACACACACACACACACACAAACACAAACACAAACACACACAAACACATAGCAGCAGGGTTTGGGAGCTGTCTCACAGACACAGCCAGAGACGATTTACAGAGATGAGTAGAGCTTCGAATGCCATGAAGGCAGGGAGCACAGCGCACAGCTCTGGTTGTCTGGTTGACACCAATGTGTCTGGGAGCTGACGGCCTGACACGGGTTTACATGTCATACCACACACACACACACACTCTCGACACACTAGGAGCAATGCAGGGAGGTAAACAATGGCTGCTCGGAGACTGTATTGTCTAGTAATTTAATAATACGCGTTACAGCTTGTAATTATTTTTCTCAATTAATCTTAAAAAGACGCAGCACAGTTAGTTTTGTCACAGCTAAAAATAATGACAGTAACCTTAGAAGCTGAAACAGATGTTGTGTGTACTTGTGAAATAAGTGGAGCAGAAAAGGAAGTGAATGAAATGTTTTTCTTTAATGACAGAGAATAAAGTGCGCGTGAGAAGGTCTGAATCCACAAAGCTTCTTTCTGGTGCAAGTTCCTCAGCCCCGTCACATTGATTTCCCAGGCCCCACAATCCCATGCGGCAGGCCTCTGCCCTTTCTATCCCAAGCTCTATACTTCCATGACGACACTTCACCTTTAACCTCGTGCTCCCGAGGGCGTGACCCCATCCTCTCTGAACACAAACCAGCCCAATCAGAATGCTCCGCTCACTGACAAAAACACCCAAAGGCCTCCGCTCCTATGACAGTGTGTGACATCAGGTCAGATTCCTTTAGCATAACAACTACCACTATGGGCTTGTGTGAGGACTCTGTCTTTGTCAGCACAAAACAGCCGTCACAATCCACAGAGAAAAAGTCTGATTTGAAAAAAAAAAAAGAGGGCGAGAAAAGGTCTGATTTTAACCAGGAGGGACACGGCACTGAGGAAAATGTTTCTGTCCGGCTGAAATATAACACCTTAAGGTTCTCCCTAAGATGTCTCCCCACAGTGTCAGAGATGACGGGACATGCAGTTCGGTGCCAAAAAATGATCAGAGGTAATTAAATCAAAATCAGATAATATCCTTCAACAGGAAAGTCTTAATGTAAAGTAGAAAGGGGCTAACAGAGGTATTAGCCCAGGTATCCTGTGCCCCAGGGTGAGTGAGGGGCATGTAAGGCTCTCTACAACCCCCTCCCCAACTCCACCCAAGTGGTGCAGTGTGACCTTTCCCTCAGTGCAGGGAGCATATCTGGAGAGAGCGGGGGGCACATTTCTCAGGCAAGGGCACAGGGGTTATTTTGGTTTGAATTTCCTCTCTGTTCTCTGGCCTGCAATATAAAGAGGAAGAAAAAAAAAGAGAAACTTGCCCAGGCAGGCATTGCCCCCAGCGTTTGTTACCTTTTCTCCAGCAACACACCCATTCCCATCGCCTCAAACTCATATCCACAACACACACACACACACACACACACACACACACACACACACACACACACACACACACACACACACACACACACACACACACACACACACACACACCCTCTGGCCACAAGAAGTGCTTAGGAAACCAGACACAAATCAGAACATGGGAAGTGATTTAGTGCCTCCTTCATAACTCACAACCATGTCCAGGACCTGTCCAGCATGTCATCCAAGTCAGTGACATATTGATCTACTTCGCTGTCTCTATTTTGTTTCAACACAGAGCTGCACACTTTGTTTTCTGTCTCCACCTTTTTGGAAAAGGTCAACTACACGTGAGAACATTTTGAGATTAGACGCACCTGCATGACAGAGACTTTTATTTCGAATAAAAATGATAGTGTGTGTGTGTAATTATGAACTGAAGAGTGTAAACAGATCATTTTAATTGATGTAATTAAATATACTTAAAAGTGATATTGTGTATTGGGTCTTTTGCCTAAATGTGTTAACAGGTTACGTTATTAAGAAGGGACATATTTTAAAGAGATATAGTTAAATATCTATCTATATCTAATATCTGGATAAATATGTTTCCGAAATTTCTAGATACAGACAAGAATACACAATAGTCATGGAGCATGAAAGTGATGGAGAAAATGTTTTGAATTGAATTATTTTCTCTTCCATAAATGCAAATGGTAGCTATTACCCAGCCACTCGCCTCATGTGAGAAACTACAGATGTTCTCTGCAAGAAAAATAAAAAATAATAAAAAAAAAATTCTCTCCATCTCTGTTACTTTCTCTTTCACTCCATCAGTCTGTACTTCTGTCTCCCAGGAGAAACAGCTCCAGTGTCATAACTCATTTGTCAATTCCTCAATACAAATTAAAGGCGCCTGATGACTACCTGTATGGCAAATAACATAACTGCTGCTGGCAGCGTGACAACATCTGCACCTCTGAAAACGGGTGCACGCACACACACACACACACACACACACACACACACACACACACACACACACACACACACACACACCTTTTAAAATTGCTTGTATCATGGGTAACATATGAACCCAGGACACCTTTCAGGAGCTTTGTATCCAACTGCTTTTTTTTTCTTTTCTTTTTTTCTTGTTTGGACCGCTCTCGCAGGCACTCAACCAAACACTGGACATTTGGAGGCATGTCACATCATACATCCACAATCGAAGGTTTGGAACTCCTCAGTCTGTGCATCTCCCGGATAAATTCAGCTTCCCATTCTCTGCTGCATCCAAAGAGAATATTTACCACATGCTGAGACAAGTTTTATTTTATTCTAACACCCTTCCCCAGGGAAAACAAAACACCGGATGAGTTGCTATTTTGAAGAGTTGAAAATCCAGCAAAGCAAAAGGCCTGACACCTTTGTTCATCTGTTTCTCTCTTCATCAGTCACAAGCACACTTCTTTAATAGGCTTCCTTTGACTGTCAGTACTGCTCAATGTCTTGCAAAAAACCCAGGAACATGGCGCACACACACACACACACCGAGCACATAAACAAACATGCACGCACAAACACTGTCACTTTAAATGCGTGATAGGCATTTTTCAGTCCTTCACTATTTACAAGTCAAGTAAATACTCTTAAATATTTTCAACACATTAGAATTAAGCGAGCGTGTTCCACCGAGCGAGACACCTGAGATCGGGAGGCTGAAGCCGTGAGAGCCTGACACCGAGTCTAAATAAATCAAACTTTATGTCTACAGCTGACAAATCCACACTATCAAGTTGCAGTGTCTACAAACCTGCCCTTCGTCACATACTCACGTGCATACCAGCACAGGCACACACACACACATAGATGCGTACAATCCCAAACATACAGCAAGAAGAAAAATATAACATGATAACAGTAGAAATAGTGTTATTTTCTCCTTCCCCATTATAGGGAGTCTCTAAGATGTTGCTTTGTCACTGCAGTTAAGTATTTATGTTGCTGAAATCAGCACGTACAGACATAAACTAGCAGTTGTTTGCAGCCCCGATGAACCTGTCAATAACCAAGTCATCTTACAGGAGTTGCGTGAGGATGAATTATGACTTTTGGAAACAATATTACCAAGGCTAATTGCTATGATTATCATAATGATTATCATTACTGCAGTCCAGGAGTACGTGGGAGGCTTGGTAGATGTGTGTTGTTGAAAAAGTCAATATGAAACACCTTGCAATGACAGGTAAAGAACACAGACGGCCTCGAGCTGTTTTTTTTTTTTTTTTCTCACATTCAAGCATGTGCCAGTCACTTTCTTCTTTTTTTAGGAAAAGGAAATAGAAATTACTGGTGTGATTTGTGGGGTTGTTGTCGCTCTGAAATGTCAAAGCCAGGTAGTCTCACAGGATTGTTCTCCATGGTAGAATATCAATACGGCTCTTTCTGTGGATTTAAGTGCTTTCTAGTAGGTGTGATAAGATGCAAGTTCCTTCTTTTCAAACCTGTCAAAGTCAGAGCGACAGAGATTTGATCATTATTAGAGCTGTTTAAGGACTGATTATTGAGAGTGAAGAGTGAAACTGTTCCTCGGGGTCAACTGTGAAGTGTTTTAAGTGTGCTGATAAAGAAAGAAAGTCACTCAAGTGTATGTGGCAAAAACTGTGAAAAGTAAAAATAAAAATAACTGAATCACTTCCTACGCCTGCTGGTGGCCTGTTATCAAGACTATACATGAGTTTCCAAATGAACGGTCAGCTTCTGGCTAAGATATACAGAAGGGAACGGAAGAGGAAGAGCGTAAAATAATTTTTTTTTAAAAAAGGGGAAATAATATTAACTGACACCGTGCAAGTGAAGTTGCTCGTGTGCAACTCAACTCCTTGTGAGCGGAAGACGTCGTGTGGCACTCAAAGATCTGCAGGGTGTGAGCTTACAGCGGCAGGTATAACTGCACCTTAGTGGAAAAACTTAAGCTACGTGCTGTCACAGAGCGAGCAGGCCAAATATGGGGTCCGAAGGGGGCCATTAGTGCAGCACGGCTCACTTTAAACAGGCACACAGGGACCACAGAGAGGGTGAGCTGGGATGCACTGGGTGAACACGCAGCAGCACTTTGTGAGTGCAGCTCCCCCAGAAATAGGCACAATTTAACTTTTATTTGTCCGCACGTTCAAACACTCAGAGGAAGGTTGCAGCAAACACAGTGTTGAATTTCTGCCCTGTGTCTTACTCATATCATAGCAAGATTAGTGGCTCCTGTAGTTTCTCCTGCTCTCCAGCGCTAATACAAACACACCTGGCACCAAAATGATCTGGGGTCCCTCTGAAGTTTCACAGTGTTTTTTGGTGGAGCTGCACTGAGCGACTGAAACACTGACTAAACTAAAAAATAAATTAATAAATAAAAAGGAAAAAAAACAAAAAACAAAACAAATACGTATCATGTATTAATATCTCAGGACAAAACTTCAACTCTAACCAGAATCTGATAACCGCACATAAAGTTGAATGCCTGACAACTAAATTCAATTTGTCTGTAAATTAAAACGAGAAAGCACTCAGTTCTGCTTATAATCTCAATAAATTAAATGTAAATGCATTTACAATTACATTTTCATTTTTAATTAGCTATTTAAAATAAGATATTTGTGTGTAAAGCTATGTATTAATTACTGTATATCAATATTGAACTGAGTAACCTGATATAGTGCTTATTGTGTAAGAATGAAAATAATTTATGCATAATTCAACAACACTCCTGAGAGAGCAAAATAAGGCATCTGCTGTATATGTAAACGAAATGGCTTTGACAAGAGCAGTTTTTGGAAGTTGACGGGTAGAAAACCGTTTCACCTGGGAGAAAAAAAAAATATTATATCTGCCACCTCAGAAGACACACTTCACTTCTCAGCCTGTACTTTAGACTTCTGTAACAGTTAAACAGTAAAAACTATCTTAACAGGTTATGTCATATCGTGCTGATGATTAAAATGTTATTTAAACTCATAAGAGGGAAAATTATTTCCACTGTCGTTGGAATTACATAAACTCACTTTAACCTAATGTAAATAATCGTCTTTAAAGAATTTTCTTGACCAAGTTACGTTTAGTGTTAATGAACTAATGGATTGGCCCGGTTTATTTTAAATTAGTCTCACTGACACGAGCTCCCCAATGGCAGAAGATTGAAGACTGAAAACCAGACTAACTGGTTAAGGTGGATATTTTTTGCAGTGTGAAAAGCCAGTGGGATGTTGGCTCTTATGGAACTACTATGACTTAGGGTATCTTAAATTATTATGTTATTTTGCTCCCTTCTGTGTAGCCTAAGCATCAAATTCAATCTCAAAATCCCCCTCCCCTCCCAAATACACCTCCACCCTTTTTTCATCTTTGCTGTCTGAAGCACTCAAATGAGAAACTGTCAGGAGCCGTGATTTGTGCTAACTAGCTATCGATCGCTCCAGAGCTGCATGCCTGCTGTCCATGCAGGGAGGGCTGAGAGAGGAGAGGAGAGGAGAGGAGAGGAGAGGAGAGGAGAGGAGAGGAGAGGAGAGGAGAAGAGAGGGAGGAGAGGAGAGGAGAGAGAAGGAGTGAGGAGAGGAGGGGAAAAGAGAGCAGAAAATAGACTATTCTGCTGTTTTTGTGAATTTGTGATGTTAAATGTGCTATCAGCCCCAGAGAAATGAAGACAGTGAATGCAACAGGGTGAGTGTGGCTGACTGCTTATCAGTGCTGGGTTTCCTACTCAAAAGAATACTCATTAATCATTATCAAAAGTAATGATCATCACTCCCTGGCATCAGGGAGTTTTTTCTTTTCAACAAACCCCCACAGCTCTGTTTTTTGTTGTTTTGTTCAGATTCTTATTTTTATAAATTAACAGAACCCAGTTACCTCCTTTGAAAATGACAACGGAGGAAATCATGGGGACAAAAAAAGCCACAATGTTCAATGACCTTGTCATTTTGTCAGTTAAATTAGCTGAAAGGACCAGTTGAGAGCAATCAAATAGAAATCAAATAGCTGGATGGAGGGATGTGCTATAGTTTGATCATTCTGCCTCAAATTAATATCTTCATTGCCTGTTATTTTTCTCTTCATTTATAATGAGAGTGACCAATGATATTAGCTTACCGCATCAGCCGAACTGGTCATTCACAGTGTTCCTTCATGTCATAGTTTTTAGTGCTACCACCCGACACCCTGTGCTCAGTCTCATATAAACAATGCGCCTGGAGTCCAGACTCGGCGCGGTGCGCGCCCCCGCCCCTCTCTGCACCCGCACTGATCAGAACAAAGAGGCGCTCCAAACGCGCTGAGCGCTTTCCACATATATATATATATATATATATATATATATATATATACATATGTATATATATATATTTTATATATATATATACACACACAAACATTATTATACATCCATACATCCACAGGCCTTTTGGTATCTTAACCTTTACAGTGGGTCGCTCTTTCAAATTTTTTTATGTAGCCACGTCAGACATCTCTGTCTTGGTTTGGTTTGAAATGATTTGAATAAAGCCAACGGAAAAAAGAAGACAAGAAACACAAGAGGGAAAAAACGACAAAATAAATATAAAACTGACATATTCTGATACACAGCTTACGACTACACTGATTCTGCAATTATAATGCATAATAATGCAAACGACTCGTTTTCTATTATAATTGCTGCATACAAAGTATTATTAAAATAATAAAATAATGAAGCAATAATAAAATGAATAAAACATTATTATCATTATTTATCATTATTGTAATTATTATTATTATAAGAAGAAGAAGAAGAAGAGGAAGGAAGGAGAAGTAATATAAGGAAAAACTAATCCGCAGCTGAACAACGTTACAGTAAAATTAGTTATCTGCATTTTGATTTACAGCCACCATAAAAACATTGAGATAAAACTGCTTGTATGAAGCTACATTTGCAGATCGTAACAATATCTCTCCGTCTAGAAGAAAATCTGCCTCTATGCCTTTAGGCCAGAAGATTTAACATTTCCCTTTATTAAACCTGTGTTTGTAAGAGACTCTCGCTTTAATTCCAAAAATATTTTACTCTGACTGGGTTAGATAATAAAAATAATAAATCATTTCAAAGTGAAAATAAATATTCACAAATGGTTTAACAATAGACAAACCACATTTTTAAACTAAATACTAAATGGTATTAAAAGTTTTATAAATCCACAGTTTCCTACAGAAAATAAATCGAAAAGTGAAAGGCTGTAAAATGTCACCATGATATTTAATCCTTGAAATCCTGCCCTGCCAATCTAAAATCAATCCACTATTATCCCATGGTAATAACAAAAACAAACACGTAACAAGGCGAGGGAAACCCCGCTGCGCAAACGCATATCCTCAAAAAGCTATTAATCTTCTCAATGTAGTTGTTCACCCTGAAAACCGAGATAAAGAACCACAGGAAATGTTTACTTTTCTTGAGCTGTTGTTTTGAAGTGCCTCTACAATGAAGAAACCTATAAAAAAAATACGTTGTAGAGAAGGTACAAGGTTTCCTGTGTTCAGTCAGATGGCATTTAAAACCGCTCTGATAATCATTCTTTACATTCCTCAGTACGGACTCAATTTAACAAGAAAAAAATACCACATCAGTCTTTTTTTCTTAATAAAGCCTTGAATTAAATTAATTATCTTCCTATATCCTAAATCTGTAAATTCAAAGAGACGTTAGAGACTAGTTAACAGAGGCGGCTGCTGTCTGGCCGCACGATGTGGACATAAGGTCCTTTATTATCAGCGTTACCAAAGCATTTCACATATTATGTCTGTGGTGTCACGCTGCATTTCAGATAAAGTAAATAGCATTTTAAGAATGAAAATATACTAATTTTATGAGCAACACTGATCAGTTGGTGTGGCCTGAGTTGCATGTGTGAGAGAGTGAGTTTTAGACACAGAGGGTGAGAGAAAGACAAAAGGAGAAGTAGTTAGAATAGAACCAAAAGAATGAAGACTAGTTGATTACCTTCTTTACTGTTGTTTTGGCTCTTATTTTTTTCCCAGGGTCCCATGGCCTTGTCATCCTCTGACCCATCCATCATGGCCTTGTCACTGGGCACGTACCAGGTGGCGTGCTGCTCTGCCATGAGGGTGTCAAGGTCAATAGTGCCCATTGAGCCCTTCCCAGCATCCGGGCTGCAGCTCGCCAGCTCATTGTCTCCGTTCTGAGAGGGACAGTCGCCATTCTTTTTGCCATTCTTCATGGCCAGGGGCTGGTCCTCAGAGATGCTGAATTGTTGCCGCTGTAGCTGGATCTGGGCCTGCAGAATCTCCAGAGGATGGATTTCTTCCTGGCCGGAGGTGCTGGATGGGGTGCGTACCTGCTCCACCCCAGGAGTGCCCGGGTGGCTCACCCCACTGGCCCCTGTGCCCCCACCAGCATTCAGTCCGTAGCTGTCTGGTGTCGAGGTAGTATGATTGTTAATGCCCATGCCTATGGGCTTCTGTCCATTTATCAGCCCATGGTCACTCCTCTGCATTTTGGGTGAGCCGGTGATCATAGGGCTGCGGTTAGGCTTGGTGGCTGAGGCCCCTCCTGCATCTGAGCTGGAGGACACCTCATCCTCGTTGCCATAGTGGGTGCTGACATCGTCTGGAAAGTCCACTCGTGGTGAGCTACTGTCAGACTTGGCGACACTTTGAATGCCACTGTCCAAAGAAGACATCAGGTCAGCCTGGTCCCCCAACATTAGGTCGCCTCCTTTTCCCCAAGAGGGTGATTGGAGGTGTTTCTCATGGGGCGTGCCCCCACCCCTCTCCCCAACGCCAGCCGAGGGGGTCTGCTGGCCTGGACTTACAACAGGGTTACCATTGTCAGAGGAAAAAAAAATTCCAGGGCTCACATGTCCACTGTCTCTTTTTCTCCTCCCTCTCCCTCTCCCACTCCCTGTTGTTGCCTTCCCCTCACTGCATGGGGTAGCGTCCATGTTGTAATTTGGGGAGAGGGCACTGGCTTCCCCCTGCACCGTCTGGCTTTGACTTGCAGGCTTAGAGTTGCTATTCCCGGTGCCAGGCATCTGGCTGTTCTGGGAAGTGCTGCTCTGAAAATATTCAGGACCAGCACTGCCAGTCCCATTAGATGTGCTGCTATTAATGTCCTGCTCTGTCTGACTCAGTTTTCGCTTGCCCTCATTTTGGTTCTTCTTGTTGAATGTTACGTTAAGATTGGGGGCCCCTAGGCTAGCGATCATGTTCTGGCAGGCCGTGGAAAGGGCCGCCAGACAGCTCTGGCCGAAAACACTGTCTTTAGTGCTGGTTTTGCTGAAGTTCCCGAGGGACAGAGCTCCAAGCTTACTAACAGACGACCGCTGGCCTGAGGGGAACTCAGACTGAGGAGGGTAGCTCCCCGGTGAGGTGCTCACCCCCTGGGGAGCGCTGTGGGCTGGCCCCTGACGGTTAGCCCCTCCATAGGGAAACGTTGGCTGTGCTCCCATTGGAGGTGCAGGGAAGTCAGCTGGCCGCCTCTCTGCTGGTGCATTCGGATGCCCTGTTCCTGCTCCTGGAGACTGCATTTGTGAGAGGTTGCCCATGTTGCCGCTGAACTGTGAGTGCATGCCCGGAGAGTGGAGAGCCTGCACATGCCCGTCTCCTGGTATTCTCATGGGCTCCTGCATGCCCATGCCCGGCCTAAACATCATCCCAGCCCCGTTCTGCTGTAGCCCCATGTCATGGGGCCCCGATTCATTACCCGCTCCACCCATACGCCGTGACATCATCTCCCCCGGTGGGTGGGACCCCTGGAACCAGGAGTTCTCCTGAGTGACATGAGGATTTTGTCCATCAATGTTGGGCATCCTGCCACCATTCTCCCTGTCAAAGTTGGGCTGAGGCATGCTCCCGACTGGGCCTCCGTGAGCCATTGGGCCAGGAGGTACATCGCCGTGGTGACCCAGCTGCTGCAGACTGGGCTGTCTCATCCTCTGCTGCTGGTTGCGAGAGGCCATCTGTTTTATCATCATTGCTGCGTTCTGGCGCTGCTGCAGAGACTGCTGCTCGGGCCCCGGATGCTGCAGGGGACCTGGTGGGAAACCTTCACTCACAGGTGGGGTGAACTCTCCAGGCAGGCCGGGGTAGGCAGAGGGAGAGAGGTGGTTATCCATACCACCACACCAGCTTTCACCCCCATGCGCATTAGGAAAGTCAAATCTAGGCCTTTTCGCCATGTTCATATAAGGAGAGTCAAAGTGTTGCAGCCTCTGATTTGGGGGCTGTTGAGAGGGAGGAGGAGCTGGCTGTTGCATATTAAACATGGGGTCCCCATAGGGGTGCAGACCCCTATTTTCCAGTCTGTGAATGGGATATTCAAACTGGTTGTGTTGGCCAGGCATCATGACCCCTCCGTCCAGAATGTTAGGGTTAGTAGAGCCGGGCTCAGCCTGAGGGGGTCGGGGGAGGCCAGGGGGGCATGAGTTCTGTCTGGCTATCAAGCTAGCCTGTTGTTGCTGCTGCATGAGAGGATGCCTCGCACTGACCCCCGGCTCCATTCCCACGGGCACCTTCCGGCCATTTCCAAACCGCTCAAAAAACACTCCATGCTGAGGCTGCTGGGGCTGTGGTGGTGGCTGGTGTCCCTTAGAGATGCCCTGCATACCTGGTGTCCGTGGCATGCCAGGGTTCCCTGGGAAATTTCCGCTGGGAACTGGCCTTCCTGGCCCAAAATGTGGTAACTGAGATTCTGATTCTGATGGGGAAAAAACAGGTACATCAAAATGTCCAGATGGTGGCTCACTGGGGAAGTTATACTCTAATCCCTCTACAGCTCCCTGGTTTGGCATCCGCCGAGGCTCCAGCCCATGAGACTCAGAGGAGGAGGATGAAGAGGACGGGAGGCCATGGAAGGATGCTGCTCTGTTAGGCGACTGGTCAAGGGGTAGACAGGGGGCAGGGACAGCGTGGCTGCCACTGGGAGGCCCGTGATGTTGAAAGTCAGGCATGTTACCAGGCCGCTGTTGCTGCTGCTGCTGCTGCTGGGGAAAGCCATCCCCTGCCTGTCCCTCAGCGAGAGGATCAAATCCTTCTCCAAAGCCCTGCTGTGGTCCCATGCCATTGTTGTTGTAGCCCATTAGCCTGCCACCATGCAGGCATGATGACCCTGGCTCCGGGCCGCCAAAATTCCCACTGAAATGAGGGTGATGTTGGTGGGGGTGAGGTTGATGGCCGTGGGGGTGTCCTTGATGAGGTTGCTGGTTGTTAAAAAATCCATGCATGGGTCCTTGCTGCTGCTGCTGCTGCTGCTGAAGTCCGCCGCCCGCATGCATGTCCGAGTGGCCCCGCGGGTGAAAGCCCCCGTACTGCTCTCCGTTCATATTCATATTGAGCCCGAGCATTTGCGGCTCGCTCAGAGGGCCCATGGCGGGTTCCACGGCTCCCGGCGGGCCTCCAGCATGAAAACCTGGGCTTTTATAATGGGAGCCCATGTTCAATCTAGGTTGGTTTATGTTTCTCTCTGACTGGCCAGGGTTTCTGCTATTAATCTGAGAACCAAACTGCTCCAGCCCAAACATACTCCCTTGCAATCAATCCCACATGACGGCCAGTTTGCCAGTTTTTCCGTCTGTCCCCAAAAGCAAAAAGAAAAAAAAAAGGATATAGAAGAAACGATTCAAATGTTTGTATAACACTGCTGAACAAACTACTCTATCTACTTTAAATGCTGAAACTCACCGGATAAGTTCTCATTGTTGTGGATCAATTGTTTTTGTTTTTCAACTTCTCCAAGGACGCGGAGGAGAGAGGGGACAGACTGTGTCCAAATACGCACGTAAACTGTGTCCCTGTCCTGGATTTTGCGCGTGCACTTGACTGCTCTTCTTTTTGTCTTTGATTAAGCAGACAAATACAAAACAGTGCTATTTAACTTGCTGCAGGAGCGATTTATCATATTCCAAAGTTTTTCTGTGCGCATTTCTTCAGGGCGAACATGACACGAAACATCTCGCTAACAAAATAAAAAGGAGAGCGATGAAGAACTGGAGCGATCGAACAGGGAATATGACAATTTCTGTCAGCTAATTCATTATTCCAGTCCAATGTCAAATGTCCCAGAGCGACTTTTTGTAGAAGGTCCCATACTGGAAACACGGGGAAAAGTCCAACTGGAGCCGTGTAGTTCAAACTACCTCTGTGGCTATGAGGGGAAAAATCTTTCTTTAAATAAATATACTGCCCACCGATCTCCCTCAAAAATCTCGGCAATTGCTGAGCAGGCGTGAGGCTAGAAGTCCAGTGTGACGGAAAAGTCCACAAACACGGTTCTCCAACCCAGGCGCCGGAGAACCGGAGCGTCCGTTTACGCGACCTGGACCCGGAGCAGCGCGGCGTGCACTACCCGCACTCCACCACGACGGAGCGGCTTGACAGCATCCTTCACCCGCTGCCGGTCATGCGCCTTGCAGCGAAGCGCCGTGCCGTTAAGTCCTTTCCAGCGCGTCTCGTTCCTAATGTGCGTCCCTCCGTTTTTTTTTGTTACCGAGTCTTGTCTGCTGTGGTCTGAGCGATTCACTGATACACTCACACTCCGCTCTGCCGCTTGGCGCTGTGTGAGATCAACGCGTCCAGAGGAGCCAGCAACAAGTTTTGCATTTCTGCAGCCACTTCCATGCATGAGGCCTCAGCCAATCAGAGCGGCCAAAGAAAGCATCGAGGGCGGGACAAACGCTTTTAAGGTGGTCCGCAGACTGAATGAGATTGTAAACGCTTCAGTGTAAATCAGATCATAAAAATGGATTTCACTTAAAATGTAATGTTTTGACCTAAACAGATAGCGCAGTATTTTCACAATAAAACCAGCCATCAGATTTGATCTGGATGCTGTCTAGCACATAAAAATATTTCTGTTCCGGAGGGATCGCATTAACCTCTTTGTTCATTATACCACTGATTTTTTTGTCTACAACCGCCTAGGTGAGGAAACACTCCTGCAACTCTCATATCCTCTAGAACAGTGCTCCAAGTGAAATTCTGCACTTTGTTTTTTTTCATGTAGTTTAGATCTCTTCACATATGAACAAACTTTTTCTCGCCCTTGCACTGATCCATGCAGTGACCAGAACTTCAGTGGACCCGTGTCATCTCCATTGCAACATGTGTTCAACAACACACAATGCAATATGCGATGGAAAACAGACATATCGTCATATAGTTAAATCACTAACAAGCTTGAACGACTAGATGATCAACTAGTTGTTCGTGTTTATAACTTGGACACAGTCACGTCAGATGAATCGGTGTCACTCACCAACGCTGAGGTCACGAGCCGGATGTTAGACTTGTTCTCATGCGTAAGCAGTTTTTTTTTTTTGGACGAACAGGCCACAGCTTTTAATGTGAGACCTCACTCACAATCAATGCCGAATAGTGAAATCGTCCCATCCTGGCCTCATTAGGTTGGCCTATAGCACGTGCTGACTGAGAAACGACTCCCTGTCCTATCAGAAATGTAGCCTAAATATATCTAAAGCTGATATTGATGCTGGGATGAAGGTATAAATTAGACTGATATCATAAAGTGTGGTCATCACACCCCTGTGACCAATCAAACCTGCCCCTGTCTTTGAGTGTGAACCTATAAGTCCCAAAGGGAAAAATCCTCCTTAAAAGACCATCTGAACTAAATCATGTGGATGATATTGAGCCTCGGTTCCGATAATCAATAGCATTCTCTTAGTATTATAGTCTGTAAAATAGAACATTTTGCACGGCCAAATTAGAATAATTAACTTGATGAATTAATTAACTGTATGCCTGGGTAATATTAGCCAAGATTATGGTGTAGGGTTAAATGGAGCTGTAACCAAAGATTAGACATGAAATAATAGAAAATAGCCTATTTTCCTGTTTATGTAAGTTTGAGACACAAAGGTTCCAATATAACAAAGTCAGCCTAAATACTGTGTGTATGACACTAATTAATGTCCTAATTGTATTCGATTAAGACTAATAACCCACTTTTTGATACATTTTAATTTTATGATAGCCTATACTTTTTCATAGGTATGTGTTTTATGTGCCGTTATGTAATTCAGAATGCGTTTTAACATTGTCTGTAGCTCTCATATCAGACTGTCTTTGTGTGTAGGTCTTTAAGTGTATGTATTTAATCCCTTGCGAATTTTTGGGATACCTTGGCTCTTGCTCTTCTCGTGAATTTTGACATGGCCGAGTTCATATTCATTTTCCTGTGCGGATTTTATAACCACTTTTTTTTTTTAAAAAAGAGACAGAGATATGTAGCCAATTTAAAAATATTCCAAATGTGCTTTAGTCTGCAATGGATCCAGGATTGTGTGTGTATGCGAGGGGGTGTCTTTCCCTCCTAAGATTAAGAGAACTGTGTAATTATTTGAAATAAAGGAAACATGTGGGATTAAAATGTACTTTCATTCACCACCATGGATGTTTTCTTTGGTGAAAGGAGAACTCTATATTATATCTTTCCGACATTGTGGACAGTGGGCATTTAGAGAATTTGCTGTCAGACAGCTCTGTACCTTTAGGTGGGGTGGAGGGATGGGAGGGGGGAGAACCAAGAGGACTTTTACCAAACAGACACAGTGCCACCTAGCGGCTGGCGTCAGTGAGAGTGGCGGATAATTGGCCACTTTGATGCTGAAGCTCTCAGAAAATAGTTTTACATAATACGAGGTTATAGCTCTGAACTAGTATATACTGTAAAGACTAAATTTAAATGCAAATATAAGTATAAAGCAAACAAATTACACTGTGGTTTATATAATTAATATATATTTACATTATACATATAGAATAATTTACTGCTAATCCTTTATCAAAAATAGTTAAAACTTATATTTTTACTAAAAGCAGTACAGTTTTATTTTGAAAAAAAAAAAAAAAAAGATTTTTCAACCCCACTAAATCAGTCTTGTTATTTTAAGGGAAGCCTCTGGGAACCAGTATTAGTTTCCTTTTGTTCTGGTTGAGGTAAATGGGAAGGAATACTATGATGTATGTGTATGATTTTTCCCGATAAATGTAGGTATTGTACACTTCATTTTCATGTTGTGGGTGTTTCAGCTAACGCATGGAGTAGCCTCCATGAGATGGTAATTTTAGCTAAGCTGTGTGTAAAGAAATAAGCGGCTCTGTATCCCACAACTGCTGGCTTACAGAGGTAAACAATATACCCAGCCCTGCAGCTTGAGGGGAAGGCTGTATGTCAAGGGTGAGGCTGGAAACAGGTCAGGACAAGGCACTGAAAGGTGCTGGGAAGTGTGTATATTTGGAACTTTGGAGGTGTGGATATGCACTGCTTGCAGCTGAGAGGACAGCAGCTCAGAGCGAGGAGGCAGGGATAGACAGTGATTGTGTTTTGAAGGAGACATGGTGTAAAGTACCTGTCTTCTAGAGAGGGAAGGAGAAGCATGTTGAGTTGCTGAGACGTTCTGAAGGCTGCTGTTGCTTGTGTGGTGTGTTGCTAAAAAAGATCACACTGTCTCAGTATCACCTTGCTGGAGGACCGCCTCCATATCTGAGAGCCAGCTCGATGCAGCATCATTAGAGACAAACACAAAAGTGTGTGCATATCAAACTGTTTCAGCTGTGTCTGCCATCACTGCTCTGTGAAGCCCCTTAGAAATAGCACAATTCATGTTCACTTCTCAACCGATAAAAGGACTGGTGTATCACAAAATCCCATTAACAGCACTAGAAACAAGTATTCTGCAGTTCAACAGCAGAAAAAAAAAAATCAAGATATTGTTCTATCCGACTGTAATACTAATACCCCTGTGATACAGTTCCTGCTAGCTCTGTCTACAGTCCTCTCAAATGGAGACAGACAAGTTAAGTATGACAAACCGATGGCATGGTCTCTTTCCCCCTGAGTCCCCAGTGATGATAAATGCAGCTCAGAGCTGCAGCTCAGGCGACGTCATGACAATGGACAGTCTACAGGCTTTCAAGCACTGTCACAATACCACACTTCTCTGCAGTGATTTAGCACTCAATTTGTCTCAATATTTTACTCAATAGGAAAAGATAGCAGAAGTGGATGCCCCTCTCTACTCTTAATTCATGGTGTTAAGCTTTTCCTCCTATAGACATATATTACTGTGGGGGTTGCCCAAAGAGACAGTTCCTTCCCTCGTTGGGGGGGGGGAGGGGGGAGGGGGGGGGA
>NW_019525496.1:1174304-1464870 GCF_002814215.2 Seriola lalandi dorsalis
ACCCACCCCCGCCTCTCCGGTTGGATCCACACCTCTTCCACCTCTCTCAGAACAACAGGAAAGACTCAGGAGAATCACTGGGCTTAAACTTGACCCGAGCCCGGAGGATGAGGAAACACTCGTGACATCACTGCCAACCCATGAAATCCAGAAATAACTTTCCTGTCCAAGAAAACCTGCAGCCCCCGAGCAAATGTGGCCCCAGCGGAAGGTCACATACACAAACATGGCAGGGCCGGTCCAAACTGAGTTTAATCTTCACTGTGCCACTTCCTCCAGAAACAGAAGCTCTCACCCCCGGTGTGTTGTCTTGTGGCAGGAAATGCAGCCATGTGGTGACTCAAACACTACTGCAGCTTTTTCTCCTGCGTAGTCTCGGCCTTTACAATCCATTTTGACACATTTAAGAACATTGTGAATTCTGCTTATGACTTGCAGCAATGAAGCCGGCCGTGCTGGCTATCACAAAGTGTTTTTAGCTCTGAACATCAAGTCTTTCTTCGGCAACATGCCCGTGTCAAGTCTTGAGCCTCCATTTGAGATTCATTTCTACTCTTCATCTGTTGCCTCATCTATTTAAACGACAGGGGCTCACTCATGACATGTCCCTTCATCTTCTCTGCGAGCGAGACACATGGATGGATGGATACATGCCTACTGTAGACTACTGTGAGCTGCCACTTAACAGGAGGTGTGTGGGCGACTCTGCCCATCTCCCCTTTTAGAAACAGCATTATTTGCTTGTTCTGGGGCAGATATGACTGGTTTCCTTGCAGCAGGCACATGTGACCATTCCTCCACAAACAATAAAAAAGGCGGATATCTCAGCCGGCAGACTGGCGGCTCTTCCTGCTCTTTAGCACGGATTCCGCTGTTATTGTGCGAGTCTTCTGACCTGCGGGTCACTGAAAGTCTAGTCCATGCTGGAGTCAACAGCAACTCTACTGAGGGAATGTTTACCTTATCTGATGTGCATTTTACAGTAGAGAGCCAATACTTTCAATCTTCAGCCCTCCAAATTAATTCAAGCTCAACCCACATCTTCAATCTTCAATCAAAATCTGTTATTGTGTATTATTCAAAAGATGGTGACTTAGACTGAGTAGACAGCTGTTTAAAAGCTGGATATGTTGTGAAGACTGCATCCCAAGCTGGCCATCTGTGTGCTTGCTATTGCCATTAGCAGGTCTGAGGTTTTTACGACGGGAGAAATAGACATCTCTTCAGCCAATCTACAAGCACATCCACTGGTCTGGAAATATAAATGCAAAAGTTAGAAAGAAAAAAAAAAAAAAGTCTGAACACATTCCCCCTCTGGGCCCCAAGTCTCCAACAAGCACCTGCATCCAATCAGACATGAGCACAATCTGGACATTATTTTCCAGACAAAATTTATTTGATATTTAGATACAATATGAAGACTTAATGGCACACAAAGATCTACAGAAAGAAAAGGCACAAAATGTCATACATTCACTACCGTGTCCCCTGAATTTCAAAAGCTGATCAGAAACATTTAAAAGCAAGCGGTCCAGAAATTAAACAGTTGCAGATTTCATAAATTAGGATAAGACTGTACAGTTGCTTTGTGAATACTTCCTCTCCCCTATGTCACTGTCTTGACAGATGGCAAACTGAAACCATTGATTTACGTTATTCTCTTTAGCCACTGGGTTCTCTATTCAACAGACAGCAGGAATCATTAAGATAGACTTGGAAACATTGATTACACTGAAGACAATTTTTTTTTTTTCGCACTTTGAAAAACACACGCACACAATCTCAGTACAGTTACAAAGATCGACGGGCTGTCTCATATACTGGAGTAAAATGGACCAGACTGTATCACAACCACCTCCCATCATACTGAAACTAACACCGTATTTCCCGCAGAAAAGGAAATGGTGAAAGGAAGTCAATGGTTTTGATGAGCAACGATATCAAAAAGATCCTTGTATGGTATTGTTCACCTGAGAAGATTTTGTTGTTTTGAAAAATGTTGCCTCAGAAATTTGCTTCCAATTTTTCCTATTAGAAAAAAAAAAAACAACAACCTACAATCGCAGAATACATGTAAACATATCAGAAATCCATTTACGCTCTTTGGACAAGCCAATAACCCATTACTGAGGAAGTGATCACGTTCCCTCATGAGACTGACTGAAAATAAAAACATTAGAATATATGAACCCAGAAGATTTCATTATATCAGCGTCTTAAAAATGTGGAAAATAGATCTCTAAAAATAAATCCATAATTCCTGTTGCACAATTTAAGACAATGACACACCAGAAAAAACAAAAAAAACAAAAACACTAACACTCAAAGAAGACCAGTAAGAATCAGATGAGGAAACCACTTGTACTGTACATGTATGTAACACAAGTGATGATCAACACTGTAGGCCAGTGCCACATGATTCTGAAGCCTATGGGGAGAAAGTGCACTATGGAGTTGAAAGTGTCATGAAGGTGGCGTATCCATCAAACGGCTGGTGTGAGGCAGAGATGTAAATGTGCAGCCCTTTGCAGCAGGAACAGTGCACGCTGGCTGTTACGGTCATGATGCACAAAGTTTTGCTTGCTGAAGGAATGGCACTTGCTCGAGGCTTTGACATGTATCAGAAAAAATACAAGGGAATCACATGCAATTTTACACCCTGAAGAAAACTAAGAGTCATCACAAAACAACTCTGCTCATCAAGCTGTCTGCCAAGACTTACTCCTAACAAGCAGCAGCTAATCGCCAGTGCTAATGTTTAGGCGTCAGGAAAGTTGTCAGTCAGAAACAAGGGAGGTAGCTAGAGCAATAGCTGGCAGCAGAGATGCAATAGGTATAATAGGTCCAATAGATATAAGGGTAAGGAGATTAAGGCAAGCAGTGTATGGTGCTGGTGTTGACTGGGAACTGATAAGGCAGTTATGAATCTGTAAACACACCTAGAATGAAGCAGAAGAAGAGGCCTTTTGGAGTCAGAGAACTTTGGAGAACCAGATGAGTGAGACGGGCCTCTGGGATGGGCTGGGCGAGGTGGGACAAGCAGTGCGGTGCAGTTTGGCTTGTGACAGAGGCCGGAGGGGTGTAGCACCATCTGTGGCTGTTTTTCAGTGCAGTTTCTCTGGGGACATCTGTTAGGGAGGTGAATGCTGTGTTGTATGTTATGTGTGAATGTCTTCAGAATAGGGAGTGTGTGGGGAGAAGAGAAAGAGGAGGGGAGAAAAAAACAAAAAAAAAACAAAAAAAAACCAGAGCTGTAAACACTTCCAAAGTAACATCCTTTAGCTGAACAAGCTTGCATGGATCTGCCCAGCTTGAGCTTTTAAGTGATCAGTCACCGCAAAAGCATCCACACCTGCAAGTGTTTGTATGTGTGAGAATGAATTCACATGTTTATCCTCATGTTCTCAATGTATATGTGTCATATGCATGTGTGGGTTTCTATTACATCTGTACGGGAGTTAGAGCGAATACCTGTACGGGCATGATTGTCAGTGCTAATAAGATGCAGTGCTTTGGGTAAGGTGGGGTGATGGGGGAAGGATTACAATGGGCCAAGGCGCCAAGGATGTTAGTAATCTCTTAATGGAGGCTGTGGCAGGAAGGAACATGAGTATGACAAACAGACACACTCATGCCAGGGAATGCAAACCACTGAGCCGGTGTGTACAGTTAAAACCAAGGAGGGAGACAGGGAGGTCAGACAGGGCATCATCTTGATAGGAATGTTTTGGAGGGTAACATTAACAAAAGAAAGAAAAGAAAAAGGAAAACTGAAATAATACAGGGGAAATATTTGGTCCAACACCTGCCACTGTGGAATCAAACCAATGAAACTGCTTTTGTAAAAATTCTCTCTATTGGAAGCAGCTCCTCTTCATATCGCTCAAGGCTTCGTCTTGTCAATAACATGATGCCGATACCTGGCCTTCCTCTGCTCAGGAGATCAAAATTAACCAGAGTCTTATCAGCTAGGATCGTGTTGGTTTCTAGAAATCAATTCCTCAGTGGATAGAATGTCTATGATTGGGTGCAAGTCAGGGATCCGCTCTATTGATTGCAGGTAGCAGTGCCCCATCCTCCACAGCCTGAATCAGTTAAGGTAAAAAGTGGCACCGAAGGACCATCGCTGCTGTCATCGTGAGTGTTTAAAATCCGTTGCCTTTTCATTCGTCTGCAGCACTGGTTCCTCGGACTTCACCCTTTTTGCGAAGCTGTGGGGTAGAGGAGGGAAATGAGACACGTTAAATTTATACAAGCTTAACAGGTGAGGGCAGGTTCAGTGGATGCTTGCATTCAGTGGAAGCCTTCACAAATGTTTACTAGTTGTGGTGCAAAGGGTCGAGACTCATCTCTAATCAATACACATGACTAAGTTTTACTATTTGCATTACAAACCATTAAAATACAACAAAATTTTTTTAACTAAAATCTTTAGCCTTTCCTTAAAATCTGCTGCAACAGTTTTATCAAGCCCCTTGTTTGTCCTCTAGGTAGATAAAAGCATCGCTTTCAGATTCTCCCACCCTGAGGCTGATGGCTTTGGAAAGTCAATTAGTGTTAGAATCTGATAGCCGAACACCTTAATGGAACAGTTCAAACTAACAGTGGCACTAAACAGAGGAATAGACAGATCTGATGAAATGGCATGAGGATTCACCCTCCTACTTCTCCATCCTTTTTCCCCATCCTCCCTCCCTTTTTCTCAATCACAGCACAGACTCCTTCTCAACTGCAAAATTCCATTTGTATGTTAATGAGGAAAAAAGGAGCCATCTTGAAGCCCCCCCCCCACCCCCTTCTTGCCCTTTCCTTCTCTCATGCCCCAAACCCCCCCCAACCCACACACACAAAAAAAAAAAGGCAGACACGACTGCTGGTGCATCGTCTGTATAATGTGGAGTTTCTCATTGACACACTGCAGTGTTGTCAACAACCCGGATGGTGGTGTCTGTACGTAGGCTTTGGCCACCATCACCCCGTGCCATCCCATCCAGTCCGTGACCCTGCTAACCCTTGAGCCCAGAGGTTCAGGCCTCGTCGGCCTTCTCACCGCAGCCCTCTTTGATGGCACCCGCCTGTTTACTTACTCCAAGGGAAAATGGGAAACACATGCTGAATTGGGGCGAGATGTGAGGCTGGTGGGGGGGTGAGCACAAAATGCTGTATGTTGGTAGTAAGCCAGGAATGTTTGAGCCTGTCCCACTTTGGCCAGTCCAGCCCGGATTCCTCCCTTTTTCTCCTTGTACGGCCAAAAGCTCCCAGACTGATATTTAGAGTAGTTCCAAGAGCAAACCAGTGGTAAGGCTTTACAAAGAATGTGATTCACAGAAATTAAAGCCTGTGATTTAAAAGAGAGAAGACCGTTTTCCTTCCCTGCCTTGTATTTCTCTATGGGGAGGTTCTGGATTGCAGTTACTAGTCTTGAGCAGGCTTTGTGTGTGTGTTTTTAACTACCGGCCACCTCTTAAAAAATAGCATGTGTGATTCTGAGAAGTTTGCCCAGATGTCTGGATATATCCAGAGAACAAGGCACTTTCATACACAAATGTAGACATATACACAACACGCACTCATGCAAGCCATTTTCACTGTGTCAGCAAAACACTGAACAACCTAACACATACGTCATATTTCTCAGTGATCTGGTGGCATACAGTAATTCAGAGTGAGCTATGGGGTTACACACATGTGCACATATAGACTTAGTGGATTAAAAGATCTTTCACAACACCGAAGTACAGAGTGAGGGCAGCAACACAGAAACCCCACAAGGAGCAAAGACAGCATCTAAGAGAGACTGGCCTTTACCAGTAAGAACTTACAAAGCAACACTCAGACATACACCTGGCCTGGCTATTCCTCTGCAGCCTTTGTACCTCTCACAGAGCCCTTCTTACGCATCTGGACAAAAATAAAATACAGTAAATCACAGAATGAGAATGAGGAAGCCTGTGGGGCAGCTAGGACTAGGTAACAAAAAGAAATGTTTTTATAAAATGGTGAGTTTGTTTCTTTCAGTTTCCAAGATTTATTCTGAAATACAATGTGGGTCAAGGAAGTAATATTTGTAGTGTGAAATGTTAACAGAAAAAAGCTGAATTGTTATTTTCCTCTTTGGCAAGCTAGAAATACAGTCATCTTAGTTTTTTAATAAACATCAAATGTCTACTTTCTGTTATCCACAGAAAAGTGAACTGCAGAAAGTGCAAAGCATAAAACAAAAATACATCCACATGATATATTGGTGATAATATTGGCAGTACAAGAAATACAAAAAAAAATTACAAACTTATGGTTTTAAACATAAATTCCAAATATTTTAAAAAGGATTAAAAGATACATTTTCAGTGGAGAAAGCTAAGCGCAGATAAAATGGCAATATGAATATTCATTCTGTAAAAGACAGACTCAGTAGATGCACCGTCACACTGGTTCTGGCAATTATTAGGAAAAAAATTACAGAGCCTGTACACTCCTGAGACTGGAGACAGTTCCCTGCACAAAGCCCAACAATGACCAATATGTACAAGGTTAATCTTTAATTGTGGATAATTTTAATTCATATACACTCACTTCATCCAACTCTCTCTGTGTCTCTGCCTCCATCCGCCGGATATCATCCATAGTCAGGTCCACCCACTTATCGATCCAACAGAAGAGCTGGCGGTGAAAGTTAGTGAAGATCCTCTTCTCTTGCTGGGGAGACAGATGTAGTCTTTGTTAAGGTTGGGTGATATGCCTGAAGTCATCACATTATTGATAAGACTATTTTTCAAAGATATATGATGACAAAGAAAAGATTACATTTCAATATTCACAATGATGTGTAATATGTTTCTTTGTTCAAATACAATACTATCATATCATCATGATACATTTACTTTGTCAAAAGACAATAATACTGAATTATGACCAAGCAGTAATATTGGTCAGAGGCAGCGAATTGCTTTTGCAAATGGAAGCGCTCCCTGAATACATCTCCTGAACCAAAATAAATGGGCCGCGTAAAGTGTAAACATGTCACTCTAACCTCATGGATCAAGTTCTCTACTTTGGTCTGCAGGCCCCACCACTTGAACTTGACTGTGACCAGTTTGTAGGCGCACATCCTTGGGCAGTCAGGCTTACTAACCAGCTCTTTCTGTTGAGAGAAGAACAGCACAGCAAAACAGTGACAAGACTTACAAACCACCACTTTTTTAAAGTATCAGAAGAAATAACAGCAAAAACTTGACAGAAACTTTCCAATGAGAAAATAATCGTAAAAACAGCAGAAGGCTGAGAGAATATTATTTTAGACTAATCGTGGCTGCTTTCAAAACTAAAAATCATTAATACATAATGCTTTGGGTATGGAGCTTGCTGAAATAATTATCAATATGAAGATGTGCTCTGCACAGATAAAAGCACCCTAATCTCCAACACACTTTCTAAATCCATCTGCTGCTTGCACTCTGCCTCCCTCTGAAGAGAAGAAAAGGAGGGGGGGGGTTGGGGCAGAGCAAAGTGGATAAACTCCAGATGAAGGGACCATTTCTCTGCCTCCGCCCTGACAGCGACACCGTTCCCAACAGGCATGCCTTTGTGGCCATGGAAGGCAGATAAAACGGTGCTTGCGAAGCGATAAGGGCTTCGCGGTGCAAAGCTGGTTACATTATTAACACCTAGGACCTGCTCGCCCCCAGAACACACAAACTCTCCCTCCGAGAACACCTGTTTAATTAATCACTTCATTCTGGCTCGGCATTCCAAGAGAAAATGCCACAGACCCGCCTCAATCACCCTCATCCCACTGCCGTTTGATGCTACGATCATGGAGGAGAGCGAGAGAGGGGAAATGAGAAACATTTCTAAATTTGCAGTGGGTTTAGAAAAGTTGTCATCGCTAAAGGAGAACTTCACATGAAACGGATTCTACATCAAAACATTTACGGTGACATTTCTTCTTTCCTTCTCTGTGCCCCACTCAAAGGAGCAGAAGTTTTCAGAAATACAAAGGGTACTGATATGCAAGCATGTGTGCATGCAGAGATAGACAAGAGTTTTATTGCTCTGAGAAGCTGGCAGAAATTGTGCCTCTGTTGTCACATAACTACTTTTTCTTTTTTTTTTTACCTTTTCAAAAACAGTCTTTTTCCCATGTCCACAGCGGACGGGAAAGTGATCTAATTAAAAACACAAAATAAAAAGTTGTGCTTCTTTATTCATACTTTTTAAAAAGCTGTTTGGCTGCCTTTGTTCTGTGAAAATTCTTGAAGCAGAGGAAAGTTTCCCATGGTGAACTTTGAGGGCTCCACTGCAGAACAGAAATTCTCAGCGCTCCAACAGTGAGCAGGACCCATTTGTGAGGCTGTGGGTTACGACAAGGTTTAGAGGGGAACGCAGTGAAACTCCTGACAAAGTTTCTCTGTGTGGATGAGCGACGTCTTATTGACTTATTACTTCCTATCAAAAGTACATCAGTCCTTATTCAGAATTGCTGCTTGTCAAATTTAGTATCAATGTCCATACACAGTCTTTTCCCCCCATTTCTGTCTTCATTTTCTGTCACACACCAAGTCTGGCAGATGGAGCTCAGGGTAGAACCTTTATCTGACCCACTGACTTGAATTTTCTATTACATCCAATTAGAGCCGAGAAAGAGGTGATTTGTCTTCATCACATTGCAGCCTTACAGTGCTGCAGACACCACTCTAGCCTTCCACCAGCTCTGTGCGCTCAGAGCCATTTGGATTATTACAGGCGATGGTGCTCAAGTCTACGTGAAAACGAATTGACAAATTAGTCTAAATGAAATTAAAAATAATAATAATAAAAAAAAAAAAAGGCACAAAATAACCGTGCAAGTTCAAGTCTACAACCTTGAGTCTATGTGAATAGGGTTGCCTAAGCTTTGCACATCTGGACACTGTAATTTATCTCCTTACTGCTTTCAATAACTGCATTATTTCTGTCAAGTTACATAGGGACCATGAGTGAAAAGCATTTTTCAAGTCCAGCCACAAATTCTTGATTGGATTGAGGTCTGGACTCTGTAACTCCAGGACACGAACATTGTTGTTTTTAGGCATTTCCTGAGTAGCTTTGGCTTAGTTTTGGGGTTGTTGTCTTGCTGGAAAATGTATCCTCTCACAAGCAGCAGTTCTCTTGCAGACAGCAGAAGGCTTTCCTCAAGAATTTCCCTTTTTTCATTCATTTTACCTGCTATCTTCATAAAACTTGTGAGACCTGGTGCAGAGTAGCATCCCCACAGCTGCCACTAGCAAACACCACACACAAAGCTCAATCTTTGGTCTCAGACCGCTGAACTTTCTCCTTCTGCCTTTAAGTCTCCCACATACCCTCTGGCAACACTAGCCAAAATGTCACATGTTTTGTGGCTTTTTGTTTGTTGTGGGTTTCTCCAACAATTGTTGTATGCACGGTGTCTCCCATCCCCGCCATTGAACCCTGTAGCTTCTTCAGAGTTGGCACAGTTCTCTCTGTGGGGAGGACAGTCTGCTCCAGACAGATTTACAGATGTTCCCTATTCTTTCCATTTTACTATGACCAAAATTAGTTCGTCAGTGTCTTGGAAATTCTGTTGAACTGGAAGGTTACAGCAGCCATGCTGAACTTTCAAAATAAACACACAGCAGAAACCATAAAAACCATTTTTAATTATAAGGAACTGCTTAGAATTATCCAAGGTCAGAACCAGGACTTGTGTGAATGACAATGACCTAATAGTTTGGTATAAATAGTCAAAAGTGGGTTGAATTGTGTGGCATTAATTGCCATTTGTGTGTGAATGTGATAAATCTAATTTCCACAGCTCACAAGAGCCTTACCTTCCAGTTGGGCCCAAGAGGTCCTCTGCCCGTCTTAACGGACTTGAACAGGTAGGGATCCTCATCTGGCTTGTAGTCCTACAGTGAAAACAATTTGTAATGAATACACATAGCACATTTTATTCAGCTGCCACAATCTCTTCAACAAATTAATCTATTACTAATTTAAATGTTTATTTATGAAAATGCTACCACATACATTTGCAATAAATGTGTTTTGATAAAGGAAATATATATATATATATATATATATATATATATATATATATATATATATTATAGATAGATAGAGACCAGTGCTAGTGTTGCTGCACATCCAAGTATTTGTGTGTGTGTGTCTACAGCTGCTCTAACTGCAACAGCACTCCTTATCCTATACATCAAGTACGTACAGTAATGTCCTGTCAAACCCATTTTACTGAACTAACCACTTATTCTCCATTGCACAGGGGAACCTTGGTCCCATGGCAAAAAGATTTTTAAAAGCATACAGAAAAATACCGAGCGATACTGAGTGCATACGCCAAGCACATGAGCACATGACAAAGTTGGCTTCATAAAGTAGGCAAGAGAAATAGTAATACAAATAAATGAAATGGCTTTCAAATTATCAACAGCTCAAGGGCCCAGCAATTTCAAATAAATCATGATGCGCCTGCAGCTAAAAGCTACTTTTCAGGGCTATCGGCCAACAGGAGGGTGCCCAATGTGTGAAAAGAGATAGAAACCCACCCCCACTCACACACACACACACTAATTTGGCTGTTTTAATGCTGAGAGCTCCATCACTATAACAATACAGTGTGCTGCACTAATGAGGCCTGTGAATCGATGTGCCGTGGTAGACGAAAAGGAGCTACTCCTCAAGTAAAAGAGTGTGTGTTTGAGCGTGAGTGTGTTTGTGTCGTGTGTGTGTTTGTCTAGTTCCGGCATACGAGGCACTATGAGCCTTAATTACACTAACAAACTCATCTGTGCTGGCGGTACGCCCCAGGCCCTGCAGCCATGCCTGAGGCTGAGGGCTGATAGGGCCCTCAGACACAACACACTGCTCCAGCAAGGCAAACACGTCTGCCTCGTTAACTACCCACCGCAAACAAACACGCACACACACACAAACTAATGCTTCTCAGTCAAATAGCCACACATATGCACACAAGCACACACAGAGCCACAGTGAAATGAGGCAATATGATGTCAAATAACAGCAATAACATGCAACATCTTCAAATAAGATTTCAGAGATTGTAAATAGAGTATCAAAAACTCATATTTATATTTTGAAATTCTATTGAGGCAGTCTTAGAATGCTTAAATAGTGTATGTAAGTTTTAAACACGAAGATTTCAAGTAGCTGACACTTCAAATGTAGATCAAATGCTAGATAATTCACATATGTTCAATACATAATGAAATAGTTACCAGAGAAGACCTGAGCCGATCAAGCATATTTTTACGGATCACAAATATGTTTCTTTAGTTCCAACAAATCCAACAGAGTGAGACTTCGTTCCAGTGTATCATGTGACATCCCTGTCAGGAATTGCATTCTCCCAATTAAACTTTCCTTCCAATGCAGAATATCAACAACCTGCTTATAACTTAATATTTTGTGACCTTCAGAATTTGCTCATAAAAATTCATGTGTGAGATTAAGTAGTCTACAGCCTTGTTAAGTCAATGGAACAACAGATACACTCAACATTTAAGTAATGTAATTGTAGGTTTTGTGTCTGTATTGGGTATCATCAGCTACCCAAAAAGGTAAAGGACTTAAATCGGGGACAAAAAACACTTCAGTGAGACATCCCTAATGGTCACATCATTCAACTCTAACCACACTGTTAGTCAGAAGAGTATGTGGCTCATTGTGCTTAATATTCTGGTAATACAGACAGCTTACGAAAATACATTTCCAGACTTGGATCCACTAGTTCCACTAAAACAGATCCTCTAGATACAAGAAATAGCTAGAAGTATTCAAGTATATACATTTCAAAAGACATGTTCAAAGGCTAGAGAAAAAAAAAAAAATTCAAGTATATTTCAATGCACATGTTCAAAGGCTAGAGAAAAAAAAAAAAAATTCTGATTGCTTTTCAAGTTAATCAAGCAGTATATCAATAGTATGTTAAAATGAACAATAATTTAAATATTGCTGAGGGAATTTGTCAAATAAAAATGTTAAACATCTGCAGATTGTGGCTTCTCCAGTGTGATGATTTACAGGTTTTTCATTTCAAATCAATATAAAATAGCTTATTTTTTAAATGAAGAAATTCCTGTATCTGTAAAGAAAACTTTTTTTTTTTTTTTTTAAAAGATACACTCAATGGTATTTTCAACAAGATTTTTACTGCTTGTCAAAAAAACATTCCTTATATAACATGGATTGAGTGTGGTAGTGATCACATTTGTCCACATGAAGGCGCCAAACTTTTCTCTTGGAAATGTGCCAGAGGAGAATTTCTACTTACAGTAGAGGACACTTGACTTCTGTCTGTGATGTCAATGGGCACAACAGTTACATTCTGCCATGTGGAATAGTCTAGTTTGTGCACCTGAACAACAACAACAAAAAAAAAAAGTAAGAAGAGCATACAAACAAAATCTGCTGTTCAAACTTGAGATTTTTGAGATAAGATGCAGAGGTACCCACATTTTCTTGTGTTCCAAGGTCTGGTTTGTGCCACGTCTCAATCTTAATGAAGAAATTGTCTTTCATATACTCATTCTAGAAGAAGAGTCGGAATCAGTAAACTAAATGTATAATATACTGTATGTAGATTGAGTAAAGTGAAACACCTTAAACTTAGTTACAACTAGTATATTTTTGATGATTTAAGACATGCAAAAACAAAAAACAACAACAATAAAAAAAAAAAAACTAAAAGCCATTTAAGGCGACCTACCGTCACAACTGGATCAAAATCAGACATGGAGAGAAAAGGAAAAAAAACAAAACAAAACACCATTACCTATACATATAATAAAAACACACACTATAACTTCACTCCAACAGAAAATACATGGCCATGATACAAGTAACACAAATGTATTTAACCACTGAGAGGACCAAGGGTTTCAGGGTAGTGCAAAGGTAAAGGGATATGGGGAGGGGGACTCACTGGTTCTGCAGTAGGGGTAGGCATTCCAGGCTTTTTCATGGAATACCAGGGAGCCTTCAGGGGCTAACAGCCTGACAAACCCTGGGACTTTACTGTATGGTTAGGAAAGAGGTGGGAACGGGTAGATGTAAGGAGAGAAAGGGGAAAGGAAGACACACTGCTTCACTCATCAGTGGTTCTAGAGGAAAGACTGCAGGAGCAAAATGAGCAACTTGGAATGTTTCACAACAAAGATTAGACAACACTGCCACCGCCTGGCAGCTTGGTGTTATTACACTGTAGAAAGGAAGTTCTGAGATCAAATAATTGAATTTTAAGAAGTTAAAAAAAAAACCAAACAAAACAAACAAAAAAAAAAAAAAAAAAAAAAAAAAAGTTAGGTACCTCTTTAAGTGGTAGATTTTGTGTGTATACTGTCCTTTCTCTCCATCTTTTTCATAGGGCTCATTCCTGAGTACCTCAATGCCCTCACCACCACCCGTCTCATTTTTACTTGCTTCAGCCACAGAGAACAGCTGTCCCACTTGATACTGTAACACAAACAAGATAACATTAATACAAATACAGTGACTTACTATATGCACATAAAATGAATGAAAACTGTTCTAAAGTAACTTGCTGGTGCTCCAGGGTCAATGAGGTATACAATGTGTCCTAAAACAGACAACAGCTATACACAGCACTTTTACTATTATGAGCACACAAGATTTTTCCCTTTCAGTTTCATTTAAAAGATCTTTAGATGCATGAAAAGGTCCAAGTATCCAGTTTCCAGTAAGACAAAATATATGTAATTATGTCTGTCTGTACGCACCTCTTGTGTGATCCCAAATCCCAGTTTGGGAACCACTGTTAGGCGACAGCCCTGTTTCATGTTTATATTGTGATTATAGAGACTTCTACTATTAATAAAATCATTCAGTACTTGATTAGTGTTTTAAAACTGAGCCACTAAATAAGCCAAAATAAACTTAGTAAGATGTATTACTGTCCTGCCGTCACTCCAGTGGATTGCAGAGTTACGTATGTGCCAAGAAAAACTGAATAGTCAAACAAGCTTGTGTCCGAACTGTGGTGTGGGATACAATAACGGCAACCCTAATCTGGACAGTCTATTTACATTTCAGACTAAATCTATCATACAATCTACCGACAAAATTAAATAACTGTCTCCAGTTATATTTGAACAATAGATGGTGCAACAGATGATGATGTTTGCTTAGACTTCAGCTATCAGAGCTCTTATTAGTGTTTATTGCCAAAAAGAGAACACTTTTATTTGGAACAAGCTTTAAAATGCGGTCTTAATTGCCAAGACATTTAATCACCATATAAGGCAGCAGGGTGAGTCTGGGATTCGTGAAATAAACCTCTATGAACACAAGGAACAATTGCCTGCTCATGTAAAATACAAGGATTACAAATTATGCCTTTTTGGATATGAGTGTGTTGTGTTGACTTGAAACCAGCAGCCAAACACTTGATATGATAATACAGTGATACATTTATTATTCACTAAATGATACAAAGCAATCATTTTAAAGAAAGATGTATTACAGAGACTTATTGTAATTACTATTACCCATCACTCTAACCCATCACTCTATGACACATTCTCTGCCCAAATAAGGGATTAAAGTAACACTGAAGGTCAGACTAACAAACAAAATGAACTGGTGTGCATTTGAAAAAAGTCTGATAATACTATAGTGGGGTAGTATGAGGTAACGCAGTGACTGTAAACCAGTTTTAGGGCCACAATAGAAAAAAAATGGTTGAAAAAAACAAAACAAAACGGAAAAAGGAAGGTATTTCACATCCTTTGCAATTTTCACACACATCACATGTTGATTTGATGCCATTTATAATGAAGAAGGACATTGGTGAAAAGTACAAGAGATGAGGTAGCATCCAGAGGCTCTAAACTGAAAAATCGAGGAAAAAAAACAAAAAAAACAAAAACATTTCATTTTATGATAGAGACAAAAACTGATTACTCACCTCCTCAACACTACAGGGTAAAACCACACGGCTGCAAAAGAGAGAGAAGCTTGGTATCATTCATTCAATATTAAACCGCCAGGAGCATTACAATTTTACTTTAATTCAAAGCGAACAAGCTTAAGTATAACATTACCACCAAAAATAACTTTACATTCAAGGAAGGTGCAGAAAAACATGCCTCATCATAATTTTCAGATCCAATTAGTGATCCAAAATGTGTAAATATTTGAAAATGAATAACAAATTAATCAATACGACAAAAACACATTGATACTGCAAATGCATAAAACTGATCATTCAAAACATTAACTCTCCATAACTAGAAAGAAGAAACTTGTTTTTCGATGCATCAAGACATCTATATGCAATGACATCAATAGACAAAAAACTTATTATATTAATGACTATGACGTGTCAATTGTCTGTCACTCTCCACACAGTATGAAGCAAAAATGAAAAACCAGTGCAGAAGAAGCCATTTTGCTGTCATGCGCACTACACCGTCGCCTTATCGATAACCTCCACAATGCACACAAACCTTCTCATCGCTAAAGAACAGGAAGCTGGTTGTGGGCCACTCTTCCTGAGGAAAAAACTACTACTGGCTAGTTCGACACACTGCTGACTTCAGCAAGAGGAGTGGAAACCATCACTAGTCCAGAGTGGAAAAGTAAGACTTGAATGGAGCCAAGACTGAATATAGCTACGAGATGTCCAATTAAAGAGCTGTGAGAAAGGGAGACACGAGATATACAAACGTCTTTACTTAATGCATACTAAAAGTACATTGAAACTGTTTTTCTTTCTATCCCAGTAGAAGTCTACTTCAGGGTGTGGTATGCTGCACTCAAAGCAATTGCAACATTTACCCCGATGTACATGATGCTTCTTGCAGTCACCACTAACCACACGGTGCCAGAGAATGAAAAAAAACAAACAAAAAAAACATGGCAGGCAGAGGAAGTTCTCTCAAAATATAAATCTAAAGTAAGGCTTTATTCAAACACAGACAGACACACACTTTGTTTTCAATCCACACACTCTTTGAAATAGATAATGAGCTGTCAGAAACCAACTCATGACAATGAGAATTTACATTTTGTCCAGAATTGACACTACTTTATTAACTTGTATTGAAATAAGGTTAATCTTCACAATAACACCCAGTGACAGACAGGGTGTTTTTTCACTCCAGGCTGCTATGATGAGACCAATGACATCTCTAAAAGGCAAGGATTCCTAATGTGTGATGATGACTTCATCACAATCAAAGGGCACAGAGGCACATCGTGATAGTTCTCCAGTTTGAGGAATGACCTGGACAGAGTATAGTGAGTACATGCAGTTTTTAAATTGTTTAAAAGGATGTATGTAATTTGTGGTAGCACATTAGAGGACTACTACATGATTGTGGATTCATGTACACACAATCTGTTGTCACTTAGTATAGTTGACCAGTGGCCCCCTGCCCTAGTTCTGCCAATTTTAGAAATGTCATTGTGATTTTCTACTTAGCACACAGGTGATGGAATTAAACCCATGAACAGCAGAAGTTTCTAAACATGTTAAAAGTAATATGTTTGGCATGACACACTGAGATAACATGGTTTTACATAACTCTAATCAGTATTTTGAGTTCCTGGATTTCTGTGCAGAATTAAACCCAGACTCATCAACCATCTACCCTAATATCAAAATAAACCACAGGGTATTCAAAATAAATGTATGGACCTAAGAAATACCAATTAGACCTAAAATACAATCATGTTCCTAAATAGAAACACAGTATGGACGGAGCAAAGATGTAGACGAGTCAGATAAAAAAAAAAAAAAAAAAAAAAAAAAAAAAACTAAATATACATGATCCACACAATAACACTAATCTAACAGTCAAGAAAATTTTTATTTTAATGAAGTTAGTTCACATTTCTGTATATTGGAGTCTGGTTTTTATACTTTAGCTATTAAGCTTCTGTTTATTATGATGACAAAAACTTCTACTCTTACTTGTTAAACTCCTGTGACGTTCCTGTGCCACAGAATTTACAGCATTTAAATGACTTATAAATTTAATCTGAGTAGGAGACACAAAAAAAATGTTTTAACTATTACATTAAAATAAGACATGTTCATCAAATACACACATCTTTTCATCCCTATGAAAAGACAAATTTTACTAGCTGACCAGGTCGGGAGAATAATTTTGTAACAGACTTACTGATGGACCCAAAGTTACAAACAAGCGTCCTTTTATTTTTAGGTCCAGCAGACAAAAATTGGCAATAGTTTTCATAAGTGGATACATTTTTCTGTATAGGCTTACGGCTAGTTTACTGCTGTGATATTTTTCCAATTGACAATGGCTTTCATGTCAACACCAGCATCTTTTGATCCAACTTCATGACTCATACACCTATTAGCTAAGTTAGCTAGCCTAACTTAAATACTACTACCGCTAGCTAGTTCTAAGCTCTAAACAGCTTGGTTTGACACACATAAACACAAGAAACAACCAGCAAATTCGCTTATTGGTCAAAGTTTTTTATCTTGAGTAAGATTAGCTGGCGCCAGAACGGGTTTATGTGTCAATGTTGCTAAGATAACATTAGCAGCGCTAGGTGATTCCGCATTCAGGTTATACCGTTAGGTTAGCTAGCATTAGCAAATCGTGAGCTAATTCGTAGCTCAAGTTAGTTGGGAGCTGTACAGCTTGAACGCACAAATGTCGGTGCGCATATCTTTTAAAATCATAACATAAACCATAGTCTGAAGTGTTCAAAAGTCAGCTGCTTAACGTGAACGCATGACAGACTGTGAGATTACGGCAGCTGTCATACAGAGCCGTGTTGCTGTCAACGCCGGTAGGCCACAGCAGCTCTTGAGCAATCCCACCCTTCCCTCGTGTGTCTGACACACACACACACTGAGGCAAGATGAAAAGTTTTCATCGGTGTACTACCACTGAAAAAAACACCCTGCCCAAACGAATCTGTAACTAAACGACGCTGTGGTTTCAAAATGATAAAAACAGAACAGTGTATACAGTAACATAGCACTTACTACTCCTTGATGATGACCATCGTAGCTCGCTCCTCTCGACACCACTGGCGCTGCCCAGCTACCGCTGATTGCTACTGACGTCATGAGCTGCTAAGAGCAGCGCCCGGTCCCTCCCTCGTAAGCGGTGATTTGCAGAAGGAGGCACAGACGAACCTGCTAATTAGTTTCAACCAATAAAGTTTCTCCCTGCTGGTTTTTAACCCGCCCATTGTACAGCTGCTCTGATCATGCCAGTTATTCAGCACATCAACTTAAAACCACATCATTTGTTAAGACGGTGTTATTTCAGATTTATTTGGGAAGCAATAGAAAAAAATCCTTTAATAATAAGGACTTCCAAACATTTTTGCTTGTGCCACCTCATAACACTGTTGTGGACATGAATTGTGAGTAGCTCAGCCAAAGACATATTCTTTTCTTCTCAAACTGTTGCACTTGAAGAATTTTCAGAAGCCTAAAAAAGGTGAACAAAACAGACAAAGTAAAGTTACTATTGTGTGAAAGAAATATATGGCTGTCACACAGTGGTGCCAGATGATAGAATAATATAAAGTGAGGAATACAAGAAAGCAGACATGATGTTTTTTTATTGAAACTGTTTACTGATAAATGACAGATGGTTGTCATGAAACTTTCATGTTTAATCTCAAAAAATCATGGGCTAAAAAGTCATACATGGTACTTAACATTGAATAGCAAGAGAATCCATGCTTCAGAGGAGACAGTCAATTCACAAAGAAATCAGGCAAAATGCCCTTTTGATTTCAATAAAAAATATTAAATCTTTTTTTTCCCACTCTATCCATCTTTACATGGTACAGGTTTGTTCACTTTTTAATAATATAAAAACGCTTAATACTGATTGTGAAACACTGGAATTAATTTACAAAACATAATAATAATTATTATAATATTAATAACAATAACAAACAATAATAACAATAACCATTAACTTTAGAGAAAATCAGTCATAGCTGTTGCATCTTGGCCCACACAAACAGCAAAGTTTTGGGGGAAAAATACCAAATGGCATTTACATCTACCTGACACACAGTTACACACAAACACAGTATCAGGTCGTTGAGTATTTCTCATTGCCATTTACAGTGTTATGGGCACAAAGACAAGACATCCTCTAAAGCATTCATGTGCCTCTGCAGGGTCACACTCACTGACCAATCAAATCTTCTCACTGTCAGTCAAACTTGGTGGACCAATAGTGGTCTTCAAAAAGTGCCCTACTCCTCCAGCACACAGGATAGTAAATGACAGGTAAAAGTATAGGACCGTTTGAAATGTCTCAGCATTTAGAGGAAGGGAAAAATCTTCCAGGCGACAGGAACTTGTATCCATTGCCAGCAGGTAGTCGGATAGAACGAGCACCAGGGCTACTGCTTGTGGAAATAGTAGGTGACGGGGCCACTTTTCTGGTGTTGGAGCAGTGGTGTCCATTGGAAGAGTTCTTGCTGCCCCTGTCCAGTGACTGCAGCCCCAGCTCCCGCAGCTCCAGGCTGTCTTGGGTATCATGAGGAGAGCAATGGCGTGGGGAGAGGTTCAGAAGGCTCAGTACATCCCTACTGGCAGAAGCGAGGGGTCCAGGAGCACTGTGGACTGCTTTGACAGGACCTAGATGTTGCTGCTGCTGCTGAGCTGCAGCATTAGCCCAAAAGGTCTTCAGATTGTGGATCGCTTGGACTTTTTCATCAATGACCCCTCTTCTTAGTCGGTCCAAGTCTGGAGCATCAGCTGATGTCGAGCAGGCAGAGCCGGTAGAGGAGTAGGAGAGGGCAGGGGATGGAGCACTACCAGCCGGGGACTGGTGACCAGAACTGGGAGACACATTACTTGGGGAACGAGAGATGTGGCCGCTATATGGGGAGCTTGGGTACTTCAATTTGAACTGTGCATGGCTGTCCAGAGTGGGTGAAGGATGGCTGCCTTCCTTTTGGGAAGACTCAGAGACTGCAGGACTATTGTAGCCAGAGCTTATCTTCTGCAGTGAGGAGGAACGTGAGGGAGGTTTGGGTCTTGGGGAAGACTGAGCTCGGCCACTAGCACTGCTGTTAGGACGGCTGAAAGCGCTAGTTTCAGAAGAGCGGAAGGCGCTGCTCCGAGCTGAGGTTCCTCCAGCTGTCCCACCCTCTGCCCCCGCTCGCTGAAGACTACCCACAGCCCGTAGATGGCTCTGAGTCTCCTCCAGAATCTTCTGGGCCAGCTCCTGAGGATCGAGAGGGACAGTTTTTTCTTCCTGAGACTTGACAGTACTGTCGGTCTCGGTACTAGACTGGTCAGATTCACCTGTATCTGAACTGCTCACCTTACCCACCTTCTGGAATGGTGAGTTTGGGCTGGGCACCAGGCATGTTTTGACAGGAGATGTGGGGGTGCTGACACTGCCCCTCGATGATACTGATACAGTGTAGCCTCTCCCTGCTCCTGTGCTAGACCCGCCGACAACCCCCCTGCCGCCACGGTGATGGCGCTGGCTGTGGCCTGGCGGCAGAGGCAGGGAGTCACAGTGACTTCCTAGCGGCTCGCTGCTGATTATGGAAAAACCCTCATATTCCTCCTCGTCCCCCCGGGCTCCTGCCACTGCAGCAGCTGCCCCATGAGGTGAGGAACGGCTTCGGGGAACGTGAGGGTGTTTGTGGACAGAGTAGTGTGCTGTGGCCCCAGTGCGTCGACCAAGGAAGTCACAGTCTGATTTGGAGGCAAAGCTCATGGAGGAGGCTACAGAGCTGAGGCTATAGACAGAGATGGCATCTGATGCCTGATTGTCCAGGCAAGGAGGAGAGAAGGGAAGACTTGAATATCCCATGGGCAGGGGGTTGGACACAGACTGGGCAGAAGCTAGAGACTCGAGGGAAGATGAGCTGTCCAGGCTCAGACGCTTGGGCAGTTCTGTGGAGTCTGTAGAAAGAGAGGGATGTAGAGTCAAGCGACTGAAAATATTCAGAAGAAGAATTGATACAACAAACATGAGCAAATCAAGTGTACTTACCAAACAGCGCCAGCAGAGACTGGAGAGCAAAGTGCAAGGTGCGGCGGTTGGCTAGCTTGCCTGTCTTCAGCACCACCTCTTCTTGGCCTACCTCACATAAGTCAAATCCTGCACACACCCAAAAGGACAACAGTTGTAACTTAGAAATGTATCAAGGTGTCATTGTGTCTGTGAGCCCACAGGGACACAAGGATGCATGCTGGGTGAGAAGTTGGAGTAGTTTCCTTGGGTGACAGTTGACTCACCAAGAGCAGCAAGAAATTCATGGCATCCTGGCAGTCTCCATAGCTGCACACTGATGGACACCTGAATGGGCAAGAGGGAGAAATCCTGTTCTTTCTCTCCTGTCTGGAGTTGGACTAGCACCTGGTGGAGCTGGAGAAGAAGAGGGAGAACACAAATAGGGGAAAGATGCAGTGGTTAGTAATGACAAGGATACAACAAACTGAAGAATTCTACTGGGAATGTGATTAATGGTTAAAATGAATTTGTGTGATCAAACAATTTCAATTCGACCAAGGACATGAATCTAGATAGTTCTTTGCTCTCAGTGAACATTTCCTTTTCATCTATTTAAGTTCCCTAACATAATGTCAACTACATTTTATTGTGGAACTACTGTAAAAAGATTTTCGAGAGTAGTTATAAATCCGTTTCCTATTCATGAGTACTAGGGCCACACAACATCAAGCAGAGCTGAGAGGGTTTCAGCATTGTGGGGGTTTACACGTGCCCTGTAGCACTCATGCCTGTTTTGTTTGGGGATTAGTTGGCTTGGAACAGAGACACCTTTGTCAACTTGACATAACTGTGCAGAAAGTGGAAACATGTCTCTTCACCTCACATCACTCTTCATGAGAGGCTGGTTTTTACATCATAGCTTTATCCCCTCTACCACGCTGAAACATTCCCCTGACCTGTAATGAACCAGGGTTGTAAATCCTTAAATATTCAAAATCCCTAAGATCTGACTGCAGGATCAGACTGCAGGAACTAGCAATGGAAAAATTGTGAACAAGACAACGCAGTAAATGTTTATTCAGCTACACTTGAAGCAAGAGAGTGCTAAATGGCACGAAAACAACAAAAGTGATCATTAAATTGACATGCAGCTTCTACACAACGAGAAGGTCTTTTAGAAAGTTTAGCAAGACGGACAGTGGAGAGTGGAACAACAGGGTAGAATGGGATGGAGTGCAGGTAGGTGAAGGCACACTTACCATCGCCACCATATTTTTAACAGCCTTCAGACCGCACGTAAGGGGCAGGGGAGAGAGAATAGGCTTTTAATTGCATGCACACAGGCCATTCACAAAGGGTACAAGGGTCAACAAGGTCAATAAGAAGGATAACAGCAAAGAGTAACATACATTTTCAATATATTATGTACATATATAGTTGGATGAAATCAGCATTCACAGGTTAGGTTAAGCATGTTTCATAGTCTGTGCTTTGAGACCAATGTTTGCAGCATGTGGGAAAAAAACTGGAGAGCCTTTCAATTTAAGCATGTGATAGCCACGTTACACATAAATAGGGATAAACCTCTGCAGTGTAAGATTAATTCTCTGTTTGTCACGAGTCTGGGTGCAAGAGAACAGGACTCAGACTTTGTACTTGAAGGACTGCTGGTTAGGCTTCCATGCAGCTTTTCAATGCAGATTAAGCTCCAGCTTGAGTTGCTAGCGTGTTAGTGCGTATCCATTCCTGACGTAATAAAATTATGCAATGATATATCCCTGACGTTCACTTCACACATTACCAAGATCCTTGTGGTACAAAGGTGTACCAGAGAAAATGTGAGCCTCAATATTCCTTAATACTAAGTAATAGCAATGGTATTTGTCGTTTGACCTAAATTCTAATCGGGTGCATTAGATTTAAAAATCCAGCAGCATTTGTTGAGAACCTACTCGGTTGATGAGCTGCTCTCCTGCCTCTGAAGCTGTGATGAGTTTGCACAAAGCCTGGAGAGCTGGCGGCGGCAGACCTAAGGGATGAGATCAAAGGAAGTTCTTCATTTATTCATACTCAAGGCACGTTCTTTATACCCCAAACTAAACAGCACTATAACGAAACAGGTGATTTCATACAGAGTAAAGGACAGAACTGGCAAAGATATATGTGGAAATCAATGTAAATTCATCGAAAGAAAATCACATTAAATGAACAAATCAATAAAACAGCGGACAGATTCTGAAGCCGATTAAACTGTGATGTAGAGCCTGTCTCAGGTACACACCCAGCAGTGATTGTAAAGTGGTGCTGCACTGCTGAAGCCTGTCTCCTGGGTCAGCAGTGGGAAAGAAGACAGCAGCAGGGATACCGGTGCCTGCAGAATCGAGACGGAAGCCCACAGCTGTCAGCAGGGCCTGCCAGCCAGGGACGCCCCCCACCTTGTTCTCCACACTCTGCTGGGATGTATACATGGAGTTACGCTGGCCGTTCTGTATCCTCTGAAGAGACTTCTCCACCTGCAAGGAGCACGGCAGTGTTGCATCAGTATTTTTCTGTGTTGTTGGTTGTGACATTTTCTGTATTAAGTAAGTTCTTGGGTGTGTTTAAGTGTGTGTGTGTCTGTGTATCCATGTCTCACCAGGTGGAGTAGAACTCTCAGAGCATCACGCACTCGATCTGGATACTGCAGAATCTCTGCCAAGGCTTGGCCGATGAGGGAAGATGGGCTGTTAAGCTTCACGTCGTTGCCAATCAGCATATATCCTGGACAGAGAAATGCAATTAAAAAAAAAAGCTCAGTTAAATGGTCATCTTTTTTTCTTTTTCTTTTTTTGTTTTATAGGAATGCAGAATTAACACATAATTGAATGACATCTCTAACCTGCCCAGTTGGAGGGGTGTGAGTACTGCTTGCTGCTCTGAACAGTCTTCATGGCATCTGCCAGTGCCGCACTAGCCTTGGTCCCATTCAGCAGGGCAGTGTAGAAGGCATGGACAAAAACTTTGGAGGCGGCGACAGGGACGGGCCACAAGGACACGAGAACACACTGAGCCCCGGCAGCCAGGAAGGCCCTGGTCAATCCCACGACACCATCTGCTGTGACCTTACTGCTGGACTCCTGGTATGAACTGTATCCGCAATGACACACAAAACATGCAGATAATCGAATAAGAAAACAAGAAAATATTTACTATTTGCTTCTAAAAGCTTCCTATGTAATGCTTTTTTATTAAGTATATAAAGCCTTTCATGTCTGTAAATCAACCCTGAATCTATAGAATGATTTATTTGATCCTAGTTTTTGAATTATTTTTTGACTTTTGATTTTTTGAAAATACATTCACTGCCTCAGAACTGTAAAATATCAGGACCGAAATGAACCACAATGAGTTCACCTACCCCAGCACAACCAGTTTGACAGGCAACCTCAGGTCCAAAATATCTGCAGCTGTGAGGAGGAACTCCTGGAGGGGTGGACTGTCACAGATACTCTCCACATCGCTGCTGTCATCCTGCATGTGGAGAGACTCTGGGATGGTGTAGCCGCTTCCAATGGAGCCCTTCCTGCCTCGACCGCTGCTGCCTCTCCTCCCCCCTGCACCTCTGCCCACTGTTCCCACTCCCACGCTGGCACTTGCCCCTCCAGGCACGCCCTCGGGGTTTGGGGTGAGCACCAAAGCTGCCAATTTCCAGGAAATGTGGGTGGCAAAGTGGGCACACTCAGCTTGTGTGAGGGCACTCATCACCCTCTCCTTGGTAGCAGAACAGCCAGCCAGTGGTTGGCATCCCAGCAGTTCAGCCACCATCAGAGCCTCCTCCTCTGCAGAGGGCATGGGTCCCCACAGCCAGCGGTCCATCACAGGTGAGGGCAGTCGAGGGTTCCCCACCACTGCTGCCATTGATACACCACCGCAAGGAGCTGGTCCCGGGCGCCGACAGTGAGCCTGCGAGCACAGAGTCAAGGGTTAAATTCTAGCTCTACAATCTAAGTTCATCAGTTTTTACAAGAGTTCAAATAGAAGTATGGAATTATTTTCATCTGAATGAGAAGCTCAACCTTTGCACTTGATCCAAGGCCATTGATGGAGGGAACAGCGATGAGGCTGAAGCGCTCATACAGGTATTCATTAGATGAGCTTCCTTTTAGCAGGGCAAAGGGAATGAGGTACAGTTCTCCCTCCAGCACCATCACCAGTTGTCTGTGTCTGCCAACAGGCCCGCTGGAGTGCATCAAGCCCTGACATGGCGAGAGGATTAGTATGAAAATGCACATGCACAAAATAGCATTCAATACGCAGTGCTATCCACGTTCTATCTCGTAACTGCGCTTTCTGATATGCTCCTCTGTCTACCACACAGCTACATCAACAAGCAGGCAATGACCCATAGAGGTAGTACTCACCCCCTCCATAGGTGCGATGAGCAAATCATAAAGTGCCCGGAGCGGAGGCTTGCCGAGGTTGCTGGAGCGGCGAGTCAGGGAGGAGTTCCCATCTTTGGCAGGAGACATGGTGTTACTGAACAGGCTGGTCATACTCTGGCAACTCCTGCATAAACACAACACAAAGCAGCACATGTGAAAACAATGTTTTCATATTCTCCAGGATACTTTTATGCTGAATACCCATGGGAGTTTTAGGAAGAGACATCAGGGATTTACAGTAAGAGCTCCTAAAATATCTGCAGGGACAACAACTATTATTCTGTTTTCCTTAAATTACAAAATTACCTTCTGGCATCCAGATCTACAGAAATGTAAGCTATGATATTAAGAAGTCCACACAAACCTATAACATTAAGAAAACTACGGCTGACCTCAGGGTGAGCAGAAAGTTATTCGTTGAAAATACTGAATAATAATTAGTTTGAAGTTAAAAAAATGTCTCTGTGCTGAGACATGTGACATTTTAATACATTTTGCATTTTTTTTTTTACAATGTTGAAATAAAAGGAATTTCAGTTGTCTTGTCAACTCTAAACTTTTCACTGCAATCACCTATTCCCTGCGCTACTCAGTTCTTCCAGTCACTCTTGCGTTATAATAAATCCTGCACGTAAACAGGGATATTTTGCATCAAACTGTCCTTTAACATCAAACCACTCAGCTGTTCTTAATGTGATTTCCAGATGTGCTGGAAATGTGGTTGACAAGATCCGTGTCTAACTTGCTGCATAGCATTACATCAGATATGGCTCTGGCAAGACGTAAACTCCACCACTGCAGTTGTCTATTTTGTGTGCCGCTAGGAAGGCTGCAGCTGCAAAGGCTCATTGTTATTTATCTGACATACTCGCTCTCAAATCTAAGCACCAAGTAAGAGGTAGATAAAGGTAGGCCACACTGGATCTCCATTGTGATGTGCTGATCTGTGAATATGTATGTACAAATTCACAACATGAGAATATACCAATAAGAATATTATGTCAATATATAACTCTCCACTAGATGGCAGTATCGTACTGTGGTAGTTGGGCGCTTACAGAAACCAGTAGTAGTGAATGACAACAGCTTGCCAGAATCACCACAGCAGGAGGAAAGCAGGGTTTACACCATCTTTACAGGGACCTGCTCTACATTTAATCAAAGCTCAAAGCTTCCAGATGATGGAAGATGTGTTTGTGAGTGTCTTCAATAAACTGCCAACAACATCGCAGTATTTTCCGTTTCTGAAACAGAGAAAAATAAGGTAGCCGCCCATTGTGTTTGAGGCATGTCTGCTATGTGACAGGAGTGACAGCTCCCTGCTCAGGCAGAGACACACGACCTACTGAGAACTGTGCTAATGGTGGCTGTGGGGTTAGAACCCTTTGGTGCTGTAGGCACGCAGGGCCAAGCTTTATGGCTGCGCTTGTCACTACTCTCCATCTGTTTCACCAGCCAGAGTTTCTTCCGGGCCCCAGCCAACAGACATCTATCCTGCCCTTCTGGTAGCCCCGGGCCACTGGCTTCCCTCCAGCCTCCCAACACTCTGTCTCTCTCCCAAGCCTTGGCATGAGCCTCCATGGGAAAGCAAACAATCGTTTGTTAGCCTGACATGAAGAATGAGAGAGGAAGCAAGGGATAAGCCAAGAGAAGGTGAGTGTCAAGTGTAGAGGGAAACAGTGAAAAGAAAAGACTAAGAGCAGTGAAGCTGAAGGTGATGAAGGCTAGTTTGGTCTGCAGTTGAAAGACTTGCTTTAAGCGTGGTGGAGCTTTAACCCGTGGCCACCTAGCTCTTTTGATGCAGGCATCTTGTTCTATCAGTGTTTGCTGCGTCTGCACTGACAACTTCATCAAACAATCTCATTATGCCATCGTTGTGCATAAAAACGTTTTCAATTACACACTGAGGGGATTAGAAACGAGGAGACTTTCATTATCACCTTCTCATGGTAATCCTTCCAAGCTCCCTGGTGAAGATTAGATCTCAGTGTTAAAATAGGACAATCGATAATAACGGCAAATTATGATATCACACCGAGAAGCACAGATCTTTTAAGGCTGAGTATATTGTTCTCTTACCTATTTTGATTTAAATGACATTCAATTAGAGTTTATTCTATTTTAATCATTTCTCTTGATTATGAGTAACTGTAGAAATACTGCAGTCCTCACACCACTAATAGCTTAGATCTTAACATGTTAAGGAAAAATGTGAAGTGAGGTCAATGAGAACCCTTGAAAAGCACGTAAATGTACATTAACTGACATCAAACCCCAAGATGTACAGTGTGACTTGAAATGACAATGAGGTTTTCTTCCTTTTCTCTCGCTTTAGAAATGTGATAGACGGTAGGCTCCTAAGCATGAGGAGCTTTATAATTCAGAGTTTTTTGAGACCCAAAAGAATGAGTGGATTATTACCGGCAACCCATTAAAGGGGCTTAATGAGCACCAAGACTCAATTAAAGCTGGAATTACCCTCTCATCAAAGAGCAGCTCAACTGTGGACGAGGACAGGGAAGTATGACCCAGACACACACACACACACACACACACGCACGCACGCACGCACGCACGCACGCACGCACGCACGCACGCACGCACGCACACGTTCTATTGACATACATTACCAATCAGCACAGAGTAAATGAATGCTCTGCTTAGTGTCATTAAATAATACTCGGAACAAGCCACAGGCAGACTCACATGAAATCTCCACAACAAACACGCAGACAGGGCAAACATCTTACAACCACATGGGTCTCAATGTCTGTGTCTGGCAAGCGCACACACGCGCGCGTGCGCACACACACACGCATGCACGCACACGCACATACACCAAGGCCTCATCAGAGTAGGCAGTTGATAAGGGCTTTAGCAGCTTGGCTCTACTCAGTCTATTTAATAAGGAGGATTCACATGCTGCCTCTGCGCTGGCTAAACAATGGAGAAAAGACGCCTTTCACAGATGAGCCACAATACCCACGAATCTCCTTACCCTAGCAGATATTTTTAATCTTTCCTTTTTTTTTTTTTTTCTTTTGGTGAAAAGTAGGTCTGAGTAGCGCTTGTTGATTAAGACTGTCTGTAGGAACCTCCAGGTGATTTGCAACAATCTCCTACCTGTTGAACAAGTTGTTTCTGGACACCATGCGCAGGAAGCCTGTTGGATCAGTGACAGAGTTAAGCTTGTTGTTGAGCTCCTCAAATTGTTGGTCCAACAAATCTCCAGCCTCACTCTCCGTCTCACTGCTCGAACACCCGCTGAAAGAGAGAGAGAGCGACAGAGAGATGGAGTTAGAGAAATGCACAGCCACTGAAATGTTGGCAAGAAAAAGGCACTTCAGCAAAGTAGACAATACACAGACTTAGATTGTTTCTCTGCGGATAAATCAACTACACACACTCCTCATCTGCCTAAAATACACGCTGTTCAACCCACACACACTTGGCCTAATTTCCCAGGCTTGGTCCAACACCCTGATGGTAAGCAGAGTTAAATCCTTTCATTATAATGCCGGTGATGCTGATCCAGTCAGTGGGGAGTCAACCACTCCCAGCCCACAATCACTACCTCGCCACCACTCTCCCCCATCCCTCTCCTCAAGCCTGAACCTCTCTTCTGATCTACCCATATCATGCAACTCTTATGTCAGCTTCTTGCTCTCACGGTAGCTGAGTGTGAACTTGCACCATGGGATCTCTCATCACCTCATGCTCCCACTACCACCACCGCACTGCTGTTTTTTTTTGTTTTGTTTTTTGTTTTAAAATCCTTGCAGTACGCGTCTCATTTGAGATTCATTCTCCTGGGGCTTATATTCTGACAGATCTGTGTGGACTGAAGAAATGTTGTAAATAGTACATAAAATCCACATATTAATACATAAGATTTCAACCGTCACATACGCTGCATCCTCCCCTCTCTATATCATTCTTTCAGTCACGCGAATATACTCTCCCCATTCTTCTCCATCCCATTCATTTTCTCTCTCTCCACACATTACAGAGTGCCCCCTCCCTTTCTCTGCTCTCTGGAGAATGAATGGGCTGGTAAGTGGTGCCATATTGTGCCCATCCAGGCGCAATGGTGTGTGTGCAACTTCCTATTGGAGTAGTAAATGAGCTGGTAATGGGGCAGGAGGGCCAGGCTGCTAGGGTGGAAGGGGCTGGCACTGGGCAGACCAGCTGGGCACTATGGATCAAACACCAACTAGAGAAACAAGGCTAACGTCAAACTCAGTGTAGGCTCGTGGGTGTCGAAGGGTGATTTTCACTGTCAATATATTTTGCCACATTTTCCATCTCCTCCTACGGAGCCCCTCTGGCTACGTTCCCTGTTGTCTGTTAAGTCTTTATTCATCAGTCTCTGCCTCTTTGATTTTACAACCTCATCCTCACCTTCTTCCCATTGTTCCTTATACTCTCAGTAAACCCATTCTCTCTTCCTTTACTTGTCACGTTCACTGTTTGTTAGGTGGGTTCAACTGTCTGGCTATCCAAAGAGCCATTATTCCGTCTCATTTATTCCCACTGGGGAGAGAGTGGAGTACTTTAGGCAGGTAGTGGAGGGCTGTCATCACAGGGTGCAATGGGGCAGAATAATACTCTTTCACACACAGACTGAATGATAAAATAACCCTTCTTCAGCTAACTCCGGGGTTAAGTTTTGGTTTGAGTGTTAATCTTTGTTCTGTGTTTACATTCTACATTTGAAGATAAAATGCTGTTTGTTGTTTTTACAATACCCTCTGATGACTGGTTAACAAGGGCTTTCCAAAGAGTACTTGTTAAACAGTGTGGTCTGTAGTGCCGCTCCTTCACTTTTCTGTCAATAAACTTTATGTGGGTGCTTTTTTTTTTTTTTCTTGGCAGCTATCACCGCTCAGTAAACCAGAATTACCGCCTCGTGGTTGCATTCCTCCGCCAGCCAGTCAAGTTGCAAGAAACATAGTCACAATCTCCCCTTCTGTTGCCAGGTTACAGCGCTGAATAATGGCCAAGAAAGCGTTTTTGCAGAATATCATGATGTCAAGGTGAAGGTGACCTTTGACCTTTTGGATATGAAATCTTAATTTATCCTCTTACACATTTGTGTGAAATTTTGTCATAATTAGCATGACCTTTTGCGCTATGGCCAAAAAACAGAGACCTTGATCTTTGACCTTTGATCACCAAATTCTAATCAGTTCATCCTCTAATCGAGGTGAATGTCTGTAAGAAATTTGAAAAAATTCGCTCATATCATGTTCACAAGAATGGGACAGAAGGACAAGTATCAAAATGGAAAATCACTATGTTGCAGATCACAACTAAACATCAAGGGATGTGTGGGGATTCTTCTGCATTTATTTAGTTAAAGCAAGTTTGGTCATAAAATGAGAAAGAATAATCACAACTGCTGGACCATAATAGAGGCAATGAAGCCCTCTGTAAAGAATAAAAAGCTTTGCAACTGAGCTATCATTAATTCTTAATTCATCTAAACTTCTCAAAACCAGATGTCAGCGACTCAAGCATGGAGTAATAAGAAAAGAAAATGAGCTTTGTAAGGACTGACCACCCCAAATGTCTCCATCATACCATATTGCTACATGTGTCACTTCAGTAATGGTTAACGATTCATATTACATGAGCGGCAGGGGGGGGGGGGGTAGTTAAAAATCAGCTGTGACATCACTGCGTGGAAATCCTGTGTATGCTGTAACATAATCCATGAAGTCACTTGTTTGATAAAGAAAAACAAGTGCTTTTGCACATGTTCTAGCAATTACTGTTAAATAGGTATGTTATGATTTGGATAATGAACACATGAAACAAACAAAGACTTTTCATTTAATTGTGACAGCTGTAAACATCTCACCGGCTGTAATAAGACTCAACTCCGAGGGCCTCCCGGGCGCTGGCAATGTGCTGCTCCAACGACGAGCCGCTGATCACTCCGCTGCCGCCTGCCTCCTGGAAGTCTGACACTCCTTCTGATACGCCCTCGCCCAGGTACACCTCATGAAACTTCAGGATACCTTTGGAGAGAGGGGGAGAAGGGAAACACGGCCAAGCATGACTGGCTGTTTTCAGGTGTTTATGAAATGAAAGTTTAATAACAAAAAATAAATAAATGAAACCATTTTCCACGCTTCTTTTTCTCATACGTTTGTATCACTCTCTCATGACGGGAGAAATATTAGATCATTTCAGCTGAACGCTGTGAGTGAGGCCACATGCAGTAGTGCATCTGTGGAGCGAAATGAATAAAACAAATAATGTTCAATAAAAGATAAGAGTAGGCTGCCTGTGCCATCTGCTGCCCGCCATGAGAGCTCAGCTGAGTTTCCAGCAGAACATCGGGGGGGGGGGAGCACACTGGGGGATGCAGTACAAGCTGAGTGTGTGTGTGTGTATAAGTGTGAGTTTGTGGGTGTATCAGTGCTGTGTAAGCATAGATGTGCTCACATGGATGTTTTGTATTAAATGCATTTGAATAGAGAGTATATGTGATTCAGGTCTACTGTATATGTGTATGTGTGTGTGTGTGTGTGTGTGCGCGCATTCAGGTCTATAAAATATCACAGAATTTACACAACCGAAGTAATTAAGACTTTAGAAGCCCCTTTTTACTGAATGTAGGCGGTTTAGAGCAGCAGCCATGTTCGTGTGCCAGCTGGATGCCAGGGACTGCCAGGAAGTGACAGACAGACGATTAGTGAGCAAGTGGCTCCCTCTTAGCCTGGGGCAACATTCAACGCTTTGAAGATCTCCACTTGTCCCTGTAGTGTTCCTCCCCTCCGTATGACTAGTGCTTGGGGGGTCAAGTTCATCTGGTTGCCTGGGAGCTGGATTTGATCAAATGTTCAGGCCTGGTGGCATGGGACATGGGTCACGGTTCTCATTTCCTCTCTTTACAGCAGAGAGCAGAAGAGAGCCAAAGAACAACTTACACTATGGCAGCTGCAGGAGTCGTGTGACATGCGCTGTAGTTCACCTGCAGCTCTGCTTATCATTGAAACTAGAATTTCATGAGTCATATAAACAAACTGCTTCATAATCTCTTTGCCTTTGTTGGTGTTTCTCAGCGTGTCCACGAAAGAGACAAAAATGTAGAGGTACACCAAGCAGTGGCAAAGTACAGCAATACCAAAACAAGACAAAAAGAAAAATAAAGAATCCGAGAGAAACAGAGAAATTATGTTTTGACTTGGTGCAACAGCGACGTGATTTCCTGTTGGCATGTGTGAAGATGTTGCCTGTGTTGTTTGGCTGTGTCACTATCAATTAGCACGGTTCACTGGCAGATGCCTTCTGGGGTGAGAAGCGAGGCAGGGGGCAAATCATAACAGTGGAGTGGCAGGTGGCACTGCCACTTGGTGTTAAAGCTGGCCTTCTTACCCCTGCAGCTCAAAACAAGCCACAGCCTCTAGGCCTTTTAATCCGCTTTGATTCGAACAAGCAAATGTGTGTGTATGTGTATTTGTGTGTATGTGCTTTCACCTTCATCACTTTTACAGCTTTGTTTTTGTTTGTTCTGTTTTTTGTCAATGTTTTGTTACATCACTACAATTATATAGCATCTGACTGTTAGCATCGCTCTATGCCTGACTTTGTGGTTGAATATCTTACTTGATTTGTGTATTACAAGTAGATACGTTGTGAGCACAGGGAATATATCAACTCAGAAGTCGTAAAAAAGAGTTTATCCATAAAATTGAAAATAGGCTGCAGCTTAAATGTGTTGTACAAAGGACTTTGAGAAACAGAAGTAGGTTAGAGAGTAAAATTTCCAGTCGCAGTGGCACCATATGGTCATTTGTTATAATTAATTTTTACCTGAGTAAGAGAAATTTGAAACCTATCCACCGAATTTGATTGTTCAAGCGCATATGGTCTCTGACAGTGAAGAGATGACAGCCAGACATGAAAGGTTTCATCACAAAAATGTATAGTCTGAGCAAAAAACCAAGCAGAGAGTCAAATCTTACCTGCTCCTGGAGCCAGCAGCCAGCTGTATAGGTAACCAGCAGCCATGGAGAAATACAGCACCAAGGCCCTCTGGCTGTTGACGGTGTCCAGGATGTGTTCCACCGTTACTGGGGTGTAGGGGTCTGAGTCCTGCTGGCCCGTCTGCCTCTCCACCAAGAGGTCAGCGAAGGCTCGTGTACGACCCCGCTCTGCCACTGCCAGGGCCTCATCGTGGTGGCCTGTGGTGTAGCAGGTCAATGCTGATTAATGCGTCAATTCTGATACCCCAATCTTTTAATTACACGAATGTCCAAAAGAAAAAACAAACTGGAATTTAGCTGCATGAAGGAGTGAGGATATGAGAAGTGCGTGTGAACATACCTAGGCTGACAAGGACTCTTTGGAGTGCCTGGTAGCAGGAGGTTTGCAGGTCAAACAGGGAAAGTTTATAGTCGGTGCTGTGCTGGGCTTCGTGGCGGATGGTCTCAAACAGTGCAGATGCCCGGTAGAGCTGATAATAAACAACAACAATCAGACATTTTCTGATACCCTTTGCTTGTTCATTTACATAGTAAAATTATGATGTGACATTGTGATTCAGCTCTTATTATTGAAAGTCAAGGGTGGTCCTATGTAGCTCAAAAGGAAGGACATGACACTGGTATTTATTGTTATAGGTTTGATTCAAATTGAGCTAAATCATGCTACAAATGTTAGCAGTCATGACGCTTTAAGAAGGACACTGTGGTTAAAAATGTCCACAGATTGCTATATGCACGTATCATTAGAATTATTTTGGCCACTAGATGGTAGCAGCCCACCTCACTGGTGGTCATTGATCAGACTTGCTGCCTTCCAATTATTGCTTCTCTCTCAACAGAGGAAAGTACTGTAATGTAGCCTGATGAATCACCATCAAACACAAGTAAACCACTATTCAGCTCTTATATGCCTGGATGTGGGAAAGGGCAATGAGAAGCTAAACCATTACCTGGGCATCTTGGACAGGCTGCGTCCAAGGAAACAAATGCTTTGTGAACTCGATAGCCCTCTCTGTCTTATTAGACCTTTCTATTCAGCACAAGACATTGGATTGAGAGAAGGAGAGAGACAATGGAGAGGTGGGGCGGCAGGCAGTGTTGCACATTGGCCAAGCGGAGCTGGCCAGGAGTGCTGATTCATGGGGGCCTTTATTGATTTCCTATTTCTGCGCCTATGGCAGCCCTGTAGGATGACTGGGACTGCTATAGAACCACTCTCCAGGAGTCCAGTGCCAGCAGAGATGGAAAAACGCTCTGCTTATACTGCTTGACCATAGTTCATACAAAACAAAGAACTGCAGTGGAGAAAAGGTTGCTGGTATGGATGAAATGGATTCTATCAGCACTGTGGGTTTGGTGAGAGAAAGAAAGAGAGAAAACGTGTGTGCGCCTCTTGTGAGCGCACACATATGCATACTGTGTAGCTCGCCTGACATATCCCAAGGTCATGCAGGAAAAGTGTGTCAGAGGGAGTGAAGAGGGAGAGTAGAGATCAGCAGAGAATCGGCGAGCTCTGCTGCATTAGTGCTAGTAGACGGAGCTGCTAGTCTCAGGCTGATTTTGCTGATAGGGCTGTGGGGCTGATTGCTGCACTGCTAGTTTAATCTGTTAGACTTGCAGACACCCCTTTAAGAGTGAAACTAATTTCTCACAGCGCCTTTCTTCTGGCCTGACCCCTCCTGGCACAGATGAAAGGGAAACAATCCCAAATGTGCTGCGTCCGCAGTGACTTGCTTGGAGGCGGTTCAGGTAAAAATCTGCTACATTCTCCAGCTGCTATGCATTCAGATAGCACTCTCATGTTTACCGTCACTGACACTAACATGGCTTTTATCTGACATGTTAAGTGAATGTCAATGTCACACTGAATCGGTAGCGTGAGCGGAGCTTGATACACACGTACCTCTAATGATTTTTGTAAAGTAAGCTCCCCGGGGAACTCTCATGACAGATGATATCAGAGGTTGAAAAAAAGCTTAATCTACGGTAGACCACTGATATTTAAGTCAACATGAATTTATTGATTAATGCTCTCCTTAGATATGAATGTGAACCCTGCTGAAAAAGCTGATTAGAATCAGGAGACATCAATCGGTGTGTCACGGTGAGCATCAATGTCACAGCTGGGGTGTTAAACTACAATTGGGTTTCTCATGCCACACCTATGGATGCTTTATGAATCTCAACACAAGCCTATACAAATGAGGTTTGAAGTGGGTCGGGGCATTTGGCAAGGTCATGTGTAGCAACAGGCCAGCTCATGAATAACCATGTGATCCATACTCTGAGGACAACAGTGTCCTTTCCTACCTCCAACTCGCCCTGGGAGCTGCAAGCTCACAGGGGGGCGAAAAAAAATCTAAACATTGCTGTGGTATAAGTGGGCAAAGCACTGGATCACAATGTTAACATGTACTTCTAAGGTCTTATGGTCAAGTGTTAAACTGGAAAGCAAACATGCAGTGGAAAATATGTTGCACTGGCCTTTTAGAATAATATTTTGGTTTAATTGAACACATTCCTCAATATGACTCATGAGCCTCAGCTCTAGTCACCACCTTGCTTCGGTCTTTCTTTCCCAACTCTTGTTACAGATAATTGCAAACAGACAACATTACTTTTTGAAGACTATGATGCAGGACCGAAAAAACAAAGCTATCTGGGTCACATAGATGTACCTAGTGTGAGCGTACCATAGCAGAAATGCTTTGGACTAGATTTTGGAAATGAAAGCAGCTGAATAACATCCCTACAGACACACGTGACAGCCACTGCTGTTGGCTGACTGTTCACAGGCTTGTATGTGGATACACAAGCTAAGGGAAAAAAAAAAAGAAATCAAATCTTGAGCTGCGGTGTGTGGACAGACTGTAAAGAGAGATGTTAAGGGGATATTCCATGCTTGCCAGGTGGGCAGTGGGCTGAAGAGGAGTGAATGTGTGTGTGATGCAGAGGCTCGGGACTCCTGAGACCATGCACACAGATACAAAAAAAAAAAAAAAATCTTTAGTCATCTGTCGCCTGTCTACTGAGATGACAGCATTCACAGGCTCAACAGACTCCCCAGCATATTGCCAACAGACGTGTTCAAGCTCTATAGCCACATCTCCTTTTTCCTGTTTCTTTCTCTCCTCTGGGTACTTTCTTTCACCATAAGGGCGTTACAAAAAACTTTAATTCCACACTCTGTGTCTTTGGACATCTACATCCCCTGCTCATTTGTAATCTTTGCCGACCAACAGATGTGTGCTTATTAGAGGTCAGTTTTAACTACATAAGGTTGGTTTGCTGGAAGGAATCAAGATGGAGGAGGAGAGGAGAGGAGAGGAGAGGAGAGGATAATTGAGTCAAGGTGAGTCCAGGCAAGAAGAGGAAGGAAGAGGAGATACTTTACCTGATGTTGGGCTTCCTCCAGATTCCCGCTGGCCCATAGAGAGAGCCCCAGACGATGGCGGATCTTCGCCTCGTCCTCACGCCGAGCCAGCTGCTCTGCAAGCCGCAGGCCTGTCAGGAGGGGAGGATATGAGAGCAGATGAGCGAGAGAGAGAGAGAGAGAGAGAGAGAGAGAGAGGGAGAGGGAGAGGGAGAGAAGAGTAAAAATTATTCAGAGCAGGCAGACTCTTAGGTATCTTTCAGAGTAACAGATGTAAGCATAGCGTGGTACTGATGTTCTGACAGCGAACAGGTTTGGATATTTGGCCTCAGTTGTAAGATACTGCTCACACTGGGACTAAAACACACACACACACACTTCTGCCATAGAGGGAGGCTGTTAGAGGACTAATCGGACTGCATAGTAATCAATGCTAAGCATCGACTGGCTGAGCAAACACAAACAGAAGCTTAATGCTTGCATTAAAGGAGCCACGCAATATCATGAAGACGTCCACAAATATTTGCAAACACACTGATGAGCTAATAATAGACTGGATGCAAACTCACAGCGCATGTGGTGTTTTGTTTGAGAGACTTCCAGAGTTGTTTGGGAAGGCATTGGAGGTTTGTACGTGCATGTGTGTGTATCTAGGTGTGCACATTCAGAGTGAGTGTGCCTGTGTCAGATCACCTGGTGAGTGCGCGCTTTGTTTTTCACTTCCAATCCCTCAAGCAGTGAGGCGCATGTCACATCTTTGCATGTGTCCTCATCTGCCTGCCGAGTATTTGGTTCTGCCCAATTACTGAGATGAAAATGCCACTCCACCGAGGACAATGATTAAAAAAAAAAAAAAAACGACAGCTGCTGGGTCACATATCACCCACAAGGTGCTAAATGCACAGCAAGCATTCTGCAGTCTGCAATAGGCTGTTGCTCGTGCACAGTCTCACTTAGCCCGGGCTCTGTATTTCCAAGTCTATTCTCTCCACTCGCCTGTGTGGTGAAGGGGGTCTAAACATGCTTTTGGTCAAAGAGAGGGGAAAGTGGGCCAAGCCACCCTCGTCCGAGTTTGCTTTTCTCGGCATTCCTGGAAAACAGTCTGTGGCTGGACCAGATAAGCCAAGAACAGAGAGCGTGACCCGAAACAGCCAGCCTATTCCACAAGACCCAGCACACCACGCAACCGTAGACTTCATGGCTCCTCCATGGCCACGCTAGTCGGCAGCCTTTGAAGCCTGCAACAGTCTCCCCTCTCTCCTTATCTTTCCACACACCCTCCTTCTTTCTGCCTGCCTGCCCTCTTCCCCCATGCATCTACTGTGCTTCTCTCTCTCTCTGCCTCCCGTATTCATTTTCTCATCTCTGTGCCTGTGTCTCAGGCCCCCCTCTGCTCTCTCTACCTGTTTCATCTTGACTGTGGCACTACTTGCGGGGACTCGGCACTGCTTAGGGCTCATTAGGCGCCGGAGCAAGAGAGAGGAAACAGATCTAAATTATCCTTTTCATTCTCTGACAGCCTCACCCCTCACTCATCTCAACTCCAGCTCTGAGCCTTTCATCTGCACACGCACGCATGAACGCGCGCGCGCGCACACACACACAAACACACACAAAACATGTCTTTCTCCGAGCCGCTCTGTGATAGTTCTTTATGATCAAGCCTAAATGTCAACCAACTCTATGTTTTCTTTATTCTCCAGTTGATAGTGAAATAATACATGTGAATTATGACTCATACCGATCTCCGTCTTTCCTCTCTGCCTTCCTCTCTCTTTCCCTCCTTCCCTCCATAACTCTCTCATTCCCTCTGTTCTCCCGCTCTGTATCATTCAGTGTCTGTCACTGTCACCGTGCGTGCCTTTGGTGCGCCCCGCAGGCACAGTCACGTAGCGGCGCCTGACACGAGGATGTGGCCGTGGCTGGCTGCACCCTGAAGAGCAACTAGAGAACACTTTAAAGGCTGCTTGACAGCTGGGTGAGAGATTCTCTGCAGCCCCTGAGGCCCACGCACCTCTGCCTTCAGACACAAGCTTTACGTGCAGACACCACATACACATGCGCTGGAACAAGGGCACGAAATCTCATGCACCGTCGAACCACAAGTGTGTGGTACGGTGAAAAAAAAAAAAAAAAAACCCTCTTACATGCACACACTTGAAACGGTGCCCTTTGATCATGACCATTGTGGAAAAGAATAGTGTGTCACATACAGTCAGTGTGTACCATAAACAATTTTTGAAGAAAAAAAAAAAAAAAAAAGACAATCCTGGAGACATTTCCACGATACATATTCTCACTGTGGTGTTTCTTTCTTCTTTCTTTTCTATGATGACACCCAAACCTTCAGACCTGTGCTATATTGTGAAAACACTGAGGGTGATAGTAGCTGTGTTGCATATTACTGAACAAACACCCCAACCAATTTTAAATTCACCTCCATGGTGGTAAGATAGTTCTGACATTTGCGGAACTAAATACTGGTATTTGTGAAAGCTTGATTAATAATTTATGGAACAATGGAAAGCTAGACTAATTCATTTTCAAATGTTAATCACTAATATATACAAGTGTATACTTGAGGTTAAAGATTTTGTCTGTTCTGAGCCTAAGAAGCGGTGAAAATACAATAAACTTAACCACAGGGATCTAGCTGCATATATCAGTAGCTCACTATAACATCAGAGCAAGTACCACCACTGTAACAGCAACCAACATTCAACATTTATAGCAGAAAAACAATAAGACTAAAAACTGTGAGGGGTCCGAATATGATGATGAAAGGTCCAGACATTTCACACTGATAAACTCAGCTTTATATGCCCCCTGAAACACTCTTCTGAAGCCTATCAACATGAATGTGTTTTAATTGATACCCTGAAATAGCTCTATTATTATGTTTAACAAACAAATAATTTATAACACTGTAAAAATCATGTATATATTTGGCCTCTTTTGTCTTACACATGATTAAGATGTCCTTTTCTCACAGATTAAACAGATTCCTACACGCTTATGCTTATACCATGCAGGTTTGCTTGCATATAGGAGTTTATTATTACATAAAAGTTGGTTTAAAAGTTTCTCACATACAAAACATATATGATAATAAATATATATAAAAATAATCTATTATGCAAAATATACATTATGCAGTAAATTGTACATGTAACAAAAATATATAACTATTGAATTTTATCCATGAGGATATAGTGTATATAATCCATTATATTTTTCATTTACAATATGTATGACTTAATATGTCACCTATTTCATTTACATGTCCTGATTTAGAGTCACGTTTCTGGCATACACTGCCTTTGTAGGTTGAATTTTGTTATTCCATTACTTGTTGTTCCATAAACCAAGCATGGAGAAACTGTAATACCTCCATTAGTCGCTACAATGAGGCCATTGATTTAATGACACTATTGTGTTAATCGTCGAAAAGTGCATCTTGGTGTGAAATGCCTCTTCTGTTTTAGATTGAGACATCGCTGTGCGATGTCCTTTAATGTAAAATTACAGGAAGATAACTTGGGGAGCGCAGTGAACACTTGAAGTGACAGAAATGATGTTTGCCTGTCAGCAGTTAATTGGTGTCTCTGTGTGTCTTCCTCTACTGCCTTATCGTTCTCTATTACTCTGCAACACAGAATAACCATCACACACACGATTCACACACACAAGCATGAACACTAATATTTATGATAACACACACACTGAGTTGGAGGTCACATGTTGTCAACAATATCTGCACTAGTTTTGGAGCTGCCTTTCTATCCTGTCTTCCAATTAATCTTTTTCAGGAAACAAAAACAAAAAAAACACGCAGTGCAGCATGAAGAATAATAAAAAAAAAACAACAACAACAAAAAAAAAACAAAACTAGCAGTAGCAGTAGAAAAAAATAGAAAACTGAAGGGAAAAAACCTTGCCAACTTTTCGGTCTGGGTAGGTTGGCCAGAAATAATTGGCTGTCAACGATAGTGAAGGCACTGTTCTTTTTCACAGCCAGACTGAGGAACAATACAAGGACAGTGCAGGGGACAACAGGAGGACAGGGTGGAGACAGAATGGCCTGTCGCCTTTGTTTCCATTAAGCCTCAACAAGCATCACTGCAGAGGGTGTGTGGGTCCGGCTAACTCTAATAAAGCGGACGGAAGAGAGATAGAGGAGATGTATTCACGTTCTCTTGCATTCACTCCATGCAGGGTGAAACATACAACCGTTCTCTTACACGAGCATCAGTTTTCTTGGATTCAAACAGGCTTTGGGTCATGAACAGGGTGGGTGTGCATGAGCATGAGGACTGTCACGTGCGAGGCGGATAGTGTGGATGTTCGGCTTGCATCCATGGATGCTTCCACTTATCACGTCCTCGGTGACAAACACTTCCTGCACTGTCACTGACATAATGAATTTTTTAGGGGCCAAGCTGCAGGTTTTTATTTCACCATAATCTGTGGGGGACAATGAAGCGTGAGAAGCAGGAGTCTGTCAGCCACTGTGTGAAAAGATCCTTTGGCAGCTCACTGCAAAGAACCCTCTGAGAAAAGTAGATATAGAGGTGTGAAGAACAGCTAGCAGTAAACAGGAAAAATGCCTCGGCGTGCATCCTGATAGGTTTGCACAGACATACACACACAAATGCTGGTATACCTTAACAGCGCGGAAGACAACACAGACGCATAATACACACACAAAATCCCCCTGTGCACTTATAACACATGAGCACAAAAGCCCAAACACACACACACATACACGCACAGACACATGCACACAGCCTAATAAAAATGTGGCAAAGGCTTAGCTACAAATAGGCTCTGAATTTCATATTCATGAATTCACAAACTCTAAGCCTATCAGCTCAGGCAACAAAGGCAATCCTCTCTCCTGTTCCCCCTGACTCACTCACCTTCCTGCAGGTACATGACAGCCTGTGAGTAGTTTTGCAGTGCGTGGTGTGTTCTCCCCAGGCTGCCATAGGCCAGCGTCTTGGCAGCCAAGTCATTAGTCTGAGCCGCCACACTTAGGTGCTGTTCTTGGAACACGACCGCCCGCTCGTAGTTTCCTAGCGACTCGTAGGTAAGGCCCAAGTTGCCGTAGGCGCGCGCCTGCCGTGTTGGGCTGCCTGCCTCCTCTGCAATCTCCAGGTCACTTTGGTGGCATCGCAGGGCTGTCTCATACTCTCCCATAGCTTGATATACAGCGCCCAAACCGCAGCTGGCATCGCCCTCCAGTAGTCTGTCCTGGGTGTCACGGGCGATGGCCAGCTGACGCTCCAGACAGGAGATAGCCTGCTCGTAATTGCCCAGTTGACTGTGGAGAGCACCCAGTTCGCCATAGGCCTGAGCCTTGCCACCACACTCCCCTAGCTCATGGGCCACTACTAGTCGCTTTTCAAAACACACCAGTGACTGCTGTAGGTTTCCCATGGCCCTGCAGATGAAGACAGAAAACCAGTGAGCGTCAGAGTGAAGCAGATTAGGAGTGAGATATGTGAAATAACAAGCCAACAACACAACCTTAAAAAATCTGTCATTGGCATTTTCTGTTCAATTGCACAAATGCTTAGATATCTTTCATGCCTCCAACATTCAAAATAAATCTATTTATCTCTGCTTATCTCATATCTAGGGAAAACTTACTCTTTATACTCTTTATTCATGCGGACACATTTCTATTCTCTTGTAACAGAGCGCCATTAGAACGCAGCAAGGAATGGACATTGCAGGAAAACTTTCATTTGCAAAGCTCCCATCATAGAACTGAGAGCTACTGAAGTTGACAGGCTGAAGTGTGTGGGGATGGCTATATGAGAAATGTTTCAGCCATGATATGAAATTTTAAATTTAGGCTGTTAACCACCCTCTAATACGAGATGGATCATCTGTCAGAGGATCCCTGCTCCCATCTCCACATTTTATTTGCTTTCACAGCCTTCAAACAGACTTTAGTCACCGTCTCAGGCACACCAACAATCGGCGAATGCCGGTTCAAATGGGGCATTAAAAGAATAAAAGCCTTCAGCTTAATTAATGTTGTGTGATAATGTATGTGCTTGACTAAAAGCTGTTGGAAGACGAGAAAGGTTCGCGCGTGATGTCTATTATTCCCCTCTGAACTCATGCATGGCTAATACTGCTGTGTGTGATTGCTGTGGTGCCACACTGATGACGCACAATAAGAAGAAAATCATCTCTGAAATGAGGATTTCAGAAAGCCCTTCGTGTTTTATTTTGCACTGTAGTCTCCTCGGATGCTATCAGCTTTTGACAAATAAGGAGAAATGGAGGGGAGAAGAGACACAAAATGTAAGAGGTTGCCTTGAAATAACTGTGCTCTCAGACATCTGTGTGCCAAAGCCTCTTTGCATACAGATAAGGCCGGGGCCACTAGGCTGCTGCTGGGACAGCTAGCAACAGCCGGCTCGCATCCAAGCCATGCTCACCGGCAAGGTGTCTCTAAACTATGGTGGTCCTTGAGAGTGAGCGCAAGGAGAAAAATAATATGCCAAGTAGGATTACAGTGATTATTAGTAATACCCAGTCAGTACAATTATCAGCTGCTGCAACAGCTGAGGGAAAATTGATAGTGGTGCGTTATTCAAAGCCTGAGGAGTATTTCATGTGAAATAGTGAATATGAAACACAATGCCAGACTCACCGGTGTCCATTGCCTAAGCCTCTGTAGGCCTTCTCCTGGTCCTGCATGCGGTTGAGGCTCTGGGCCACTGACAGATACTGGTCATAGTACTTGATGGCTTCCTCAAAGTCTCCCAGAGCCTCGTAACAGTCTCCCAAGTTTCCATAGGCCCTGCCCCTGTCCATTACCGCCTCGTTGCCACTCAGCTGCTGCAAAGTGGCCAGCTGCTGCTCCAAGTAGCCAATAGCTTCCTCCATCACCCCTACATTCATTTTAGTGATGCCCATGTTTCCGTACACCTGAGCCTCCACGACGGGATCTTTCAGTCTTCGACCTAGTTCCAACTGCTCTTCGTAGCTCTTGAAGGCCATGGCGTACTTCCCCAGGGCCATGTAGACAGCTGCCAGGTGACCATGGGCTTTGCACTCTCCCGACACGTCGCCCAGCTCTTGGTACACCTCCAGCTCCTGGGTGTGGTAGCCCAGAGCTTTGTCATATTTCTGCACAAGTCTGTAAGTGGCCCCGAGGGCAGCGTAGGCACAGGCCTCCATCCTACGCTCCTTAACCTGAAACGAAAAAGAATTTCACATTATCCGCATGAGGGGCATGAGTGAGTGATATCTAAATTACATTCTGCATGGCATTTCCTATTTTTATGATGAATTGCTCAAGTATACACATTCACTATGTGTGGCCATACCTGGTGAGCTAGGGCCAGTTGCTGCTCATAAAACTGAATGGCTCCGGCCACGTCTTTTTTACAGACAAATATGTCTCCCAGGTTCCCCAGAGCTCTGAAGCGAGCCTGTGCATTGTTCAGAGACTGGGCCAGTGACAGCAGGTATTTCTGACACTCCTCTGCCTTAGTGAAGTCTCCTAGGGCCTTGAATGCCAAACCAAGGTTACAGTATGCCTTGGCCTGACTCAGTTTGTCATGAAGGTCCTTGGCCAGAGCTAGGTCCTGCTCATAGTATTTGACAGCATCCTGATAGTTGCCCAGACAGTAGTGGGCATAACCCAGATTGTGACAAACTTTCCCTTCACTCTCCATGTCTTGGAGGTCAGGGGACAGCCGGAGGTACTGCTCGTAGTAGGGCACGGCCTGAGGGAACTCTCCTCGAGAGCAGTGGAAGTTGCCGAGGTTGCCCAGAGCCCGCGCCTCGCTCTGGACGTCTCTGAGCTCACGAGCTATGTTGAGGTGGTTCTGGTAATGCTGCAGAGCGCGGTCATGGGCTCCGAGGGCTTGGTAAGCCACAGCCAGGTTGCCATGGGTGGAAGCCTGCGAGGCCCGGTCATTGACCTCCATGGAGATCTGCAGCTCCTGGCGGTGGTAGCGAACAGCCTGGTCAAAGGCTCCCAGGGCATTGTAGGCGTTACCCATGTTACCATAGGCCCGGCCCTGAGCAGCGTAATCATTCAGCTCCTGAGCAATGGCCAGGTGTGTTTTGTGGAGTTTCAGTGCAGTCTCATAGTCCCCCTTCATCTGGTGAATGATGCCTGTGGATAGAGGAGAGAGAGAGCGAGAGGATGAAGTTAAAGACCCATTGAGGGGGAAAATGGAGTAAAATTCAAGTGCCTAGTCAGCTCTTCATGTACAAAACAAGTCATTCGGTTGTTAAAATATGCTCTCTGAGCCATCTGTTCTCTGCTTACACAACACACTCTCCCACAAAATTATGGTAATTAAAATGTAGTGCCATCAAACGGAGTTATTATAACACCAAAATAGAACCTTTTTGAGTGTCTAAGCTGTCTTTGATGATTGTGTCTTAGAGGGATTTTACCAAAATCAACAACTTTTCCACAGGGTTGGAAACAGTTATGAGAGAACAAGAAAGAAAGATAGAGGAAGTAAAAGTGGGGGAGACTGTGAAGTGCTGATGGAAAGCTCAGCAAACAACTTCAGAAAAATGAGATAAGTGTGGAGAAACAATAAATAATGGAGAACCCAGTGCATTGAGCGTATTATCTCTGATAAAATACCATCATCTGAAAAATAATAGCTATACCCCACAGCCAGGCAGCCATCTGGCAAACACCTCACACGCGCATACATAGACACAACGTCCAAACAAATGTGCACCCACACGCACATGCTCATACACACTGACAAATAAACAGCAGAGAGTAAAGACACATCACAGCATATCTACCAAGATCGCAACATCGCTCCTCCTTCCCTCTGAAATTCATTACTAATCTCTAGGTCTCTCTTTTAGTATTGTCACCCAGCTTTCAATGATAATAATTGCACCAATAATATTAAAGCTCAGTGAGAGAGGATGGCTGCAGGCTGGTGGGTGGAGACTGATTAACTGGCTGCATTTCTTCATCCACCATACAGCCCGGCCATCATTGCTTTGCTGCATCAGCACAGAGACTAATAGGCTACTAGGACTGGGGTGCAGCCAGTGATGGGACACCAGGGATGGAAATGGTTCTGGAGCCAGAGTGGGTGGGAACCAGTGACGGAGAGGGGCTCTGTGGCTTGTGGTGAGTATGTGATGGTGCCGCCGGGATTAGTTACCGCCATGTGTGTTTTCCCATTTATTTCATCCGAAACCTGCCACATCGTGGGCCTGAACACAAGCTACATAAACAGTGGGACTGAAACTAAACAGACGGCTCAAACGACTGCAGATGTAATACAGTGATGTGGATATACATTCGAATGTTGGAGCAATTAAGAGCAGCAAATCATGCCAATGAGAATGGAAAAAAAAAAAAAAAGCTTTGGTGTATCTACACTATTTGCCACTGTGCTGCATATTGGTTTGACACATCACCAGGCAGTATAACATACATACTTACTTTTCTAGGTTGATGGACATGGATGAAATTCACATGATCCAAGAGACCCATGAAATGTGCAACACCAATATTTCACTCTACATCAAGTCTAAATGAGGGGATTAGCTTCAAACTAAACCTGCCTGAACTGAGTGTCTGAAAATCAAACGCTGAAAAGAAACCCAACACTTTTTTCTGCAGACCGATTGATGGATCTTTCTGAGAAAACATCATCAAAGATCCTCTGCCTACTTAATTCAGATCATGACTCAGCATGTAGCTGAGAATTATTGACAAATCAAACCCGATTTGTTGTTTGTTTGCTCGCTTGCGGCCTCAGGTTAAAGTGATACAACATGAACTGACCTTGTAATCATCAGGTCATTGCCCTAAGGAATTGGTATTCTGGGAGCATCACACAGTAGAGCACAGACAGACGCAGTCCCGCCAAATAATGCAGGAAGAATTTATATTGTGACATGTGCAACTTCCATGTGGTTCTTTGGACTATGTACAGTACAAATAGAGTAAAAGTGTTATTTTCTCAAGCCAAAATAAATGAATGAGGCGAAGACGATGAGGTTTTTGGGTTTTAAGGTTCTACTGGCACAGAAGTTTCCTGAACAAACCTCTTAGCTTTGCCTTTCCTGTGGAGTCTTTCCTCAGAGTGGAAGCATGTTAAGATTCACAGCAAGACTAGTTGGAGGAGCAATGACAGCTCTCGCCACAAAGTCACTCCCAAGGTTATGCTTTCCCCAACGGAGGCTGATCCTACTGAAGATATAATGCCTACTGATGTATTACTAGCAAACATGTTCCATGCTGCAGGCTAAAAATGGATCTGGTGCTCAGCAGAAGGGGAGGGGAGACAGCATGGACAGAGGCTGGGATGTATGGCTAGGTTTGAGGTTGGGTTTGGAAACTGCAGCCAAAATTGCCATAAGCCTTAGGCTATGCCTGGAGGCACACTTGAGGCAAGAAAATACTTTCTGTGCCCCCACCCATCTGGTAAGAGGATTATGGAACCCTCTGGGAATAGTATCCAGCAGGATAGTAAATAAGACCATACCAAACATGCTGGTAAATACTGCTGGAACACCAAAAGTAGGAGTTAGAGAGGGGGCGGGGGTGTGGGGTCAAGCTGGAGGGCCCATTATGGCATTTTGTTCAAATCTGACCTCAACAAAGTCTCAGTCTTGGGATTCAATTTAACCTCTATCTTAAACAACACTGTAAGTCTGTGGTGCACACTAAATGCACTTTGCCAAAATCTATTAAATAATATGGCTCAATTATTCTATTCTTTTGCACACAGCTTGAGACCAAGACAGTGAAAAACCAGGAGAAAGCAACATCATTCAGATCCTTTTACACAGGGCCCTATCCATCCAGAGCCCTATCCATCCCCCCATAACAAAAGACATTAAAAGCATGGCAATCATGGCAATGTGTTGTCACTTTTCATTACACAGCTGGCTGTACATAGAGGGATATGCTGCAGTGATGACTTTGAGGGATGGTGTCGTGTTCTGAGTAAATCACTGTGTCATTCTTCCAGGAGCTATGGAGCTCCAGAGCGCTGCTGCCTACAGTCAGCTAAGAGGATTTTACCAACAATGGCGCTGCTGCCACTGGGCTGGAGTGATACTAGAAATAGAGTAGAGATGACCAGCGTGAGCCCGAGATAATGAGTTGGGTGTGTTCCTCATTTATATTTTAGAATGAGGTCAACATTATAATTTGCATTCATGTTTGAGAAGTTAAAAACCAGAGCAGGATGCTGGAATTGTGGGGATTGTGGACATTTTGATGCTAATTCGAGTCTCTACTGAAGGAGATTGATGTGTGTAAAATATCAAAATGGAGAGTGTCAATCTCTGAGGGAAATTCCAAAGAGGTTTGACAGTATTCACACAACACCGTATCCTAACAGAGCAGTAGTTCAGTGTCTCTGAATACCTTTCATAATTTCTAGATAATGCTGTTACTGTCACAAGTACTTACAAAACTGCTTGCACCAACCTTTGCTGAAAGGAATGAGTTGTGGGTTATTAATAATGGATACAATGTGTCTGACTGAGAGATCAATACTGTATCACACTATATTATGATGTTTTAGTGAATGGAAGTTGAAAGACTCCATTATTATATGCAAAGTGTCTTTACTGTATGTTGGTACAATATATAATAATGTCTGTTAAAGATCTGTTGGGGGAAGCAGTGAGCTGAGGCAGACACTAGATCCTCCTGGGGTCTGCAGGAGCAGGGAAGGGGCTGAGCTTGGGGGGTCTGGGTTTAAGGTAACAAATCCTTACTCGCAGACATAGACATCCCCCACAGTCTGACTGACAGAGAGACAGGAAGAAGGGAGATTTAAAAAAAAAAGAAAGAAAAAAAAAGCACATAGTATGGATAGAGGGACAAATGCTGAGTGGGTGTTCCTCCAGCAGAAACACACACAGGCAGAGTGCTGCACTTGTCCTCCTGCAGCACCAGCTGAGCCGCTTTCCTCTCTGCTCCAGCTGACCCCCTCACCCCTCCTCCTCCAGCTCACTAAACCAACTGTTGCTGTACTGTCCACACGCATGACATCTGATCCCTCCTACCACTTCAACCAACAATGTTCAATGTCTCCACTCAACTTTTTCTTTTTCCTTTTTTTTTCCTCTTTTGCACGGCACAATCGCCTCTCCGTTTAGGAACAGATTACGTTTCATGCTGAATTTGCAGATGTGCAGAAAAAAGGACACAGTTGCTTAACGCAGTAGAATGCTACAGCTCTTTTGTTTCACTTAATAGTCCTGCAGTGAGGAGAATAATAACTGTATACAGTGAGCGAAACGTCAGTGTAAGCACAAGGACCAGAGGAGCATGTTTCGCAGGGCCTCTTGTCCAGTTTCTGGCATGGTCCTCTGTCAGGAGATTGAAGGGGGCCGTGCTGGGGGAGGCAGGGAGCTTCTGCTGCTTTTCCAACAAACAGAAATTTGGGGCCAGGCTACAAAGATCAGCTAGCCAGCAAAAATCTCTCTAGTAAGAGGGGCATCCAAATAATCCCACCACCACTTCACCTCTTTTCCAACTATAGCTCCCTGTGCCCGCTCTATCTCTTTTGCAAGCCTGCAAATATTTACTCAAGGTTTATTTACCCAGTCATTAACGGACAGTTAAAGATGTCACCGATCTCAGATAAATGCACGTTTTCTGTATTTGCTAGGCTCTTCCTCTGTCTTCCTCCTTACAGCGTTCCTTCATTCATCCTGTCTGGGCCATTAGGCTTGCTAAATTCCTCCGTAAATTCAGCACTCTCCTGCTCCCTTTCCTGGTCAGACTAATAATATATCTACACTCGCTGCCGCTCCCAAAGGCTTAGGTACAAAACTGAATAATCTCTATGCATCACGGCCCGAGGCAAGTCTGGTCCCTGTCTTTAGTTTGCTCCTGCTCTGGGCAGTCTGAAAACAGTATTGAAAAAGTGCTGTCAATGTTGTTGTTATAGTGATGACAATAATGCGCCAGTGGTTAAATCGTGTCATGATAGTGGTTATTATTCATATCTGCTAATTATCTGATTATCCTTCCTGTTTATATGCCATTCACTTAAAAGGCTATTTGAACATAATTCCTCTCATGATCAGATGCTCTCAGTCTCAGGTTCAGGATTAGGGGTGTTACTGTATTTCAGCATCACTGACAACAAATATAGCCGATTAAAAACACAAATCATTAAGCTTAATCCCCTGACGTGACATTGTTACTGTCAGACATGTTATAAAACCTGGTATACAGATGTCTGGACAAAGCAGATTTTCTCATCTGATTTTCTGGAATGTGGATTTCAGTGCTCATTCCCACATGACCTGTGGATGGAAAAAGCTGTAATTGCGAAAAGGGGCTTATCATAAAAGGTCTGAAACTAATTCAAGGCAGAAGTTATGACATGTATTTATTTTTTTTAAAGACCAGTGATGATATGTGAATACAGAGCATCGCAGTGCATATTGTCTTGATTCTGCGTTGTTTTGTGAACTCTCTTCTTCCTGTTGTTTTCCTCTTTCTGTTGCTTTATTTCTGTGAACATCAGCAAGAAAGCCTTCCCTAGGGATGCTGGATAAAAAGAAGCGAGAAGGAAAAAGAAAATGCTTAATTAGGACTTCTACCTCCAGCACTTACAACTGATGGAGCCGACAATTCGAGTGACTTCTTTGAGACACATGGTCAAAACGAGGAGGTGTGAATCGAGCAAAACGTGAGCACAAGAAAGACTAAAAGGATAAAACACAAATGCTTCCAAACAAACTTATTTAAAGTCTCTTTGAAGTGAAATGCAAGGGAAAATAATACAATTTAGATTCTGTTTCATGAATAACAGAAATGTGAACTACATGGGAACCTACTGCTTCAGTCCTCTCTCAGATATTAAATATTGCTGACTAGGGGGTAAGTTAGCCAATTAATGAATAATAAATGGGGCTGGAATGCAACATTTTCATATCCTTTATAGGTCAGAGTATGCTGTGCCAGGGCTGCTGTTACCGCTGGGCATCATGGTTAGATATTAAAGCATGGTGATCTCTATACAACTGTACCTCACAGCCATGTCAGCTGCTGCTCCACCCACACTACACGCAACATTAACAACAAGCTGAGAGGGCATAATAAAAGTTTGTTCTTTCCTGTTTCTGCAACTTCTTCTTCCCATCTCTCGCCCAGTGGTTTTTTGCTTTCATCGCTGCTCGTTAATCTGCTGCTCGATCATTCTTCCCCTCTTTGTGTGCGGCGTAAAGGCAGCATTTTTTGATGTCTGAAACAACATCCTGTTAGTTTTAGCCCATATCTTCTTGTGCTAGGCGGCCTTGCGGGTGTTGATGACGGAATAACAACGTGCGCCCCACTGCCGCAAACAAAAACAACAACAACAACAACAACAATGGGGCAATTACAGACTGATGCTTCACAACCTCCACTTCATTCTCTGTTATCTTCATTATTCAGCTCCTCTTGAATCAGCTATTAAAGGTAATTAAGCGATTCATCAAGTCAGTTTCAATTACTGGGAGCTTGACAGCTGCAGATTACAATCAGTAGGGGTGAGGGGAGTAGATGGAGAGAGTGAGAGAGGGAGGCGTCAAAAAGTGAGAGAAAAGAGGAGAGAAAGAAAACAGACAAGAAGTACCAACAGAGCAGGCGGCGTTGAGATAGGCAGCGAGCCCCGCCTGGGTGTCAGGAGTTACTGCATCCACATGATGGGCCAGATTGTCCAGACCGTCTCCATGGAGCAACAGGCTCCATCGATACCACCCACTCATTGAGTTCCTGCTCTGTCACCAGCTGGAGGTCTTTGACACTGCATCAACTACGCGCTATCTTTACTCTGTCATGGACGGGAAAACTGTAACGCTGCAACTGATAATGAATAAAAGCGCTTTTGCCGCCGTGATGGCAAGCATTCTGCAGATAGAAATAAATTTACTGCCTGACACCCAGTGTAGTGACCACTCCACATAAAGCTCTCATGTACTGTATCATCATAAAGTGTTCTCACTAATTTATGACAATCAGTTGCCAACTCACTTTTCTAAAAAATCAGGTGTGTGTTGGAGCTGAGAGCAACACAGGATGAGCGACCATTAGGGCGGTCAAAGGACGACTTCGATTTATGTTTGGCTGATTAACCCCACTCTCTGCCTGCACACTTTTACACATTAGGTTAAAGAATAATTCATCTGGGAGGAACTATTATGCCTCTTAGTTGTCCATTAGAGTCAGGTTTACTGCCATCTTGATGGCTGTCATAAGTCATCCAGCGTAGGTTATAACTGCTGGACTAAATGCAGGAGAATTGGCCATACCATATATCTCATGGGGTCTTGAATATCCAGGGACACCTTTTTCCCCAAGGTTCCTTTTATCGTTACATTAGCAGGCCACAAGGTTAGATTGGTATTAATTTCATTTTAGTAGGGTTTGGCTGTAATAATTACATTTTAAGTTTCAATCAAGAGACCTGGTTGTATATTTAATCTCTCCCATCTTGTTTCTTTTATTTATCTTCACACCACTTCTCATCTCATGATCTGATTAAGTCCAAGTCAGTGTGAAGGTGAGAGCTGAGCAGATTAATGTGGAGACATATCCTGTGAAGAATTATACATTTTTATGGGGGTTTATTTACACTCTGACTGTGAGCGTTACGTGCTGACATTCCATCACCGTACATACCTTCCTGGGCTCACGAATGACTGCTGGCTCTAACATGCACCTTCTTCTTCCCTGGGTCCCATGCTGAGTCCCTGCACTCCACTACCTTATGCTTGGATAATGTACTGGGCACTGTTCACTGTAGGACATTACGCAGCCCCTAACTACTGTATCTAAAAACAACTTTAAATAAAATAGTGATAATACAGTAATATACTGCTGGCCTCTGCCTAGAAGTAACAAAACACTAAGGTCTTACTAACCATAAATATCTATGAAAATAACAATAAGTAAACAGCTCATTTAAATGAAGACAAACAAAAGAATGCAGCCAGCAGCAGCACAGTGGAAACACTTGCAGGAAATGGAAGCTTTTATACCGCATCCCCAAAACAATGAGAGGTTAAGCAAGAATACATTTGGAGCATAATCAACCTAGGAACACACATAGAGCAGCGTTATTGAATCGAGATATTCAGTCTCATTGTCTCATCTCACCTCCCTTCTTTTGTTTTATTGTAGCATGCTAAATCCAATGTCGCTAAAATAAAACAAATCCCACTTTGAAGCAAACAATGAGTTCACCTACTTCCAGTACGCAAGATTTCTTACTGTCTAACTGCCAGGTGTTTCCTTATCTCTGAGGATGTGCCAAGAAATAGATTTATCATATGTGCTGCTGGACACTAACCTTCATATTGTCCTCAACCACAAGGGTCAAAGAGGAATCTCAAAGGAAGATATACTGTACATCCACTACATACCGTGTATGCTATGAGTGGATTTCCATCTGAGGTGGAGAGATGACACCCAGATCCGTGTAGGAGGGATTACAGTATTTTAGGTGATCTCACTAATTAAATGTGCAGAGAACACAAATATTGAAAATCAACCATGTGTCCTTCTGAGATTCACTCCAGTGATCAATGCTCACACTTAAACAGAGGCAGTATTGACTAATAGCGTTCAACCAGCACACCAAGGCCACGTTCAGACCAACAATAGAGGCCTCTAGCAAAACAGAGACAGGGGCGTGTGTGCGTGTCTGCCACTACGCAAAGCGACACATACAGAGATCAAATGAATACGAGTGCACATTCCTGGTAGATTACTGAGTATTATGGACAGCATAATCCTACAGTTTATCTCTTTATTTTTGAGATAGATGATAAAATCATAAACTGCTGTGCAGTGTCTTGGTGTCTGAGAAACTCATGGACAAATTACTCAAACTCGACTTCTTCGATTTCACCTGACTGGCAACTGAAGCAACACACCCACTCTAACACAGCCGCCTGTGTGTTTTCTGTTTTTGGTCTGAAACACACACTCTCCTCAGAAATCCAACAGTATTACATTATTTCCTACCATAGTAAAACATATTCTGGATTAAACTCTACAAACAACTAATAGTTAATTTCCTCAAATTTGAGATAATGATAGTTATATATTATTATACAGCATACAGCATGCTAAATTTTACTATAGAGACAAGATAATCTATCAGGAACATGTGGAACCTGTTGATGTCCAAGTTATTATCACTTAAAACAGCGAAGTTGTCTTTTCTATTTTGCATACATACCCAGATTGGAGGAGGCCCTTCCCTCTGCGGCCCTGTCCTTCAAACCCTCAGCTATAGACAGCTGCTGTTCATGGTACTGCTTGGCCCTCTCCAAGTCCTGCATGCAGCGGGCAGCATGACCCAGTCCTGCGTAGGCTCTCATCTCGATGGACTTTTCCTCCAACTCTTGGGCAAGCTCCAGAACGTGAGTGTGGTAGGACATGGCCTTGTCAAAGTTACGGTGGTAGTGGTAGGCACTGCCCAGGTTACTATAGGCCCGAGCTTCTTCTCGTTTATTTTCCAGGGCCTTGGCAATTCCCAGGTGCTGCTCATGGCACTGGACAGCATTTTCAAAGTCTCCCATGGCGATGTAGACGGCCCCCATGTTTCCCAGCTCGCGAGCCTCAGACAGCTGATCCTTGGACTGCTTGGCCAGCAGGACGCACTGCTTGTGGCTGGCTAGGGCGTTTGGATAGTCCCCTATGGCTGTATATACATGGCCCAGGCTGCTCAGTGCCATTGAAGCAGCCTATGAATAGAGAGACAGAGAGAAAGATAGACAGCAAGTAAGAAAACGGCAAGGTATTAAAAAGAAAAAAAACAAAACCTCAAATTCTCCCATTAATTATACCCACATTCCATCAACAGTGAGTAATTCTGTTGCCTTTGCATCACAGATTTCCCACCCACACTTAAACGTCCCTTTAGCCAGAAGTACTGTACAGAAAATGGAAAAAAAATTGTAAAAAAAAAAAAAAAAAATCTGAAATCCCAAATCTCTTAGGAGGCTTATAGCTCAGAGACCAAACAACAAACAAAACCTGATTTGATTCTGTCTTTGCTAAGTAAGGAGGGGGGTAAAGTCTGATGCAGATCAACGCAGCAGCAGGCTTGCTTTAAAGCCATCAGTTTGCCCACTGCAATCACGCTTCATGGCGTGCCACCACCAACAGAACAAAGACACCGCTAATCAGGAGGGGGAGGAGAGGGGTTTTTAGCTTCACACCGGAGCTGTGGGGGGCCAACAGGCAGGCAGACTGACTAACTGACTGACTGCATGCAAGACCCCTCAAGCTTAAAACACAGAGAACAATATTCTGTATATTCTCATCTGCTCTACCTTCCATATTCTCAAGCTGTCTCCACCTGTGAAAATAAAACTACAGAGTACAACGTCTCAAACTGCAAAAGGAGAGGTTTCGCACTGAAATGGAGAGGTTTCACAAAATGCAGTCATGACCTCCTATGTGACACATTCACTGCAGGCTTATTAACTGTTTATACAGAGGGTAAACAGCTGGGAATTGGGGTCAGCTGTCTTTGTGTGAACAGATGTTCAATTAATCATGCAGGGCCAGCTAATAAAGCATCTCCTTCCTGAGGTCCCACTCTGCATCCTCCAGCCGGGGGGGGGGGTTGGAGAAGAGAGGACAGACACCCTGACAGTGAAGGCCACAGTGCTGCCCATCTTGTGTAGCTTGGGGCCTCAGCAGCAGGGATGACCTGGGTCATCTTGGGGTCAAGTCAAAAGTCAGCTACAGCAAAGAGATGAACGACTCCATATAGTTTCCAATGCAAGGTGTTCATGAAAGTAGTTTTGTTGCAAAACAAAAAAGTGTCCACTGACACTTGCATTCGGTTTTAGAGCCGCACCGTCTGGAAATTTACATAGATATTATTCCACAAATACATCAAGATGTAATTTGAAGAAATGCGCCCACAGAGAGCAGATATTTTTACTTTGCTCTAGCGCCACATAATGAAAGTATCGAGCCCTCTGAATAAATGAAAAGCAAAGCACGTTGTTGAGAACAAAAAAAAATCAATACAACAGAACGCTCCCACAGACGCTTTTAAAGACAAACACTTTTCTTTGAATCTCTCATACATTCTTTTTCTAAATGCACACATACACCTCACCAACCTATCTTTCCTTCATTTCACATAGCTGCTGATGCCTGGAACCAATTACCTGCTGACATAAGGACTTCCAGCAATTTGCTCAAGTTTAAAGACTCGACAAGGCATTATACGGGCCCAGGGAGGCAATTACCCTCCGTCACAACTGTTGCTGTTTCATGTTCCCAGATAGCCTATCTAGGGCTGCTCAATTACATGTGCCTTTTGAAGCTTTGCTCCATCTCCCCGACTCAAACTTCCACTTTTCTGAGCAGAAAACAGAGAGGATTCCTCATCCCTGTCTGTCTTGAACAGAGTGCAGTGGGAGACATGGGGAGAGAAAGCAAAAAGGGGGAGCGCAATCTTTCTCCAGCTGAGATGAGTTGCTCTTGTGATCAGTGTCCCTCTAAAGTGAGACTGCAACGCTGCATTTTCTCCACAGATGGAAGCCAAGATAGGTAGATAATGAGGAGCCAGCCTTGCCAGTTATAGAGGATGCACTGTGTTTGGCTCAGGGACAGACACTGGGAGCATATCTCTCTCACTTCTGACTGCAGCCCTCTCTCACCGCTGCTCATTTTGACTCCCCAGCAGTATCGCAAAATAACATTCTGTCTGGGAGAGAAATAATTGCCCGAAATACATAATTTCTGCCAAATTGACTTCATTCTAATTTGATTCCATTTCTTTTCCGCACTTATCTTTCCTCCCTCGCTGTTCTTACTCTCTCTCCCCCACTTCGCTCATTCCGTCTACAGAGTCAGATCTGATTGTGTTTACAGAGTCCAGCCCTTCTCCGGATGTGTGCTGATTTGATTAATCCTAACGCCATCCTTTATAAACTGTTGATAAACTGCTGGCTCTAATCAGCAAACACATTTTACACCAAGGGTCTCCTAATGAAAGGTAAACTAGTTCTGCCTAGGAAAGAGGAGAAAAGGATAAGGGAGGCAAGCAGGGGAAGGCTGAGATGACATGTTAATCAGAAATGCTTGGCTCCAACAACATTATTCCATTTCTTTCCTCTGACAAGGACAGTGGTTTAGGGTTTCTTGCCGATTCTCCTCTATCAGCCTCCTCCACTAAGTATGTTTATATTCTGCAGCACATTAGAGAAATGGCTGCTTTCATAGCGCATGCTAGAGGTAATGTATTGTACTTAGCATAATTAGCCCCTTATGTCAGGCAGCAGAGCTGCTCTTGATGGCTGGGCTTGGTGGTATGTGAGTATTGTGACTCTGAGCCCCTGGTGTGTGTTTTATTTCTTTCCCTTGAACAGCAGCGTGCTGCCCACCACTTCACTGCTGCGTTGAGCTATGTGGTTATGTCTCGCCTTGCAGCTGTGTGAATATGCCTTTGAAAATCCTCCTTATTTCACTTTGGACCTATAAGCTCTGATACACTCCAAACAACTGAGGCTATCATCACAAACTGGCAGAGCTTATGGGACAAGTATGGTTGTCATGGAGATGTAAACAGTTGGATTATGGCCAACCAGATCTCATAGAAGAGACTATTGCTATTAATAAACACTGGTGTGCAGTGTCTGATTGGACAGAAAAAGGCAAATGAAGATATAGGCAAGTTTACTTACAACTTGCTACTACCAATGATAGTAAGAGTAAGTAGATCTTAGTAAGATTTCATTTTCATGTTATACATAAGTAAACTCATTCTCTGACCATCCTAGGAAAACTGAAGTGAGATTGTTCAAGAAAAATCAACACACCCAGTATTTTCAATAACATTATTGGAGTTTAGAGAGAAAGAGAGCAATACTGGACAGGTGAGTGTGAGAGAGAGAGAGAAAAAGGCTGGAATGTGTAAGGTGTTAAAGAGCCCACAGTTTGCCCTCTGTCCAAACTGCATGTCCTGCAGGGCGGCCACTACTTCAGTAAAGTGCTGTTAATGGGATTGTATGGAAGAGGAGAGGAGTCACTCCCTCTTGACAAGAGGGGATGAACAACAGGTTTGATTCTATTACGACAGAGGTGGGAATAACCCTGTCTTCCACTGTACTAATACAGATGTTAGGCTTTTAGCCTGGAAAACACATTGCTTGCATGCAATGCAGACACATGCACTGACTGCATCGACTAGAATAAAGAAATGTATAATGTCACATTTATATATGTAATACCTTAATTACGATGGTTAAAAACCCAAATATTCCTTAAATTCAGTTTAACATATTATAATTGAGACAAGAGAGGAAATTATAATCAACTGTTTCAGCACTAAGAAACACCTAAACAGATAAAATACAATTTGTGTGTCCAGAGAGTGTTTATTGAGTGTGCACTGCTATGTGATGCCTGGGTTGAACATCAGAGAAACAAACAAGCCACTGTGATATCAATCACTTCAAAAAGATGACTCATGTGACTGAAAACACTCCAGCCCTCCATACAAACACTACACACACACACACACACACACACACACACACACACACACACATCGATGTATTCCATTGCACACACAAAAAACAGCTGTCTAATTAAAAGGCGGTGCAGAGGGAAGGTGAAGAGGACCATGCACCAGTGTTTCCCTTAACGAGCTGGGCTCAGGCAGCAACAGGAGCTGGCTGGCAGGGAACAGAACCACACACTGGAGGGAGCTGGGCGTGGGGTGCGGGGGGAGCGGAGTGGGAGGAGGGAGGGGGGCAGATAAAAGGCTACGGGAGAGACTGTGTTTGAAGGATGAGAGAAGAGAACGCTGGAGACATCCCCAGGGCGAGAATGTCTTTAGATCTGGATTCACCTGCAGAGATGCATTTTGACAAAAAAGGAAACATCTCAACTGCAATAAACTCAGAGACGCAGCGGACCAGCGAGAGATGCTCTCAAAGAAGCTTGAATGATGCTTTCTAAAGGCGCATGTTGTTGTCGATGTGTGCATGTGCAAAAAAACATGTATGTAGGGGAGCGTAGAGGAGGCATGCTGGTGATGTCAGTGTGTGGAGGCTGGGGGCGGGGATGAATATGATAAAATATTCAGCTGGTTTTATGAGTGTATACTCCATCCTCTTTTCTGGCTCGGTGTTTGCACACAGATATGGATCCTATGGGAGCCACCATTAGATCGGCCAAATGACTGCCTCTCCGCCATATCAAAACCTTCTGTTTTTTGAGCAGGCAAATGCTGTGCTCTGCCAAGCGAGTGCAGGTACAGCTGTGCCTGATTGCTCTCTTTCATACACGCACACTCACGAGCATACATGAACACACTCCTGCACAAACACACACACACAGAAGGATTCAGTAGTCCACTGTGGCTGATAAGCGCGGCACAGGCCAAGTTAGATTTAACTTTGGTTCGTCTGGAGCCAAATTACAGGCCCCCTTCTTTTTACCTTTCCAAGTTTTGAAATAATATTCATGAAACTCGTAACTCTGTTGTTTCCAGAATCACAAATCAATGCAAAACAGACTGTGTCCTCAACCTTACCTTATTTTGGAAAGGCCACTTATGAAAAAGGCTGTTTTTATTTGTTTCAGAAGAAAACAAACACAGATACCATTGGTTACCTGGCCGTTAACAAATTTCATTAATCAATCATCCGAGCTAATCTGATCTATTTACAGTGATGAGATACCACTGGAGCCACTTGTTTTTCCATGACCTGTGCGACCTCCAGCTTGTAGATAAATGACGCCAGAGGGCCTGTAGCTTGATAATTCCTTTAGCCTTCACAGGACACGTTCACACAGGATTGATTGTCACTAAAGGTCAAGCTACGGGTAAGGGCACTCGTGACAGCTCCTACGCTGTCTGTCAGACTGTCTGCTGCTCAGACGGTCACACACTCACACATCCACACATACTGTACACTCAGAAAACAGGCATGCAGACACACAAAACACCCATGCAGCATCACATGAAGTGAACTAATGATACAGACGAGCCACGGTGCAGGCAAGGCTTTTGCTGGTGAAAAAAAACATTTTCTGTGTCTGAGCTGTGGGTAGTCTGTGCAGTGGTGCCAGGCAAATGGTGGATCATTTGTGGTTACTCCAGAGACCCAGCATATATCCACTCACACATCCTTACACAGAGACACAAAGTAATACACAAATATACCAAATGTATCCCAGACCTTTTTGCATTTGCATGTATTTGTGCATTTACACTGGGGTATCTGTGCTCCAGCAGTATGTGCTTGTGTGTTTGGAGCTATACTGTGCGAACTGGTGGCAAACAGGCTGCTGAGAGGAAGAAACACAAGAGGCACAGAGTAAAATTGGATCTGACAGTCTCTATTGGTGTTGGTGGAAAATTTGACTGCTCCCTTCAAGTGGTGTGGGGTTTTGATATTTCAAGCTCCCTCTCTCTGTCAGTGCTAGACAAAACCAGGTTTACAGAAGTGGCCTAATGTTAAGTGAGGAAAAGAGAGGGAGGGCGCCACGGTAACTGAGCTGGAGCCTGGCTCCACCTTTCCAGCCCCCACAGCCTCTACCTCAGTCCCAGCGCCTGTCCCTTGTGACAGGATGTCAGCATTGTTCAAATGGAAAAACAGCCCTCCTGCCTTCTGATATAAACACATGAATCTAAAGTCTGGTTGAAGAGGAAATTGAAGAGGTGGCACACAGGGGAAGCAGGGCACTGTGAATGAATCTTAATGTACTCTAAATCAGAGCAAAGCCTTGAAGGGCTGCATGGGGCTGCTGTTTATTTCTGTGCTAAAGTCAAATCTCCATGGGCATAGCTGTGTGATGCCTGCTGGTGCAGGGAATCAATTCTTGAGAGACCTTGTGGTGACAGAAGGGGAAATCACAGTGGTGTTTGAAAGTCATTCCAGGGGAGGTTTGAGGTAAACATCAATGTTCACCCTTTTTGCAAGGCCTCAAGCTAGGGTCAAAGCAGAGAGGGATGCTGTCTAGAGTAACACTAATAGTGGTTACAGGCAGTTAAAGTCACACTGCTGAATGTGATCAAAAATGACTGCACTGATCCAAAACGAGCTACCTGTTGGAAGCAGAAATCCTTTGCGCCATAGCAAAAAAATACAGAGATCCACAGTTTATGCAGGTGGAATGAGTAACACACAAAGGGCTCGATTTCAACAGTTCGGGCGTATCCATACAACTTTTTCTATTTTAAAGGTGGAAAAAATGGCTGCTGCATATGGTTCAAAAGGGTCGCACTTAGTCTCTCAATTAATCAACGGTGTGTTTTGGGTGTAACGCTATAAACCAATCAGAGTGCCGTCTCCCATTCCCTCTAAAACCGCACATTATAATGGCTGTGTTTCACACAGACTTAGATTCTATTTGTGGAGATGATTATATATTGTATCAATGCGCTGCACACAGCTCTACAAAGAAAGACACAAGGAAACAAATGACTGTGTTAGACATCCTTTATGTTTATTATGAAAAGTGTAAATAGATTTTCGCTTTATCATGAAACTGTGAACAGAATTTAGTCTAGGGGATGAATGGGAAACACTAGCACCAAAGAACACTTCTCTGCAGAGCCTCATCTATGTCCAAGAGACATCCCCCCTCTAGGGGCAGTATTGTAATTTTCCACTTGACTTATCCAAACATCTGAAGCGCATTTTCAGCACACTCTGCTTGTGTGTAACAGACAGAGTGTGTGGGCGTTCTGCACCTGTGTATGTAGTCGCGTATTACTCTCTTGATAATGCGCCCTTAAAATGAAATACTGCGCCACTGACTTCAGACAAGGTTTTTGTCGGTCAATCATGCAATTGCTGTCTGCTGCCTCAAGATAGCAATGCGCCTGTCCACACCTCATTTTAAGACCAAGTGTATTTGCTATTTAAAAAAGTGGGCGCCAGTCGGGAGAGCTACAACTGCCTCGCTCTGAAACTAGCGGAGAGACTGGTGTTTCGCTTTGTGCAGCTTTGCGCCAGGCGTAACATGGGGCCCTAAGACTCTAACGTTAGATTAAAAGATGCAACATCTGATGATACAACGTCATTTTGAAAGTCTATCCATTAAAAGATAATTAGCTGTTGTTACAGCTTCCTGCTGCGTCTGAGGACACAGTGCCAAATATAGCATAGCTTGCAGGCCCCCACTTGCATCTGAGAGCATTCAGCAGGAAGTCGGGCAGTCAATCCAAGGACGCAGGAGGCGAGGGTTATTCAAGGGCGTTTTGGAGGCCCAGGGATGGGAGGCACCATCCCTGTCAGCCCACACAGCTGGACAAATCAGGCCTGACATATAGTACTACATAGTCCAAACCTTTTCAATAGTACATGAAAAATTCCATTTTGTTAGGTGGCAGAGGAGAGGAGGAGGAGAGGAGACCAGAGGAGAGGACAGGAGAGGAGAGGAGAAGAGAGGAGAGGAGAGATAAGAGAACACAGGTTAAGGTCTGAGGACCCAGATCAATATGAGCTAGCCAGAGCTGTTGCCTGGAGCAGCCTGACACAATGAAAGAAATGAAGAGTGACAACCAAATGTCCAGGCTCTCAGCACCTCACAGTTCTCTTTGAGAGGGGAGACAGAGCTTTTGTGCTGCTCCCCTCTGATCTATCTGTCGCCACGAGTAACTCATGCCTAATGGGTTTAGACTGCATCAGATTTCTGTGAAATAGAAGGATGCATGGCTGCTTTCAATTGCTTTGGTTTTAAGTGTTTTTCTTTTGTCATATGAAAAGGTGAGATCCACAAAATTACTGTGAATCTCGAGTAGACCAATGTTGAAAGAAGTAAAGAGAGAGAATTGGTATAAAAACAAATTCTAGGTCTTGAAGAGTCATCTACCTTTGCCACCTTCTCAGTTCTTTCTTTTCATGTCTAAGAAATACATAAAATGTCTAGACCTGTGGGCAGGAAGTGAGTGTATATTTCTGGAGCAGTGAAAAGTACTGCACATCTTTATATTATCTGTTCCCACACATCTCATCGCAGCAGCATCAGGTCAACACTGGTGAAACAGAGGTGAAAGAGAGGCTGCCTTCATAGCTCCAGGTTAACACGATAAACTGGTGACTGCCAGAGGCCAGAAGGTTCAAGTTTTTCCGTGCTTTTGCTTCAATTATGAATTAGAAACAGTTGTTCTCTAGTGAGTGCGCTGGAGAAGAGACACCCTTCAACACCTGTACTCTATGTGAGAGATGGAAACTAAATCTGCACAACACCCAGTTTCCTTCAAGATACCTACAGCTCCACTAATCAGTGAGTTTTTCTGTGGATCAATTGACCATGTGTGTTGTTTGTAGTAATTAACACATAGAGATTTATCACCTAAATCTTTAAGGTGATTAAAATTTAAAAAAAAGGCTTTTTAGGCTCTTTTAGGTCATTTGTTTTTGTTTTCTGGCACACAGATTCTGCTCCCATCGATCCTGTTTCCAGCAGCAGCAGGCAGCCATCGTCAACAAAGAAAGCTCTGATAGACCCGCTGTGTGCTATCTGCCCAGGATGTTTCAGGAATTGATGGTGACCATGGCAGATCTAAAAGGAGAGTGAATTTTGGACTTATATTTGTCAGGTAGCGAGAGGCAAAACTCCAAATGAATGCTATCATTGCTCTCAGATCTCAGATGGATGTGTCAACACCTGTTTGCTAGCACGTTCAACATAAAACAAAATGAGGAAACAAACTGTGATAGCCTTTGTCTGGGAACAATATACGTTTACGAACGTATGTTCTGCATGCTGACTGAATTTAAAGGTGGTCCTGTTGACAAATCAAGGTAGACTATATGAAATGTAACCTGTACCCCACCAAGTGCAGCTGAATATTTTCTTCCATTAAATCCGAAAGGAAAAAGTCAACATCTATAAGAATAATAAAAAAGAAAAACCTCCATCAGAACAACCTCCCATCTCTTACCTGTAAGTCAAATAGCCAGCTCAATCATGCCTTATACTGACTCATACTCTGAAGTGGTGGGCAAATAAATCCACAATGACATGCAGCTGAGAGGGCGAAAGCACCTCGTTCTACCTCCAGCACAGCACACAAACCATTTAAATCCCTTCCTCCCTCTGTGCTTTTATTCCCCAAATGTAATTACAAGCCTGGTGAGGGTGGCTACTGTGGCCTGGGCAGCCTGCTGAACACAGCATCAACACCAACACTTGGTGGGATGAAAAGAAGGGGCTGTCCCTCCAAAGCACCTCCGCACCTCACTGCTCCATAGACTGTGGCTCCTCCAAGCTACACCACACTAACCCCATGCTTTCAGCACCACTGGGCCTTTCGCTTTAGCCCCAGGCGGACAGAACTGGCGCGCCTGATAAAGACTAAAAGGAGGATCTTACTGCTGGGCTGTATTATCACATCCATAAACACATTATGCACATATGCACACACACACGTTCAAAAACACATGTGTGCACACGCTACCTCCCACTGTGACAGAGATTTAAGACCATGAGGATGGTAAGCTCCCTTAGTGCAGCATGATGGAAACCAAATCCCAGGAACATTCCTTTCCATGTCCCATCCAAGACACATGTGCCTCCTGGGGCGACTGCGTCCCTGTTTTGAACGTGTGTGTGTGTGTGTGTGTATGTGTGTGTGTGTCTGTGCGCATGAAGGCAGAAGGATCAAAACCAGAATTGCCTAATTAGTTTCCTTAAGTCCAAAAATTTCCCAGGACAGTACAGCAGAGCTACACTGATACCTTTCATTTTCAGGTAATATGGACCTCCGTCAACCAGGTAGACAGAGAGATAAAGATGATGGCAGATGAGAAATCAGAGGCGTGCCAAGTTGCAGCGTCGGTTGCCGTGCGGATGAAACAGGAAGGGACAATCGGGAAATAAATGCTGCTTTTAAGGCATGTTTTCCAGGAGATGCTGGGCCACCTGCCAGTGGCGCCTCCAGCTGTGAGCACCCGCCACAGGACTCTGATTGACAGGGAGGGTAAATAGTTGCTAGCAGGGGCCCTGATTGTATCTTTCGCCTCTGGCAGAATAGAAGCCAGAGTGGAAGGGTGATTGGCTTTTGTTACAGCCCTTCAGCCACAAATTAAGTGGGCATCTCAGCCGAGCCAACCGAAATGCACATTTGCTTAGAGCTGCTTTCTGTTCCTAGAACACATCCTGTGCCCACATAAACACACATCTGTCTCCGCTCCTTTAAACGAAAGTTTTCTGAGGAAGAAGCACCAATACATCCTAATGGACAATCATACATGAAGGGAAAAGGGCTGCTCAGGGAAGAAGGAGGCAGAGCTAGACAGCTAGCAGAGAGGGGAATATGTTTACCAAACACTCTGCAGGGACTGTGTTGGAATTTGAAGGCCTGATTTTTCTGGAATGCCTGTTGTGTTGAGGTCACGCAATGTAAGAAGTGGGATTTGCCAGCGTAGGAGGAACACTTGGCTCTGCTAAACTCTCCCCACTGAGGACAAGCTGAAGCTAAAAGAAGGTGCTCCAGGTGGGGGGTGGGGGGGCTTTGTAAGCTTAGCAAGAACCGAAGGATGTCAGCTGACTCATAGCAGACACATAAGCACCCTCCGAATTCTCCTTCCACCAGTCAAGAAGAAGCACGACAGGAAAAAAAAAAAAACCCTGTGCGGCTTCAAACAAAGTGGATTTCTGTCTGTGTTAGATTGGCCTCTTCACACTGGTGTGATGAAGCAATCACAGGCCAGTTTTACGCTGCCATTAAGTGACAGGATGCAGGCTTCACAGCCATAACATATGCCGAACTGCGGCTTAACAAAGGCGAGCGGGCTAGTGTAGAGGACCTAAGAAAAAGAGAGCAAGGAAAGGGGCGGAAATGAGAAAGGAGGGGTGGGAAGGAGGAGGGGGTTTAGTAATACAGCTGAGCCAACACCAACAACTATTACATGACTCATCCCACATCTGCAGCAACGAACGGCTCAGGCCTAAACGGAGTGGACTGTAACCAGAGTCCGCTGAGCAGCACAGCCAATGGACACGCCGCTATGGACACTCGGGAAAAAGACTAGAGTTTACATAAAACTTCCCATACGCTGCATTACTCTTATACCTGTCCACTAAGCCTCTGACAACATTCTCTTTAAATTTAGTTTCTGTTCATAATAAATCTTGTAAATTCTGCACACTACACAAAGACAAGCGGCTTTAATGACACACTGACCCAGACATAAAATCCTGTTTGTGCAGTCTCCTCTGCTCAGTGTCTGTCTGAAAGTACATCAGTGTGTATATACGGCTTGCAATAAAAGAGTGTAGTGCACACTGGAGACAAGCCCATACAAAACTCATCATCTCAGCGAACGTGAGATTCCGACATAGCCCGGATAACAAGCATAAAGTGATTTTTCTCTTGTGCATCTCCTCAGAGCTGCAGGCGTACATGTGCAAACACACAAACTGCACACACATACAAAGACAACACTGAAAAGGTCCCTTTTGTCTGCTCAACACTGATGAAAAGCTACCCACTGCGAACTTCAATCACATTCGAAAATGAGTTGGAGACGTGCTGTAACCCCGACAGTGTCATTAAGCCTGTCAGTCAGTCCCCTGGAGTGTGGGGAGGAGGAAACCGCCATTGGCCTTCTTCAGTGTGCAGTGCAGCCCTGAACTAGACCCGATGGTACCCTAGCCCCTCCTGTGCTAGATCCATGTCTGACACTGGCGTAATGAAGCTATATGATTATGGATTCTGCTTTGTATGTCCATAAACCCCCAAATGTCAAACATGCAGACAAAGGAATCATGCATATTCTAATGGTGTTCAGGGTAGATGATAACAAACATTATCATGTGAGAAATGATAGCTGAAATCCCATCATATATGTTCCCACGCATTAAAAGCTATGCATGGAACGCACAGTTACACACACACACACACACACACACAAACACACACACACATACAGAGAGAGAGAGAGAGAGAGACACACAGACACACAATACATAGAGCAAGATAAGCCTCTGCATGCTGTCAGAGGCTGGTGTGTGATTGGCCTCTGTGGAGCTACTGCTTCTCTCATCATTAACTCTTCAGAGGATCACACTACTCTAATCACGCTAAGCCTCTATGAATGGTGATGAAGTCAAAAACGTGCCCATGCACATATTCACAAATGCCCAACTCATTACACACACAGACACGCACAGACACACACGCACACACACACACACACTCACACACTTTCTTCATCAACACAAGCAAATAACGTAATACACACAAGCAGCTGGGTGCAATCTGCAGAAGTAAATCTGATACAAAACACTGTGTGAACCAATTATGGCCATTTTGCAGCAACATTACAGAACTAAGAATCACTTCTATAGTCAAGGGTGCAATTTCCACTGAGTATGCAAAGGACATTTCCCCCTCACACTTTTCAAAATTCTATTTCTGCTGCCCCAATTTCAGATGTTCAGTTTAATTTACTCAATAAAATCTCTCAAACATCATCTCATCTTACTTACAGCTGCCAAAATCCACTTGATCACAATGTTTATACTCCGATCTGAGTCACCTTCGGTTAATAAAATGCACTCATACCAATGAGCTTTCTGAGCAGCAGTGAGGAGTGTGCACATTTTTTAAACTTGGGTTTTCTTTCCTACATTTTCCTAAAAATATGCAAGATTTGAACAGCGATCAAAGAGGAGACGGGGAAGCGCACTACTTTTTGTAGTAAAGATAAAAATGCATTATTTATATAATACATTAGGTTTCGATCAAGAAAACGAAACATTACACACTATTTTTATTTACTATGAAACCTACACCCCTGTCCATAGTCAGTGAGCAGCATTTATCTCCCTTCAGTTTCGCTGTATGTGTGCGATTTTGTGTGTTTCGATTTGTGTGTGTGGCTACACAAAAGAACCACGTCCCACCATCCTGAGATGACTGATGACCACACCTTGCCACAAGCAAAAACCAATAGCTGCAATTAAACCTGCTGACAGCACCAGCAATAGCTGCTAACTTTTCAAAATTGAGTCTGGCTACAATAAAACACCAGAGCAGTCTTTACCTCTGAGCCCTCTACTGAATATTTTACAACCTGGTTTCTACTTTGTCCCTTTTTCTATCTAAGACAACACATTCAGGAGTGATTTTTTTTCTTCTTTTTTTTTTTTTTTTGAGGTTGATGTGTAGCCAGCTAAAGCCTGTCTCGACTGTTATTTAGAGACCATACTGTGTGTGCTGCAAGGTCAAGTATAAACAGAACCCGTAGGCCTCCGTCCCCTCCTAAGATGGAGTACTTTCATTTCACTCACTTGGGGCCTCGTATTTTCTCTCCATTTTATTGCTTTCTCTGAGCGCTTTCCACAAAGACACATTCCACCTCCTCGTACAGACACAGGGCTCCTGTCCAAGAAAGAGTGGGGAAGGTCTGGATACTGTGCCACAGGGACAAGAATGCTGACAGTGCTGTAACTCGGGACAAAAGCTAAAGATGAGAGTGGAGGGAGATGGAGTGAGAAAGAGAACGAGAGCAAGTCTCAGTGTATAGGAGTTGTTAGGAGGCTCGAGCCCAGCCAAACTGAGGAGCTATAATCCCTGTCTTTGGCGTGATGTCAGGGAGTCTTGCAGAAGACCATTTCCTCACTCTGCAAAAATGCTGTCTGCTACATCCCAGTGTGTGCCGCAGCTATATATAATGCAAACATCAAACGCTTGTAGCTGCGCTGACCTCTCGCTCCCTGGGAGACCCCTTGTTCCGTAGTAATACAGAAACCATTCCCCAAATACACACACACACACACGCACACACACACACACAAGCTGGTCTGAGACTCCACTACACCATCTGAATTTCACCTTATCTCTAAGGACAAGCTCATCTCTATTTTACAGATGGGCGAGTAGTGAGGACTAATTTGGTTCCTATCTTTGACATCACTCTTTAAAGATCTGAGAAAGGGAAAGCACAGATGGAGGAGGGGCTTTTTTTTCCACAATGCATCCTCTTTCGGGGGAAAGGAGGAAGTGGAGGAGGAACAAAATATACTGCAGCATGAGTTTTTAATGTAAATATTGGTTACAGAATCAAGATACAAAGCATAGCAATTGCACATACCTATATACAGGATCAAAGGAACGAAGGAACACGTTGCTGATTTGTCTGTCTGATCATTTATTGCTTACTTTTGAGTAATTATTATTCAGAGTGTGGACAACATCAGAAGCTGCTGGCAGGAGCTCCGTATTTCTTTAATGTACCATGGGAGAAAGCTAACATAAGGATCACTAGTTCAGGTAAGAAGGGAAGACATTAAATGTTGCTTCTTTTTAAAACACTCATCTTTTCTTTTAATCTGTTTTTCTGTTTGGATGTCGGTGGTTTTATCAAGCATGATGAGTCGAGCTCTGGCTGACTAGAGTGAGTATTTGGCTATAAGCATATATCGACAATAATTTCCAAAGTCACACTGACTAATCAGGGCCAGTAATTGCTCCAATGAATGAGAAAAGGGTTTGGCCAGACCATCGCCCAAAGGACATAGTTGGTCTACAATACTGGCTGCGCCTAACCTCTGCCCTCAGCTCCTAATCATCAATTAGCATGCAGCCTTTTCTCCATATTGACATAAGGCAAAGGGTATTCACTCAGAGTGCCTATTAAACAGGGTGAAAACAAACAAAATCCCAAGTTAAATCTCTGCTCCACAGGACATCTTCTAAATGCAAATGTACACAAGTCCTTTGATGCAAGCCAGTGTGCTGTTGAGGGCAGTTGTGGAGGGAGTTGCCTTGGATTTGTAGCTCTCCCTTGTCACAACAATATCTTTTTACCACAGAGCTGCTGACATGATTCATGAGCCAGAGGACTTGATGTGGTGTCGGTGTGCAGGCCAGATGAAATCCCCTCAGTCCACTAATATAGGTTTCTGTGTTGGGGTGTGCTTTACAAGTTACTGTAGCTAAGGAGCCATTTCACACTGCTGAGCTAGAAATAGGTCTTTCTGTAGCTAAATCAACCCAGTCCACCCCTCCTCAACCCTTGTCACTGGAGACAGTATTACACAGTACACACATAATTCTACACACACGTTCAATAAACACATACACACATTCCTTTTCGGCCTCTCTCTTTCCTTTTCTCTCTCTCCCTTTTCCTTCCTCTCCTTCATAACCACCTTTACTGGCCCTCCCTTTTATCCAAGTACCTCTCTTTCCCTTGCTCCTTCTCCGTCTCCTTCATTAAAATGGACTTCCTAAAGCCTCCATTCGTCTTGCTGACAGCTCCACTATCGATTGGGCTGGAGAAAGGGATGCTGTTCCAGAGCTTTAAATGGCTCTTTGGCCAGCCTGGATGAGGGCTGGGCTGGACCCAGGCCAGAGGGGAGGAGGAGCAGGGAGTGCCAGGTCTAGCCGGGAGGTCTGCCCCGAGTTTGGACTCTGATGCATTTTTGGTCACCAGTGAATAACACTTAGATTGCCCCGATGGCAGGGATCAGAATTTTAATGAAAATGACTCACCAACTCTGTAATAAGGATTGCATTGATGGGATCAGATAATGAATTAATCACTCAGGTTGAAAGCAAACACATTAGCCAGCCTCTCTCTGGACCGATCACAAGCTTTCCAGAAAGTGAGAACTATAATGGGGCCACTGAAAAATACTGGGAAGAAATGGAGTTTGGAGTGTTTCAGTTACACAGACATGCAATTCATTTCAATCAGAGCCATCTGAACTAACGTTCTGCTGGCTGACGCCTTCAATCGGGCTCCATCCCTTATCGCCAGCCATTATCTAGAGAGGATGAGTTGGCACATTCCGTCTTCATCCCTCTTGCCGTGTGACAACAAATCCCTCTGCCAAGATTAATGATCGGACGTTTGATTTTCCTAATGATTACAATCTCCATGGCGCACTCAGTGTCCTGTGGTGCAGTAGAAATCCCAAGGAGCCTGCTGGATCCCCTCCTCCCTCTGATCAGCACTATCTATATGTCTGTTGGTTGTCATCTATAATCATATAGTGCACCACAACAGCGTATCAGAAAGCGAAGGAGTCTCCTGTGACCGTGTCACTGTTTATTTGTTATCTAATCTATCCCCCTGTATTGCCATTGATTGGAGCAGCAAGGGAGAAAAAAAGATAGACAAGGTGTAATATTCAAGACAAATTACTCAAATTCCCAATTGTGAGCAGTTCAATCTACACAAGGCACTGCAGTGTTTAGATTAAGGATTTGTTAGAGTGGCATAAGCAGCAGCAGCTTGTGATGCTTGTGTATTGATGCTTCAAGTAGGAGTCCATGGCATTCAGCTTTAAGACCCAATTTAAAAATACAAGCCCCTGATAGCAAAGAGTCCTTTAAAACTGCATTGTGTCTACTCGTTCTAAACGCCACTCTCCCACAAAATGTGGTGACATGGCCTAAGATTCTGTAAAATGGAGAAAGGATAAGACAAACATGGGTAGAGAGGAGAAAAAACTAATTGAGAGAGGGGAAAAAGGAGGTGTGGGCAAGGGATAAGGTGGAAGAGAAGAAAAGAAAGGAAGGTGAGGTGATGTGGAAGGGCAGAGGAGAGGAGAAATGGACCATGGGGCACTAAGGAAAGAGAGAGAGAGAGAGAGAGAGAGAGAGAGAGAGAGAGAGAGAGAGAGAGAGAGAGAGAGAGAGAGAGGAGGCGGCAGAGAAGCAGAGCAGTAGTCGATATAACGGCAGTCATTCATCTCTCTGACAGCCTTCCAAATGCTCCACTGGGGAAGACACAAAGCTGCGTCACCTTCGAATGCAGCAAATGCACAGCGCACACACAGGTTTGCATAAATGCGCCTACACACACAGAGGGAATACATGTTTATGATCCTTGATTTTGCCGTGCGTGCACACGCAGGGCTCCATGTTCTGGGTCAATGGTATTTTACGGGACATGGTAAGCCAGTACATACACCATTACACTGCAACCTGTACAAGCACAAATCATAGCCACAGGCGTCAGTCACACATTCACACATGCACGCACAAGCTTTCTCTCACTCAGACACACACACACACACACACACACACACACACACACACACACACACACACACACACACACACACACAAGCACATTTGCTGATTTGTTAAAACAATGTGTATGTGCTGCAACAATCAAATCAAGAGCAATAAATCTCAAGGGCAGTTCAAACCCACCATAAGGTGGGAAACTGTCTCAGATTTTACACACATACAAAATATTTTTACAATCCTTACATTCTTCTGAGAAATGTGCTTCACATTTCTGCGCAAACACACTGAGACGCTCCAAGACAAACATGCACATGTACAGGACATGATGCATTCACATGACATTGGAATAGGAGGAACACAGATGTGCGCTTCCATTTATACACACACACGCAAGCACACATGCACATGCACACGCGCACACACACACGCATACACACACACACAAACACACACACACACACACACACACACACACACACACACACACAGAGACACACAGATACACACACAAATCCTTGTTTCCCAGCTCTGGTCATGGCCCATTGGCTGATTGCTGCCGTCCATCTCTCATGATTCATGGCTAAGCGAGCTGCTGTAGAGCAGTTCTAAACCACTGGGCCGGGGAGAGCCTGTATGTCATTAAGGCACAGCGGGCTGGACATGCTGTTAGAGCGGCTGCTCCACGGACAGCTCTGTGCCTCAGTCGAGCAGTGCAGGTGAAGAGGCAAGTACTTCTGTATGTGTTATACTGCTCATAGTGCTTTATACTAGAAAAGTAATATCGGCTGCTGCTTGCACTCACAGGCTACCTTGCCCCGTGAAGTGAGCACAGTGAGCAAGACAAGTGCTGCCTTTCACACTGATACACTGATACACTGGACACTGCTCTCCTACCACCCCCACCCTGCATTTCAGCTAAATTAGCCCCTCTAATCATCCCCAAATCCTCCTTCTTAATCAGCAAAGCAGTGGGGGCTAAAGAAAAGAGGCAAGGGTGCCAAGTCCCACCCTCTGCCATCCTCTATTAGCATGAGTCCCATGAAAGGCGGTGGAGGCACACGTCCATACCCTAATGACTCCTTAATGATCCCCTCCTCTGCTAGAGTGCTGACAAACACTGACAAACCCTGACCCTGACAAGAGGAACACCCACGCATAGCCCTCTTCCTCACCCCTTATTTGGAGGCTCATCTCTCAGTCTTCAGCCTCATTATACCAGCTTGGGTCCGGCAGGATCCATACAGCCCCAAACTAGCAGCAAGATAAACACCCATGATGAAATAGTCCATGTCACTTTCAGAGTTAAGGGGCAAAGTTTGAGTAAATTCCTTTCGGCAGATGGAGCGAGAGGGAGAGAGAGCATAGATAAACAAAGCCAAAGTTTTTAAAAAAAGAGATTGGCGGTGAGAGACAGAGTAGAACTGCCGAGCCTGTGGAAAAAAACATTGTTTGCATCCTTTTTTACTTTTTCCTGATCGTGATTTCCACTTCAACTTGGGGTTGGGGGAGTCAGTGGCAGAGACTCTTTTTAACATCACACGAGACATAATTACAGAGTGCACCGCTGCCAGCCCGCCTCAGTTTCTCCTAAATACTCACACCCCAAATTAGGGGTTACCTCCTTCTACTTAAACCTACTATTTAAGATGAAAACGTCACAGACAAACAGAGGGGACAGGAGAGGGAGTAAAGAGGAAAGACCTAGTGTAACAGCTTTCTTTCAAAATGATAGAGAAGGCCTTTGTTAAAGACAGTTACTTGCAGGCCTTGGATAAAGCCAGGTGTGGAAACTGGGATGAAAAAACAAAAGTTGGAAAAGACACACACACAGCTAAAAAGACTAGAGAGTGTGTTTATGTTCTAGCTGCAGTATATATGACAGCTGAAAATCTGCTAAGGATATTTCCAAAAGGCAACGAGCTAAAGAAAAACACTAACTTCACGCTAGCCTATGACCTCACTGGTTTGGACTGCGGCTCCCAGTCCCAGTCGCGGATGACAGAGCACTCACTCTTTGAGCCTTTTCCCAGCTCTGCCTTCGTTCCTGTTTTGTTTTCTTTTTTTTCAGTTTTTTGTCTTTATAGATGAGTTTCCTGGTCAGCTTCATGACGATTTATTGGTGTCACAGAGTCCGCTGCTCAGCCACAGGCAAGGGGCCAACACTAATCCTGCCTTTTTTTTTTGTGCTGCACTGTGCTGTAAAGAGCCACAGCGGAGATTATTAGAAGATGAAAAGAGATCCCATACATGGCTCCTTCACTGATATAACAGGAGCAAGGTACTGTGCTGCCTCTTGAGTTATAGGGAACACTCATCTCTGCTTTTTGTCTCTCTCTGCTCCTTCATCACTCACAGGCCACTGTTCACCCTGCCGTAGAGACCAGTAGCTTAACTGTTGCAGTATCCCAGAGCTTTGATTTACACTACTGCTTAGTATTAGTTGTGATATTAGTATTGGTATTACTGTAGCAGACATAGACGCTAAGGTACCTAGGGACACAAACACTGTATTATATTGCCACCTTTAAGGGGATCAGGTTATAATTCCAGTCTATTACAACTGCACCACATTTTTTGTGTCTTGGACATAATTTCTACCGGTTATGATAACATTGTACTGTAATTGCTATGACAACGCTCCAGGGAGGTACAGCATGGCAAGAAACATGAGCGTTCAAATGATCCTAAAATGTGCGAAATGAATCTTCATTGCAACTCTAAAGATGATATAGGTCATAGTTGAACCTGGAAGTCGGTGTGTAAGATGTGATGGAGGCTTATAACAGACAGTTTGGGAAATTTGACCATTTAACTAACACAGATGTCAACAATTAACATGATGAGTATAAGCTTATTGGAATGGATAGGAGTGATGGAAAAATACAAAAATAATAAACTGGATTTTCTTTGAAAGGTGGCAATATTATCTAATGTGAGGAAAAAAGACTAGGGCTGACAAGGATTGGTTACACACACACACACACACACACACACACACACACACACTCACGCACACACACATATCAAGTTCATAGAGTTCATTAAATGTTTCTGTTATCATCTTCCAAGCTTTTCACCCACACAATCAAAACCTGAAGCTCAACAGAATCTAAACCCACACCCCACATCATATCAAAGCCACATGGTCCACCAGGTCCTTTTATTGAATCAAACATTTCACCATGTATATGATTTCACTCAAGTCTCAGGGAAATTCTCAGAAACTGCAGTGCAGACTAATCAAAGATGTTTCAAATCACATATGGCACAGATTCCTATATCACTGGAATGAATGCCACTTCCTCCGTTTAAGTCTCTTCTCTGTCTTCTCCGCACTCACAGACTGTGGGCAGCACACTGGAAATCACAGTACGAAACAACATCCTGTCCCCAGACTCTAGGAAGTGACCTCAGTTTCAGAAAGGCCAGATAAAAAGTCCACATCAGAAACAAAAACACCAGGCCGGCCGTAATGAGCTATCCGCCAGGCTCCAGTGTGTTCTGAGGGAGACCAGGTGGTGTGACACACATATGACTCTGATTAGGGGGCCTTCAGAGGAACAAGGGGAGGAAGGGGGGTAGTAGGGTGGGCCGTGCAGGGCCAATAGGGACGTTTTGCATATGATGCAACTATTAGTGGTTCTTAATGACTTCCACTGGCCACTGTGACACTCTGGTACTTTGTCGTTTGTGTGTAAACATGAAGGGGGGGGGGCAGCGTGGGTATTGTTTTCCTCTAGGAAGCAACATGTGAGTAACACGGGCCTCCGTGGCTGGAAATGTGACGTACTATGGAATACAGCAGCTTGATACTGATATACTGATACTACTCTGCGAGGTCTTTAAATGTCATTAAGTGCAGAAACACTCATAAAAGTACTGGATATGGTAGCAGGGATACAGTGAATACACTTGCACGCATACGCGCAAGTTAGACCATTCAATCAGACATTTGGTCGGCCAATTACTGCTAAAGCCAACAATGTGCAGAGCAGTCGAACCCTCAGAGCAGACACTAAGGAGCTTGTCTGTGTCCTCTTATGTCTCTCACCCCTTCTCTCTCTCTAACCTCATTACATGACAGAGGTTTTTGGCACTGGTGTTTGTAGACTCATAATAATAGTTTTGCTCTCCACATATCCTCAAACTGTGGGAGGGAGAGATGTCAAGGGGGACCTCTGGCCCCATTCTTCAGCTGTTAGTTTCATCCTGGTGCATTGTGCTGTGTTTGACTGGACTGTTTAAATGTCTCCTGATATCAGGCAACACAAACAAGCAGGCCCGTCGGCCTGGTGGGGAGGATAAGGAATGAAGGGGAAACGGAGGCCATTCTTCTCCTTGTGTGACGGAAATTGTGTTTGGAACAAGCACCTGTCACCCCCCAACAATGACCACAGAGGTCGGGCAGAGAGAGAGACAGAGAGGTAGGAGACAGACTGAGGGAGAGAAAGAGGGCACGAAACAGTAAAGAACCTAATTTCTCTCCCTCTCCTTCATGCTCTTCTTTCCCTCCCACCCTTTTTCTCCTTTTCTCTGCCCCATATTCAAACAACTTAATCTGTGTAAATTACATTCCACAACAGGCGTATGTTCCAAAGCCCCAGACTTAGTGCTACATGAACCAGATAAACATCTGCATTATATCTGCATAAATGGTTTGCATTGATAATAAGGTGAACCAGCTGCTGAGACTATCCTATTGGCCTTTCCTTCAACTGCCTCACTCTCTCTCCTCCCCCATCACCTTCATCTGTTCCCTGCACCAACTTGACACCCACTTTTTTAAATAGACAAAGAGCAGCAGCATCTCTGTGTCCTTCACACTCCTCCTTCAGATACCCTCTAAACAGCCAGAACTAAAGAATGCTGGGCACAGCACAATCCCACCCCTACAACATGATAAGACACTCAGAAAAAAAAAAAAAAAAAAAGAACTTTGTAACCTCAATTCATTGTCCTCTGCAATGAAAGTTAGCACCATCCATTTTAAAACTGCTGTAACTGCTTTCAAGCCCACCCTGTGTGAGCCTCTTACCTCTCTGTCCTTTAGCTTCATGGCCAGAACCAGCTGGTTGCGATGGTTGGTCAGCGCTTCACGATAGTTTCCCTTGGAGAAGAATGCCGAGCCCAGATTCCCATGAGCACGGCATTCCCCTGTCTGGTCACCTGGAGAGGAAAAAACCAAAATGAGTATTTACAGTACAGCCTACGTGATTACAAAGCAACTGGTGTTTACTTCACATCATCCCACCGTCACTGTTGAACGGTGATGTGATGAACCACATCTATGCCACCGACATGCCACTGCTCCCTTAAAAGGGAAAGTGGCCGTTATATGTTCTCCACAGTAGAGCGGCTTCCCTGACAGCTGGTAGTGTTGATCTCAATGCTCCAGAGGGTGAGAGGGGAAAGCCTTATTATTTCTGCCTGACAGAGAGGCCCCACAGACAGGGCCAAAGCAAAGCACAACTCTCTGTGCTCTACCTGAGAACCATAGCTCCTTATCTCCAGCTGCTCTGCCCAGTCATGTGTCAAACTGTGTGGGGGTGAAGAGTGGAGCCAGTCAGTGCTACTCTCTGTTTTCATTTTCTATCTTACCTTCCTAAGTTTCTCTTTCCTTTACTGCCTTTCTCTCAAACCCTCTCTCATCTTCCCAGTTATTTCGCAGTTAAACAAAATGTTATTTATTTTCCTGACTAACATTTAGAAATTACACTGGTATTCTGCTTTAATTGAGATACACAAGAGGAAGGCTAAGAGTCTACAGCCATGCTAGCAGCTCTGTGGAGTTGTACATAGCAGTGCTTTGAGTTAAATGATAGAGTTAGTATGCAGATTTGCCTGATGAAGGTTTAGGACCGAAACGTTGCACGTTGCATGCATTTGTTTGTTGCAAGTCAGGCAGTGTGTGGGATCTTTTTGATTGCCACTTTGGATCCACTCCTCCTGCTCCTACACACCTGCCTCACAAAACAGATGTGCCAAGTTTTCTCCTGCTTTGAGTTAGTATGCTAACATGCTCACAACGATAATGCTAACGTGATGATGTTTAGCTGATGTAGTGTTTACCATGTTCACGGGAATGTCATTGCTTTAGTCATAAACCAAAGTATTGAGTTTATCGCCAATCACTTTGATCATTTATTAGTTGTTTCATTTATCAAGAAAAATGAGTGAGGGTTTGCTACTTGTCTCTGTTTTATATCACTTAAAGTCAAATATCTTTTGATGTTAGACTGTTGGGTGGAATCAGCTACTTCATGATGTCACCTTAGGCTCTGGGACACAATGTGACTAAATGATTAATCAAAAAAGTAATCAAAAAAATGATAATGATGATAATGATAATAATAATGATTACTCCCTCTTCCCCGGTTCAGGCCTCTTACCTAAGGTCTTCGCCACCTCTAAGTCTTGCTGCATGTAGCCGGTGCTCTTCTCGGTGTTGCCCAGAGACCAGTGGGCGCTGCTGAGGGCCGAGAAGACGGAGCCGCGGAGCTTGAGGCTGCACGTGCCGATCTTCAAAGCGGCTTCCAGCACCACAACAGAGGCCGTGTGGTGGCCTGCTGTCAGCAGCTCCTGGCCAATCACAGACACCACCACAAAGGGACTTTTGTCCAGCTTCATCTTTTGCAGCTGCTGATAGGTGGGCTCGAGAGACTCTGTGCAGGGAGGACATGAGTAAGACGGAGATTAAAAACAGACTCCAAAATATGCCACAACATAACCTTGTGCTGACATGGTAACTGACAACAATATCTGACGTTAATTGCGGTAACTGTGTTACGTGTTTACCAACGCTGACAAATGTGACTGCTGTCTGAATTCAGATTCTACTTTCCTCCAGTAATGGGTGTGTTTTGTCTGCCCGGATAAGCATAGCCTGTAGCTTGGCTGAGTGACGGCTTTCACTGACAATAACTCAACATATAAGCCATTTTTCTGTTCCATCCACTTAGACCGGGGTAATCTCAGGCAATTTCCGACAGCGCTGCATAAAAATGGCACAAGTTTAGACCACTGTGGGCAACTGTCTTTACAAACCACGCGGCGAAATTATATTTCTGCCTTTCTCTTCGTGTCAGTTGATATGGCTGTTCGAGAGAATAGAGAGGGCCGGATGGGTTTTGAGATACAGTTTAAAGGAGTGACGGGGAAACTAATGCAGCTAATGCACAACAGTAGCAGCGGCGGAGGAATGCAGAGTAAAGGAGACACACAAGGTGACCTTTGAAGAGGCTGAAAATGCACACAATGACATAAATCAATGGCGGTGCCACGCGGGATTCAGGATCCACAGCCCCTTCAGATTACAAAGCCCTCTGGCAGACACCAGCATCGAACAACAGGATGGGGGGGGGGCAAGGGAGGCACGCCCATGTGTGTGTGTGTCTTTTGATGCATTTATGTATCAGTATATATTTGCATTCATGTATAGGAGTGCATCTCATGGCCCTGTATTTGTAAATATTTTAAGCAGAGCTGCTACTAATTAGGCCAAAGTGCTTTACAGAAGACTACATGGTGTTAATGTGCCTGCACAAACTGGATGTGTGTGGCTGCGTGTGTAGTCTACATTTTCTCATAAGGCCCAAGCTTTCATAAACTGTTACTTTAATTTGTGTAGACAAACATTTAGGCGCAACAAGCACACAGTCACAATATCTGAACAAACTCAATAGTTCTTCGAAAACACACAGAGATGCTAATTCACCTAGACGCACGCACACACAATATGAGATGCTTCCCCACACAAGCGCTCAAAAGCATAACTGATGATGCTCTTTCAAGAGCATCGCTTGTGTTCCAGCACTTGGCAGAATGTCGTGCTTACAGAGACAGTGCGTGCATATAATATCCATTCATAGCTTGTAATTGCCTTCAGAGTGACACCGAGCGCTGAGTCATAAATCAAACACTGAGAGAATGCTTTTTTAAAAAGGTGCCATGGCTGCCGCATTCATAAACAGGTAGTTATGACAACATCTGAGTGTGTTGCTTCACACACACCGCACATACACAGGCACACAACACACACAAAGTCAAATGCTTTAGCTAGTGTTTACCAAGCTTTGTATCAAGATATGAAGCAAGAATTACAACCTCGCCCTCATTGACATGCACACAGCTAACGGAGCATCACTCGACCTCTACAGTATCTTTCTCCCCATTTGTCTGACAAGAGTCCTGTGCTCTTCTTTCCTGTATTTGAGGACGTATCATCAGTGGGACTGGTAAAGCCGTGGAATACTGCAAAATTTCAATTATTCTTTGAATTTAATTCTTAGCATTTATGTTAATTACTAATAGTAGGGCTGCACAATATGCAGAAAAAATCATATCGCGTTTTTGCATTTCATTTTCACTGAAAAACATTTAAAAATGATGATGATGTAATTTGTGTTACCAAACAAAAATGTATGTTCCCTTATGTCCGGAGAATATGATTTGTTGCATCTCTAATGCACCAATGCTGCTAACACTGCGCAACAAAGGTGTGACACATTTTATCAAAAATGTTGTCAAAAAAAATGGCAGCTCCTGCAATTTGGATATTGCACTTGGCCATATTGCGATTTCGATTATATTTCGATTAATTGTGCAGCCATACAACACCAGTGAATAATATTACAGAGCATTACCATCCTGTCCTATTATAATTATACATTTCTGGAACCAGCATGGCTATGGTTATGCATGATATCTGTCACTATGACAAGATAAACGCAGGATCTTCTTGAAAAGATCCGGCTGGTGATATTATATATTTTTGTTGTTTCATTGGGTTTGTTGGCAATAAAATGTAGAAAGTATATATAATCTTATCCTGTAAGTAATAATGTGACATGAAATTGATCTCTGTAGAACAATTCCCCCCTTGCTTACTCTACATAGCAATTATATAGCAGCTACTCTGGTGCGTATAATGTTTAAGAATCAAAGGCACTTTGCTCAAAGGCACCTCAGCAGGACAGATACTAATGAACACAGGGTCCAGATCCTCCAGTTAAAGGACAATCTTTTCAACTGCAAATGATCCAGCTGGGGTCAATAACTGCCACACTGAAACCGTCTCCTCTATGGTTTATCTGAAGGGGATCTTCAAGTGGAATACCCTTTTTAGTTGGCATGCGCGGGAAAACAATCCAATAATTAACAGCCAATGGACCCTTTGCACACTCTCTGGCCCCAAGCAGCTGAATGAGAGACAGAACTGGAGCAGGATGAATAGCAAGAATATTACCCATGTGAATGCATACATACTAAAACACAGCTTCCAATATATAAAACTGCGAGAGGCTGATTTCCCACAGCTCGTTCAATGACACAGATGGAGAATGCTGATAGTGGAGGAAAAACTGCTGCCAGGATGATCAGAAGTGGCAGACGGAGAGACAGAGATACAGTAAGGAGAGGGAGGTGAGACTGCACCAGTTTCCACTTGTGTGAGAGCCCTCTGTTGTGGGAATTACAGTATGAACCACAGGAGAGCACAACAGCTGTTTAAATCTGCAATAATGAGAAGAAAGCTTGATCTGTGCAAGGAGGAGCGGTACGGTGTGTGTGTGTGTGTGTGTCAGAGACAAAGGGCTGAATTGTATATGACACAGTAAGATTTGGGGAATTATTCATCTAATATTAAATGTACTGTGGAAACAAAGCAAGCTTTGATGAACTCACAACACACTGAGTCCTTGAAGACATATGTCTTGATATTGTTCTCTCAGGTTCATTATTTGACTTCCTCTATCTTAATTTATTTATTTGCCTATTTCGGTATGAATGTCATCAGCTGGATCTCTTTGCTCGGCGGCACAAAATAAACACAAAGGTGCTTTGGGAGGACTGAAAACATCAGAGTGTGTCGAGATGTTTGTGGTAAGATAAATGACTGAGATAAGTGAACACTGCAATCACAGCTAGATACAATCAGCTCTTTCTTGGCAACATGGCAACAACATTGAGTTTATACACAGAAGGGAATAATGCAGTGTTTACCGAACGGGTATAAGAGATTTAAGTGTAATTACAAAAGGATTACAGCTTTTTAGTATCATTACAATGTCCTTACAAACACAAAACAAGCAGGTGGAAAGCCCTTTTGGTACAACGATATGATGTATATATGGGCTTTTCATGACTCCACAAGCCATATTTTTGGTTCAAACAGAAGCCAATTGTTCAATCAAACTGGCGGGACAGGTAATCAACAAGCTGAATCCTGGGATGAGTGTGCCATGTGACCGATAAACACGGATGGCAGGACTGTGACACTCTTCCAACGCTCGCCTACCTTTCACTTATCAGGGGACTTTGGCTGAGTAACACTGATTATCCTCCCTGTTTGCTGGCGTAACATTGATTATCGTCCCCCTGTGCCAGGAGCCCCTCTGAGAGGATCATTGCTCTTAATCCTTTGACCTAGCTACCTCTCCTCAACACACCTTGGATTAGGTCCTCTGATGGTTGCCTGGCACTGTGGGAAATAGGGTAAACAATTAAGAGATTAAATGGCTTGGGCTAAATGTTGGTTTTCCTCTACTGAGAGGACCCATTCTAGTCCATGATGCACGGGTCTGGGCTCACACCCAAACCCTTTTCTTGTTTTGGTTCCAGTGACAGGCTTATATACTGAGAGTCGCTCAGATGGTCCCTTCATTCTTTATTCTCTTTGCGATATTTTATCTTTTTTTTTTTTTATTCTGCATTTGTACAAGAATATTCAGAGGAGCGCTGTATGAAATCAATCAAAGACAAACAGATTCCTCACACAACAAAGCCCCTCAGAGCAACAGATCTCATTGTACAATTCAGTAAAATTTGGATTATAAAACAGGGCCGCAGTGATTAAAAGGCGCAGTTTTCACCACAGTTTGGAAAACAGGTGATGACAAAGCAAGACAGCAGGATGACTCAGTGTATGCTGGCAGTCGGTGCCTTCCAGATCTGAGGCATATTAAATCCTCTGCAGTGGTCATCCCGAGTCAAATTGTTGCCAGGTTTGTGTTGAGGCTCATTAGGCTGGCCCACACGGATTACTCATGGACAATCAGGTCACTGCACTTGGCTGATACAACAGATAATAATGCATAACAGAAAAAAAAAAAACACATTTTAGTAACAATCTTGGCTTGAATGCGCTACTTATAAATCCACTCAGCTTTAGGAAAAAGGCTTACACAGGGGCAGACACAGACAATGGCATTAGTGTTGGATGCTCATTAAGATAAGGGGCTATCTGTGTGTGTGATCAGCCTGAATGACAATAAGATATGCTGAAGCTGCAGGCATCAGGCCTCAGAGTCCGGAGGTAAGTACTTGACACCAACAGTCAGTCACAAAGACAGAGAGACGGAGAGACGGAGAGATGGAGAGATGGCCTGCCTGCCGAATGGGGAAAAAAACTGACAGGTAAAGTCACCCTAACATGCTTATTGAGTGACAGAGAGTGAGGATTATCTGTGGGACAGGCTTTTAGGTGGCCGTGGCCGTGAAGCAGAGAGACGGTGACACCCGTACACGCGAACGCGCTTATCAACGCTCAAATACGAAACGTACTCAGCTACCAAATTTCTTACCTCGTAGTGGTGATTTCATGGCGGCTTCTACCATGCCCACCAGTAGCTGTAGGCTCTTGGGGTCTTGGGCCAGCCCGGAGGCGAAGGCGGCCAGTGCGTCGGCATGGCGACCAAGGTACTGAAGGGCAACACCCTGTCGGAAGTATGCCTGTAGAGAGAGGTAACAGAGAGAGTGATCAGGGCTCCAGTCTAGCGCCACAGCATGAGTCTTTATACAAACACATTACCAGACACACTCATTTCACGCCATTTGCATTTTTTCCACATGAGTAGTTTTTGGAACATGGCACTTCTCTCCTTTGTATTCCCATAATAGAGTGATCACTGGGTTTTTTGTACTTGTTAATTGGATTATAAGTTTTACATAAATGCACATGTTACACTCTGGCTGGCTGCCTGCCTTCTAAGGAGCAACTATTGTTTTTCTGTTCAATATTTTATTTCTTGTGTTTGCTGTGGGAGTGAACTGCACACATGTAGAGCCTTGGGATTTCTCTTTGGCTCTGTTAGGAAGAAAAGTGAAAAGAAAGAAAAAGGAGAATGAGAGAGAGCTACTTACTCAAGTCGGTCTGTAGCTCAATAAAAGAACACCCATAAATACTTCAGCTTGTGCGTTCCCTTTGTCAGGACGCAGTTGTAAAATAATAACACGACTGGCCGCAGTCTGTTTTTGCCGTATTTTTACATCAGATGTGCTCTTGTGTCATGTTTTGGATACGTGAACGGCTCTTCAAGCAGGCAAAAATTAAACACATTTGTCATCCAGTCATTTATTCACAGAGCATAGAGAGTCACATTGTTGCGAGCATAATAATTCAGTACCACTGAGACATAAACTGCATGCTACTGCTGACATACTGTATCTTTCTGGGAGAGACAAAAATGTTTTGGAACATTCTTCAGTTTGAAAACTAAAACAGACGCTGTCTCTGGGATCCAAAGCTCCATCAATAAGTGTTTTTTTTTTTTTGTTTTGTTTCTTCAACATGTCTGTTTGGACACTCCAGAAAAAAAATAAGATGTTTTATCCAGGCGAGTTTGTGACTCAGTATGTTTATGTCTAAGGCCTGATCAGACAATAATCCAAGTGAGTTGTTAAACCTGACTCTGGTCCAGTCTAAAAACAGCAGCAAAGAGACATGGAATGAGATCCAGCTCATTAGTCATACTCCAAACCACTAAATCCCCCCCAAGAGAAAGCAAACTGTCTCTCGGAATAGTCATATCTGGGCTTGTGTGTCAGAAACGCACAATTACAGCAACAAAGAATGAGGGATAAGCATTGTGTGAGGCAAAGACACAACAGACGCTGTCTAAAATTTATACTAACTGTAAGAGTTCTGACCTTTCCTACTCCGGTGTTTTAGTGTTTGTGCCTGTGTGTGTGTGTGTGTGTGTGTGTGTGTGTATGTGTGTGTGTGTGTGTGTGTGTGTGGGAGAGGCAGCAGCAGTCCAGGCTGCCGTCTGGCCACCGCCTCACTGAGTAGTCACAGTCACTCCACTCACAGCTTCCAAAAGTGACACAAGGGCTAATTTGCTATTAGCATCTAAGAGGCCTTTTCATTAGTCTTCCCAAGCTTCTCTGTTAGCACCGTTAGGAAGTGAGAAAGGCAGGGAGGATTAGGGAAAATGAGACATGACATCGAATTTATAGAGACCAGTAATTAATTTTGCTTCCGTTTGAGCCCCCCCCCCGACTAGCAATCTCTCCAGATCTGCTGCCCCCCTCTACATTTCTACTTCCCTTTCACTTGCATCACAACTCCACTGAAAATGACGAGGACAGAGATTAGATTCAAAGCATTAACCTTTGTTCTAACACTGTTATTATATGAGGGGAGCGCAGGCCTGGGTATCCGTTCAATAATAATTGCATCTACTGGCGGTGGAGTTTGGGCAGGACGCACTGGCAGGAGTGGAGAAGCCCACAAACGTTTCGCCCAGGGGAACAAAAGGCATTTAAAAGCATTTCTCCCTTTGATTAGATTTAGCCTACAATATGACCGCTCTCCCAGAGATCTTTCTTTCATAGTCTAAAGCGGCGTGCTGACTGACTGAGACGACCAGGGAAAAGGGACGAGAAAGAAGATGAATAAAATGAGGCTCCCTTCAAAAAAAACAACAAAAAAAAAAAAAAAAAAACATTGGCATCTCCTTTAATCCTTTTATTTTACCCTATCCTGTCCTACATAAGGTTGAAAGACTAGACTGTGCGGAGAGTGCATTAAAATACTGCAAACACAAGCATGAGAATAAATGCATAAACGAGAGAGCCACGGCAAAAGTGACAGAATCAATGTGCCGTACAGCATTATAGGATTTTTTTTCCCTTCCATTAATCTCCTACTGCCTTCAAAACACATCATGTGGCTGCACAAAGACACACACACACAATATAACCTCAGCTTTTGCATAATCCAACAAGTCAGTTCAACCAGCCCTGCTCATAAAACAGAGGGTTCACTTGAATTTACATTACAGTCACTGAATATTAATTCAGAGCAAAACTGACATTGATACTGATGAGAGGCTCAAGATAAACTGAGGCTGGCATATTTAAGTAAAAGTAAGCATAGGGGAGACACCAAGGACCAAACTGAAGAAATAACACCAATAGGCTAGCTATGCTATCTGCATAAAGCATTATGGATGAAGGGAGACCAAGATTTTACCCCTACACAACATTTTTTCTTTTTCAAATTCACGCTTAACAGGATCTTTTCTAAAAACACAGCAGCATCTGCTTAGAGCTGCTGCTACAGTGATTAGCACAGCCTCTAGCTTAGCCACACGGAGAGGAGAACTGAGAGATAGAAAGAAGGAGAGGTACAGTACAGCGGTAAAGAGAGAGAGAGAAAGAAAGAGCATTACAGGGAAAGAGAGGGCTCCACAGATTAACTTCTCCCCGTCAACATATGGCAATACATACATACACAACTGCCTGGTGCAAGTCAGTGCTTCATCTTTCAGCCAAAAACTGTCTCCCTGAACAGGATGCACATTAGAGAATAACTCCACCAAAGGCAAAGTTCTCACAGAGAACGGGCCCTCCTGATTTGTGACACATCTGTTAGGCATCTTGTACAACATGACATTCACAAACCAAGACTTCTAATACAGTAATTGTGTTTTGCCTGAAATTCTATCCGGGGTAAATTATTGAACCTTCCTGCATCTTTGCCTCCTCTATTTAATGCAGCAATATGCTGATACCACAGAAGAGTGGATCGAGTGGGAAGGTGTGTCGTTCTTACCCGTGGGTAAATTCTGGGAGTGCTAATGCGCATGTGTGTGTATGTGTGTGTGTGTGTGTGTGTGTGTGTGTGTGTGTTCGTGAGGATAAGAGAGAGGGAGCAAAAGAGAGAGGCTAGAAAAGACATAGGAATAAGAGAGAGGATAAAAGCTTTTCTTGTTTCTCGAGCATTTTAATATTTCATGAATGCTTGTTTGATGTAGTCTTAAATATTCATGTTTTTATGCTTAGGAGGAAGAGGGAAATGATGCAAAAAAAAAAAAAAGTTATTCACTCTGGTACACTGTGCTACACACTGGGGGGACTCAACATTCTCTGCGCACATACGCACAAACAAGCACATGCACACACCACAGTTGCATACGCTCACTTTCTCTCTAACAAGACACTTACAATGAAACATGGACAATTTTCTTCCAGTGACAGCTCTGTTGTTCACTCTAAGGCCCACAGTCAGAGCAGCTGAACGGAAAGTTGACAAGATTAAGATTGGGAGTTTGGCGCAAGACCAGCTGTTGGAGGCTCCTTTCCTATTAGCAGATTAATGCCCCGGCATATGTCCTTGCCCCCTCTTCAGTACACTGTAACCCCAGGGGTGTCCTCAGTCCCTGGGAGCATGTCTGTGTTTGCACTTGTCTATCCTTGTTCAAGATCGGGGACTAACAGGCTTAAAGGAAGAATTCACTGAAAATGTACCTCAACAAGACGTGCTGTTACACCAAATGGAAGAGTGAGCGACGGGGGTATGATTTGGGATATGAAGATGTACCGTATGTCCACACTCAGCATTCTGCCTGATGTACCTCTTAGTACAAAGTTGAAATAGAGTGCATGCTGACAAAAACATACTGTCTCCAACAAATCTTATTTGGTCAACAGTTTGTTACACATTTTTGAAGAACCTACGTATGTATCCTACATCTAAGTGCTTTCCCCAGGTTGCAGCATGAGATGTATGAAGTGCTTCCAACATAAAATGCTTACTAAAGACTGCAAAATCTATTTGTTTACCCTCTCCTGGATCTGTCATTTTCAGCAAGGAATCAAATTGCCAAAGTAATTTGTTAATGCTTTGTATCAAGGGCACTGCAGCTGGAAACCCGCCCGTGTAGTCAGGTTATTTACAGAGAGCTGAAACTGTTTCCTGCCACACATTCAGAGTTGTAAAATCTCCGACACAATGATGTCTCTCTAAACAAACAGCATAACTCCTCGCCCACGGCGCAGGCAGCCTGTCATTGAACTGACTGCTCCAGCTGTGCTCCAGTAGCCCAAAGCCTTGTGCGGCTTGCTGCGATCTGATCGGTGATCAGCAATAATAGAGATGCTCTCAAATGTGGAAATCAATAGAAGCGGCGCAAAGCTCTGTTTAGATCGTGCCACACCCTTCACTGCTATAGTGTTTAGGATACGCCTTCTGCAGATGGTTTTCTGATCACCCACGGGGCAGTTGGTGCCAGAACGACGACTCTGAAACAGAACCCCCCGCTGGCGACATAATGGAACCCAAATCAGACCATCAAACAGGGACAGCAGGCTGCAAATACACTGCACACACACACACAAATACAAGCTGAAGAAAAATACATCAATAACTCCTCAAGAAAACCACCCATCTGTCTCAAACAAACAATGTATTATTTGAAATCAGCTTTCCACATAGGCCCGGACGCTGGGATCAGATTAACGCTAATGGTGTGACAGGAACAAAGGGATTGTTGCCTTTCATCCCTCTGTTTCTTGGCTCTTGAACTATAGGTGTTGTTGCCTGGTTTCCAGTGTGACCCAGAAATGTCATGTGTCGACCAGGCTTTAAGACATGTGCCTCCGCCATCCCTCGCACATCTCTGCCACTACACTTTCAAGGTGACATAGTCGATTCGCAGGGTACACAGAATGTCAACTGCTTAATTTAATATCCAGGGATAACTGTCGGCCATGACAAATTAGCTGGGAGAAAAGCTCAAAAAAAGAAAAAAAAGAAAAACTGAAATGGAATGATTGCTTCTTTGGGCCTTCTGCCCTTCAACTTGACAAGCTGAAAGCCACAGAACAGCACAATGGAGCCTGTACTTAATTAAATCTATTTCTGAAGCCAATTCTGTGAGATTCTATCCATCTTCCTGCAGGTACAGATCTCTTCCCACAGGACTGAAGAGGTCTGAGGTCGGTCCTCACAGGGGTAGCAATGGGGGCAATACAGCCATCGCCTTGGGCCAAACATAAACCTCTGCCCCTGAGGTCACGGGGATATAATCATGACACAGCTGCCTGTCTATTACCATCTCCCCAATCTAATAAGACCAAACCCTAAACCAGCAAATAACCCTGACCTACATCGATCAAGTGCGTGTTTATCTGTGTGTATGTGTTGTGTCAGTAAGAAAAAACAGTGACAGCCTCATTTTACCTCACAGTGGGTGGAAGATTTCTGCATTAATCCGGCTAATCAATGAAAAATTTTGCTTTTTCAGGGTTTTGTTTTGTCCTACATGCTGACTTGGAGGGCTTTTGTAGAACAAGCCTGGTCAAGTCTACAGTGATTTTATGTTAACAACATAAGCCACATCAAAGGTGCATGTTAAGCACTTATGCAAGTCAAATTGAGGCAACTTACAATCTCCATGTAGGTAGATGCAGTAAAATATTTATGATCCATTGATGTATTCCTCCCTAAGGGCGTAGTAGACTCTGGTGATTGCTGTTCAATCCAAAGCTCCTTAATAAGCCCATTAGATTAGATGCCTTTAATGAGAGCAAATTAAACTGATCATTCTTTGTGGAGCCGGCAATTAAAGGGTAAATGTTTCATTATTCAGCGAGTGGTGACAGTAAGAAAATCCAGGTTGCCTGGTAGAGGCTTCAGTGTGAGAGACATTGTAGTACACTCTCACGGCTGCGAGGAATCGATTAGCCGGCTCACATCAAACTGGCAGCCAGCGCAGGACTTCAGATTGGAAAAGGTCATAGTCAGGTATGTGGAATCAATGCTGAGCACTCTGTATTCACTGTGTCTCACATTATCTGGCTGGGGGATGGTTTAACGTTTTCTAAAAACAATTACCAAAAGACAAAGAGAGGCTTCAATAAAGAAGGTCAGGGCTTGTGATTGGGGAAGTGTCGTGTGGTGCACATCTATTGTGACAGTCAGTGAAACAGAAGGGAAAAACTGATATTGCTCATTTATCACAAACAGATGAAACAGCACAATAGTGGCAAGCTGTGGGGTTGTGCAGTGACATGCTGTCACAATACACTGTTTGGCAGGCGGAATTCAATTTTCTTTCCGCTACGTGCATGTCCACCATAACTGACGCTTTTCACAAAGGAAATAGACCAATGGAAAGTGATAAACCAGCAGATAAAACGGCAACATGCCTGTAGCTCATTCCAATTTTGGGAAAACCATGTCACACTCTACCGCTATGATTTATAGCACGATTTGTCACATGGATGCAGCTAGCATACTTGCATTCTTATTAGCATCTTAAGAGTCTTGAGATGAGAGGCTGAGAGGGTCAGGGTGCTAAACAGATTTCCGTGCCCCTCTCAACTAGATCCTTGGCTCTGCTCTGGCTGAGCATTGCGCACGAACCCCACAGCCACAGGGGCTGACTCTCAATTAAAGTAGGCATTAATTACTTAAAGGAGCTTTAATCAATCAAGGCCAGATGGTGAACCTGAAAAAGAGAGCAAACTCTGGGCTGGAGAAGTGCTTTCTGTCCAGACCAGACTAGAGATGGCCATAAAAGGTTTTATTAGAAAATACCTACAAGGCTTACATTTTATAGAGTATACTTTTTGCAACAAAAGAGTTATCAAGCAAAAAGCTGCAATCCCTGTTGGATCTTTTACATGTTGATTGTTGTAACTACACTTCTAACCAATTATTAGAACACCTATTTAATTCAAAAGTGCAATAAATGAGCTCTTATTGGAACTAACACTCACTTACTTCATTTAAATTTCAGGTTCTGAATATTTAAAGTCAATGCCAATTGAATAAGCAACCCTGACCATATGTGTCCCAGGTGTGTGTAGCCTCTCTGTGATGACAGAAGAGGCTACTTGGCCCTGGTGTTGTACTCTCCTGGCCTGAGGCAACACATCCTCCATCTTCATTTGTACTCCCTTAATTGGCTTTGACAGTGAACTCAAGCATGGCTGAAAAATACCCTCCTCTTGGTAAACACTAGCTGAGAGACACATGTTCTCAACATGGTGAAACCAAGCATCTCCATTAACCATTACGTTGGGTAAGTCATGTCCGACTGACCCTCTCTCAGCACCTCTTCAAAGCGTGACACTCTGAGCTTCACATCTCACACGGTGCTGCCGTCTCCAATGATGTATTGAGTTTCTAGTGGGAGGCAAAGGCTGTTGTAGTAGAAAAGAAGACTACGTCAAATTCTAGTAAATGGCTGGACGGCGCCGTAGGCTATTTGCATCCTGCCTAGTGTATAGGGCTGCCCCTGCTGTTGCAGTCCGGCCAAAAATGCAACATCCTATTCACCTATTTAATCTGTGCAAAATGAAAGCTGTTCAAACTGGTACTTTCTGAGGTGTGAAGTGTCTTTTGGGCGCTGGTTATCTTTGCTTGCTGAGTTTGAAGATCCCAAAGAGAGTCTAAGTCTACCAAGTCATTACCCCATCACGCTGTCACACAGCAGGCACAGCTCCTTGTCAGTGTCAGCACTTGTGCTGGGTTCATTAGGTTGCCCCGGCCTTACTGGGAAGTTGCTTCATCAAATAAGAGTCAGCAGCACAGGCTGCCTGACAGTGTGGCTTCTCCAAAGCTGCCCTGCAATACTTCAAAAGACGCACAGTCAGCCTTTATGGAGAGCTCTAATGAAAAGCATGGCATGAGCCCTCTGCTTTTGATTCTGTTAGTAAGGAGTCATACATGATTGAGTAAAGGCAAGCTGAATCACAGATAAGGCGCTGAGAGGCTGACAGGGCTGAAGAGAGAAAAGGACAGAGTGAGGAAAGACAATGGTGATGTAGCTCAAAGGGTTAGACGTATACTTAAAACAAGGAGGTGGTGGAAAGACAGAGGAAGAAAGAGAGAGAGAGAGACAGAGAGAGATAAAGGTTAGCACATGAAGGAGACACAGAGATGCCTCTTGTTATTCACTCCTTGTGTGCTGTACATGTCTACTGCCATCCAGGCTATCAGACCTCTTTATTGCGTATGACCTGTTTCTCCTTCGCATCTCCCAGTGCAGCAGCTGTATCAGTATACGGGGCTGTTGTGGCTGCAGCGCCACTGCTTTGCCATGCTTGTGCACGCGGAGATCTCCCCAGCGATTACCAGATAAATGCACTTTAATTCACAACACATGCGGCAGGGGTTTATATATAGACTCGCTAATTCCCCCTCGGCCACACTGCAATATGAACTCCATGCTGCACCAATTTAAGTGTGTGATGAGTCCCTCGTCGACAGGCTCCTCTACTTATCATATATATGACATGCTCCAGCACATTGCTTGGCCGAGGAAAATATCAGAAGCTGAAAAAAAAAAACTAAGATTATGGGTGGACCAGTGTGGATTTTTCATTATTAATGAGGAGAGTAGTTTTCAGGGCAGCTTTCCTATTGAGAATTATCGGACAATCCCAGATGCAGTTGAGTTGAACAGTAGTACCATTTTCAGGGGAGATATATCGCACCCACAGAGGAAAAAAACACGCATTGTACTGCGCATTTGAACAAGCAAAATGCTGTTAATGCACAGTTTAGCGACAAGTAATCACTATTTTAGACTGACACCCTGACAGTCAACTCCCATAATAAGGCTAATTGGCAGAGTTCTACTGAAAGGGGGTGTCTCCCTCTGATAACACTGAGTGGTCCTGTAACACATCTGCACAGCCTCTGTGTTAGCTCATTAAACAGCAAGTTCCCTCAGCGTTCTTTGGCCATCACCATGCATCATTAATTGTGTCCGCCTGCTAATCACGTTAGCTGTATTTCCCTGGCTTTGATATCTATCTCTATGCACGCTGCGTGACTCGATGGCCTGTCCGGTAATAAGATGAGAGGAGAACAGGTTTCCGTACCACCTGTGGATGGTTCATATGTTCAAAAAAAAAAAAAAAGGAAGAAAATAAAACCCTCAATATTGTCATCTGGCAACCAGTCTCAACATAAAAGTAATCCACCGCCAGGAAACACTCACGCATACAAACATGCACATATACACACAGCAAGACAAATAAAGACAGAGAGCTATGAGTCATACTGTGGGTGCCAACAATCAATGGGGCTCACTGCACCCAGCTGGCTATAGTAGCGGAATGTATTAATTTTCTCATTTAGAAACAAACATATACTACAAATAGATTAATGGTGTTTGATCAGCTTGGTAGAGCGATGCCAATTAGTATGCGCGGACAGCAAGAGGCATGATGCTTGATTTTTGTATGTGCTGGTCTTAAAGCATATGGCAGCTGCTAAACACAATTTACAATGAGATGCCATGACTGCCCATCCCACAGCTATATTCAAAAGCAATACAGTTTCCAAAAAGAAAGGGTTGCATTACAGGGAAAAAAGATGGAGATACAGGGGAATAAAAAATGAGTAGGAAGAGGACAATGGAGCCACGGGAGCTAAGAGAGCGGGAGCTACAAGCGTAGAAAATTGAAGCTATGGTTAGCTTAGGATCAGGGAGAGGTGAAAGTGGCCCTCATTTCATACTACACAGAATTTGGCAATTACTGGTGACAGCCGCTCGCACCAAGACGGGGAAAAGATTGATCCGGACAAGCAAGACTATGTTTGCTTTGTTAAAAGTAATTAATCACTGTGGCCACGGAGGAATGGCGCCCTGAGTGCTATGCGTCTATGCGTTCAGCCATATGTGAATATAAGCACATATCCGTGTCCCAGCATACATTTCTGCACACACGTCCAAAACAGCTGAAGTGAGAGAAAAGGATGGAGGAGAGTGGCAAGGAGAACTTTGGGGAAAAAGGGAAAAAAAAAAAAAAACAGGCATACGGATGAAAGAGGGAGGGAAGCGAGGAACATGCGCACACGGCACCCATTTATTCACATGCATGCACTCAAGAGGACCAGTAAAGCAATCCATCATAAGAGTCCTATCCACACCCACTGAGCAGAGAACTACAGTAAAGGGGAACTGTGGATAAAGGAGGTGGTGGGAATGGGGGAAAATAAGGTAAAATTCTCCTTCTTTCACCTTCACTTTGGTCTAAGTGAAATGAAGGAGTTACATCTACTGCAGCAGGCAACTTACACATCCTTAATATGAGACATTTGCTCTATTTCACCATTCTCTCCATTTCTCGGAATCACTTATTTTCTCTCTGAAAAGAAAAATTGAGCATTTTAGCAACGTCCTTAGAACTAATCTCGCATTCATCATATTTTAATTGCTCATACAAACAGTTTCTAATTGAAAGACAAATCTAAAAATGGTCTTGTTTTTATCACATTAGACACCCTACTCCTACTTGTGATTACAGTGATTATAGATCCTGTGTATCCTCACTGTTAATGCCTCCTGTATTCTCCTGTTACCTTTCTCTTGCTGGACAGTTATCAAGCTGTCAGACCAAATAGACCATAATTATGGTTTAATTGTGTAAATTGTTGTTCTTGTTGCAAATATAAAAGCTAAGAGAAAAAACTTGGACTGTGCATACTGTAAATCCTATTAGATCTCTCTCTCTCTCTCTCACACACACACACACACACACGCTGCCCAGAAGCTCTCAGTGCTGTGAACCACACTCCCTCCTCCCCACCCTCCACACTGCAGTGATAACAGCAGCAGGAGCCTAGAACCACAGAAACACAACCCTGATCAATAAGAGTACACACACACACACACACACGCACACACGCACACGCACACACACACACGCACACTCACAGGGGAGTCCAGTGATCCTGCAGTACCTGGGGGTCTTAGGGGAATGGGCGTCACTGGGCGATGGGAAAATTGGATGTGAAATCGTGTGGAGTAGAGAAAAAAAAGACAGAGGGGTAGGGTGTAAGAATACTATGGGTGTTCTCCAGTGTCATATTTCTATCCCTGAGCTAGTGAGTTAGAAGGGCAGCAGCTGCAGCAGAGAAATGGCCATGCGTTGAGAAAGCGCTCATTGATGTGTTGGCTGTGCAGCCGCAGGCCTGGACACTAATAGAAACAGAAGCCGGGGACCTATCTATGTCAGTGCCTCAGCTGAGCTGAATACTAAATCCTCCTCTCGTGCTAATGATTACCCCGAGCAAGGTGCAGGTCTGCAACACCACTTTGCAAATGAACAACACCAAACCTGCAAATTTAAATTAGCATATTGTCCGGACCTGCCGGTCTACACTCACAGCTCCGTGGTGCAATACCTGGAGGACACAGTTTGGCTAATAAGAGGAACAATTCTCTGGCTGACGCTAAATACTGAGGGCTTTGTACCTCCCCACACTGCACATCTCGCCTCCCTGTATTGATGCAACAGTTTGCCTGAGCACAGGCCAGTAGGGTTGGGGGGGTGGGGGGTGGGTGGTTTAGGAATACATGTGGCATGATAAATGGTGAAGAGGCACTGACCCCCCTTTATATAGCTAAGGTGTATGAATTACCTATCAGGCTACCCAGGGAGTGATGACCCCAGTCGATGTAGCCAACCCCACCACCATCATTTACTGAGCCACTAGCCCCTGTTTTAGACCCTGCCGTAATGCACACACACACACACACACACACACACACACACACACACACACACACACACACACCCCCCTCTGGACCATTTAAGGAGGACTCATTCTCATAACTTATCATTAGATGGCACAGTGTGTGAGTGATGTTCTATTACTTAACTACAATACAGATATTGAAGCATATTGGATCACGCTTACTGAGTTAATTATAAAAGATGAGCAGCGGGTCCCATGCTATCACATCAGCTACATTTAATACTGTTTACCCGCAGTTTGTACGCTCGTATTAGTCTTTATATGTCTGCGCACAACAAGAGCACAGTGTCACAGTTTCATTTTTTTGCTTCTATACTCTTCTGTAAAATAAGTTACAGCTCTCTGTGATGGGAAATATGTTACTACACATTTCCTAACTACTTCCTAACACTACCCTTCCTGTATCATTTATCATGTTGTGGCATTAAGATAACATCCTGCACTAAGCCATCTTCTAGTGCTACTCTATGAATAAACTTTCTAATATCAGCCAGTGGTGGCTCATTATACTGGCCTATCATGTTGGGCCTCTTTTAAAGTGTTTTCTCTCTTGGGTAAAAAAAAAAAAGAAAAAAAAAAAAAACTCCATGCGCTACTATGCTTTTTCCACGCTGCTGGATTAAGCATCCTGTTTTAAACATTTTTCTGCTGCTTTTTCCCCAGAGCCTGTGGAGATGAAGAGAGCTTTGGAGTGTTCAGAGAGAATTTCATTCAACCTGTAGTGCTTCATGTTCCCCCAAGGGAGTTTCCTTTCCTCTGTCAGGGGTCTGAAAGCTAAACAACCCTGGAGGAGAGGACCAGGGAACCACTCATCTACTGTACAAACATGGTAAGCACAGACATGGTGGAGCGGCAGGCTGTTTACAAGGCTATAAGCAGATAGATCACTCCTGATCACTCTCAGAGAGGTTATATGAAGATAAGCTCATATACAGCAATAACAATGTACAGCAGATTCATAGATGCTAAGAACTTTTAAGTCATACAGATAAAAACAAATGTTAGCTTGTGACCACAGCTTAAAACACTGTAACTGTGACATATAGCTGCCTACATAAACAAGACTTAACATTAGGTTTTATGTTGTTTTTTTACTCAGTGGAAATGAAAACTACTTCATACTTCAAGCATGGGGAAAAGGAGAAGATAAAAAAAAACACCCATCAAGCATTCATCCAAATCAAAACCTCACATCTGCTGAAATCCTCTGCATCAAGCGCACAAACACACATAAACAAACAAAATCTATACCACAACGATCCATGTAACTTGTGCGGACATCTTTGAATGTGTGTGCATGTGTGTGCGTGTGTGTGTGTGTGTGTGTGTGTGTGTGTGTGTGTGTGTGTGTGTGTGTGTCCTTCTATCAGAGTCGTCTTATTAAATCTGTTGCCTGGAGAGACCAGAGTAATTACTCAGTCCGTCACAACACCTTTTGGACTTTGGGCCAGATTCGATGTGCTGCTCCAAATGTCACACACCTTAGCTGGCAATTAAGCACCACTCTCCCTCATTCCCCGTTTTAATGGGCTTCCTCTACTAAAAATAAAAGCTGCGAGGTATTCTTATATCGTATTGCAAAAAAAAAAAAAGGGTATTGTGTTTTCATAGAGCATAATTTATATTATTTGCAGACACTCACACATTAAACTCAATTAGAGCGACATGATGTCTTTGTATTGATCAGTGATTGTTGAACATTCAACAGGAGATACAAAAAGGCCATTATATTTTATATTTGATTTGCATTTGTGAGCTGCAACACTTTCTGTCTCTACAAGAATGGATTAGGTTTAATTTTACTTGTCCAGCATCTTTCGTCTCATACTCCAGTAAAGCCTGGAAGTTGCAAAAAATTACTAGATTTAATCTTCGAAATTTTGTTTGGTGATATTATGAAATGGCTTATATGATTTCAAAGGGTTGAACATTGCTTACAATGCATCGCCGCTTTGCATAACGTGTTTGTCACAAGTGCAGAAACATTAGGTGATAATTGCCTACAACAAATCAAAACACAAGGTCAAAGAGCAGCCACATTTAATGCATACACCAGCAAGAGCAAAGTTTGACACCACTCTCCTGTCAATGCTCATTCAGTCAAACTGAGTCACATCCGCTGTTCCCTATTGAGGCTGTTCACCCCTGTGTCACTCTGCAATGTGTAAAGTCCAATTAATAGACCAGTATCTATGCGTGCATGTCACTGTGGCAGCTGCCGTACCCCCTCCTTCATCCTGGGCACGGCTACAACGGGTGCTCAGTGTTTATGTCACCTCTTAATTGCATTTTTTCCCCCATGGTAGAGGTATGGCTTTGTGCAGACGCCCCGAGGAAGAAAAAGAAGGTCAGGCTGCCAATTTGGAGCTGGCAGGTCGAGAGTAGCGGCAGCACTTAGTTTCGCTTGAGAAGAAAATGGAGGGCTGCTGCTCATCTATGGAAACCAGGACAAACAAAAAAGATAAGTAAAGGGGAAAGGAAGACAAATCCCCCTCCTCTCTTTGCTGTTATGAGGCTCTGGGAGAGTGACACCCGGCTTACAGAGAAGCCCCACATCGCACAGCTACCTGTGAATGAACAGGGAACAACACGGAACAGGGGGGATTTTCGGGAAGGACATTTTAACGTCTTGTACCACTGAGAGTATGCAAAGCAAATACAGCAGAACATCTCTAATTTCCATTTACACAAAGTGTTTGTCACAGAGGACTGCCCATGTTTCTCTGAATATGAGCACAATTAAGCAAATATGCTGAATCACTGCCTATAAAAACCAACGGACTGTCAAAGCTCTGACTTCTTCATACATTTAAGTTAAAGAATGAAAATAAATAAGAGGAGAAGTGAAGTATCAAATGACAGCTGGTACTAAATCACAAGCTCTTATTCTATCAGCATGACTTAACTATGATTTTATAAACATGACCTAGAACTTAAATAGACATTCAAAGTCACATAGAGAACAGACAGTGAAGCTGAAGTAACTCATAAAGGCACCTTTGTAGAAAACATCATGTAGCGCTGAGACATTTTGATCTGCCTCTGGTGATTAATGGATTTCAGCGATGTGTTCCTGTCCAATATGTTGATGCCCTGTAACCTCAAATAGGCTGTTTTCAGAGGAAATGAAACCCTCCAAAATCCCAAAGTCAGAAAGATGTTTTAAATGAACCAAAATAAGGAATAAAGTATATGAACTCGGGGCACTGGTCCTCATTGTTAAAAGGGGAAGAAAGTGCGACAGACATAAAAGACTGCAAGCAAAAGAAATATAGTGCTTACACTGCCTTAATAACAAATGGCCTTTCAGCAAAGTTAAGAGATGTGTGCCCCAGTTGCTACTATGCCTTCTCTGACTTGAACAGATATGGTTTGACAAAGAGCCAGTGAACCCTGGACTTTTCGTTTCTTTCCATTTCAGAATAATTTCCATTAAACCATCTCATTGTGGCAGTAGGGGAGGTGAGGGAGAGGGGAGGAAAGGGAGAGAGAGAGAGAGCGAGAGAGAGAGAGAGGGAGAGAGAGAGAGAGAGAGAGAGAGAGAGAAAGAGAGAGAGAGAGAGAGAGAATGAAAGGATAAGGGGCAAAGGTAGTTAAGAGGCAGCCGGTTTGGGACTGCATATACACAAAAGAAAGGATAAGATTAGGGCCAACAGTATATCTTTCACCACTGCACTCTGCTTGAGCCCCAGCAAAAGTAGAAACTAAAAAAAAAAAAAGAAAAAAAGAAATATGAAAAAAGAAAGAAAATAATTTGCTTGTGATGACAAATCAGTTCCAGTGAAACTACATTCTGCAACATGAAAAGAAAAAAGGCACCTATCTCTTTGACCAGGCCTCTCTAGCAGGGGGCGACTTGCACACTGAAGGACTGAGGCTATTTAAAAAGGCAGGCAGTATAATCTCTATAGATCCCCCTGTTTGCACTCCAGTGTGTCTGGGTCAAACTGTCAGTCTGTCTCTCGCTCTCGCTGTCTGTTGGTCACAATCCAGAGTGTCACTGCACCAAGTCGGGAGGACATGGCAGCTCTGGTCAGGAGTTCATCATGGGTCAACAACTGGGGCTCACCCAAAGGGAACGCCAGCTATTGTTTATGGAGAGGGATCTTTTCTGCATGCACTCAGCCATGAAGCTCTGGTCTTATTAATGCTAATATATCTGTATTACACAGAGTGGAGGAGGTGGACTAATTGCCAGCTGATAGGATTAAACCATGATACTTCCTCTCTCTCGAGGTATACAGTGATACATCATGTTCATTGGAGGTGAAGGATGGAAGAGGGAGGAGGCAGGTGAAGGGTGAGGAAGTTAGGTCACCCATCAAAAACACACCCATCACTCCAGTAGTGACCCATCTGACCTGGATAATGCACACCCTGCACCACACACACACACGCACGCACGCACGCACGCGCGCACGCGCGCAGAAGCACAGTTATACAACAGAAGATGTTGCCACACAGTTTCTGCAGCTGTCTCTACCCTTCAGTCATAAAGCAACATTCGCTGAATCCAGACAAACAAAAAACGAGTGGTTTCTGACACCCTGGTCAGTTACAGAGGTATATTTATCACAGCCTCAAGAGAAACCTCACACAGAAAGGCTGAATCCAAGTGCTACACCACGACTACTATCTCCTAGCAGCAGATGTCAATATGGCTATTACAGGCCAGTTATCCTCAAACAGCTCTGTCCAAAAACCCCTCGTCTGCCCATGACCCAAGCCACTCTCATGACCCGGCACAGCAAAGGATACGGCCATTACTGTGAATCACCCTAAACACTTGGCTTTCAACTGGGCTAAAAACTGGAGGAGCCTTTGAACATCATGCCGCATGCTGAAAGAGAGCCTCAGTGCTGGCCCTGGGGGACCCCAAGGCTTGGCCTCACTCTCATGTTTTTCAAAACACAACCATTGACACAAATGAAAAGAAAATAAATTTGAGGGAAGAAAAAAAGATTGCTGAGAGGAAAAGGACGTGGCAGTAAAGGGGCAAGAGATTTCAATGCCCCAAAGGACCTAAGGAGGACATCTGAGGTAATTTCTCCAAAGATATAAAAGTTATTAAACACAAAATGAATAAATGTCTTTTCCTGACTTGCTCCCTTAAGGGCACCCTCCTCCCTCCTCCCATGCAACATTTCTTTCCTTTTGGGAGTGAATCCCTTTCAGAAGTGTTCGTTTTGATGATGCTGACTCTCCTTGGTCTCTGAGGAGCAATTACAGCTGCCCTGTCAAATACCACAATGCTCCAAAGCACCAGTTCACCGCCTGAGGGGCCCTCTTATACCCCTTGAAACCCCAATTTCAACGTCTGTGAAAGTTGGTGCACACCAACCCTTGAACTCTAATGAACACAGCCCAAGACAAGACCAGGACAATAATGAAAATAGCATCCTAGTCAACAGTGGGATCCACCGCCATATCTCAACCTATCAACCCCTAACATAACCCCTAACCCCCCCCAAAACCCCTACAGGCACACCTTTCAAAGACAACCTCTATCCATTTTTAACTCCCTGGTGAACAAATCCTTATTAGTGGAGGGAATCCAATTCTCTTTCCAAGGCAGACCTTGATGTCCCCAGTAGCCCACCCACATCTGTGGAAGAGGTTGCCATCAGTGATGACTCTATTCAATCAGCTCCATGGCCAGAAGGTGAGAGAGCGCGGCAGGACGGATGGGGGGTGTCTAAATGCTCCTCATCATCACCGCTGCGTGTGGCTTTTGTAGGTGTGATCATCTGGCTGTCCCTCAACCTTAATTAAGCACCTCCTGAGGTCAGAGTGGCACAACAGCAAAGGCCTCCAAACTCAGCCCACCTAACACCACAACTCCCTGAAGGAGGTGAAAGGTGACAAATGCAAAGCAGCGCAGCCTCTGTGCTAATAGCAGTGTAAGCAGTTGAGACCTGAACCCTAAGCCAATTAAATACGTCCATAGAGGGGTTTGCAAGGTAGCACACTAGTCGCAGGAATATCACATCACCATTGCCTGTCTGCTGCATATCGTTAGGTGTGATTGGCATGTGGGCCATCACCTGCCTAGCTCAGGAGTTCATGTGACAGGCTGCGTGATAACACGTAGCTGTTATAGCATCCTTCCAGAGATGATACCGTCATTCTTTTTTTTTTTTTTTTTTTCAGCACTGCAGTGATGGAGCTAATTATCAGGGCTGAAGAAAGACCAGGCTGGATAATGTAAATGTCAGTAGAACGAGAGACAGAGGTTCTGAGCTCTCATCAGAATTGCTTTGAATCTTGCTTCAGTGATCAAAGGCTGGCAGAGAGAGGAGCACAGAGCCAGGCCCAGTTAAGTGAAGGTTAGATTACCTCATTCAATGAGAAACGTAAAACATTTATACCACCGTCGTTTACAATAATCACCCTTTGTCTTGTTTTCAGCACCTTCTAAGACTTCACCCTTAACTTGGGACTCTTACACCCAAATAGAAAACAACTACGCCAAACAGAGATTTACAAATAAGATTAATTAGCATGTCATATACAAGCAGAATAGAAGGGGAATGTCTGGGTTATTATCCCTCCCTATTCTTTTTCTTTATAAAGTAATAAACTGTCCTGATCAATGTCTTATAGGAAGCCAGACCCATTTTTAACGGTGACCTAATGCTTTTTTAATTGCACACCTTACTATTCATTCACCTTATCACTGTATTTTAATGTTTCCGGCCATGGCAAACCAGCTCTACACAGCCACATGCAGCAAGTTGACACACACAATGCAGCAGACCTTCCTCCCACCATGATGGAGAACCCATGTGTCTGCTCTCCGTTTCTGTTTTCAGGGATTATCTGGGAGAATATACAGGCCAAGACTAGATTTATAAAGTGTGCTTGTGGGGGGTGAGTAAATGTAGCCCCTGTGCTGTGTGTTTCAATCAGATTGAGCGGGTGCAAGCGCAGCACATTATTCTCCTCCTGCTCTGCATAGCGCTGTGCTAGGCTATGTCCTCCTGCTGTATTAGTGTGATGTATGACCCAAACGCTGTGCTGCGCCACACCACACCGCACACACTCCTCACACCGCTCCAAAACACCCTCCGCGGCTTTTTCATTCCACCTGTCAAACAGTTATTCATCTCTCGCTCACTCCTCTCTCTCTCTCTCTCTCTCAGTCCCTCCCTCCCGCACACTTGCTTTATCTTTTCACCCACCCCTACATCTCTCTGCCTTATTGTATCCATCACTTTACTTTGTCTTCATGAACATTCCCACAGCTTTGTTTTCCTCAGGCAGAACACCACATTGCACATAGTTTACTGCGAACGTCGTACCTGCGTCAGTATATGATATTCTGGCTGCATGCCAGCCAAGACTTTGGATGTATATAGTATAAATTACTGTTAGGAGTGAAGTGGGTGGCAGAGATGTGCAATTCAAACAGGATCAAAGCACCAAAGGTGTTTGTCATATTTGTCCACTGTGCACGGCTGCTCTGACAGCGAGTGACGACTCTTTCCATCAGTGGCACTGGAGTGTATGACAGCCAGTCAAAGAAATAGGAGAGAAAGTGGCTCTTAAGCTCCACAAAGTAACAGTGTATCTGAATAACACAACTTGTCAGTTCAATGCTGCTGTGCTTAACAGAAGTGGGGCTTGCGAAGAGGAATGAAGAAACGAGGTGCAAAGGTTAGAAATGTAATCTGAGGAAGACAATTACCGTCACTTACGGTGTCTTTTGTGAAACGGGTCTGTTTTTATCAGTGGTGCTAATTTATCTCAATGGTATTTACAGAGGACCAAGAGGACGTTGCTGCGGGAGGGAGTAACACAGAGAAAAGGCTGTCAAACCAATTCCCACCAACCCCTGCTTCCTTCATTATCTATGGCTGTTGGCTACAGAAATACTTAATTAGGTGGCTGCTTGTGTGCTACTGCTTTGTATTCTTCCTTTGTTCTTTTTTATGTATATATACTTTATCATTAAAACACAAAAAGATGAGAGGTGATGGCTCCCTTTACACTAAGAAGAGGTGTGAATGAAAAAAGAGGTTATTGATTTCCACTTCTATTCATGTAAGTGTGAAAAATACATTTGTTTTATATTATACATTCCCTCATAAGACAATATGGATGTAATTACTTCATTGCTCAAAGGGTAGTGTCAATGGTTCAAAGACAAGAGAGGAAAGACTCAAGTATTTTCCCTCCAAACTCTACTAAACCTGCAGCAGTCACGGCTCCCACTGAGCACCTTTGATCATGTGTGTTGCGGCAGGTGCTTCAGGCATCTAGTGAGGATGGGCCAAAACCTGTCCCCTAAACTTGGACAGCACGGGAAAGGCGAGAGCACCAGCGAAGCCTTGCGCAAGTCACCCAGGCCACCAGCTCCATGTTCTTAATCACACTGTGGAACTGATTCAATTCATTTGGCCTGGGAGCAGATATGGAGCCATTACGTCCTTATTAACAGAGTGCGGAGGTGGAGCCACACCTGAATGCTCTGGGAATGGGCAGAGCGCTCAGCTGATTCAACTGCAGGGAGGGACGCTGTGGAGGAGGGAGCGGGAGGGGGGCAGCTATTTAAAGATGAGGGGGCTAAATTTGATTAATCCATAAACTGATTTACTACGTCTGATAATGTGCTGGTAACACATCCACACAGGGACTGCTATGATTATATCAGTTATGGTTCATGGCCATCTAAGATAAGGTTAAGCTTGGGGCTCAGAAGAATGAAGGGGCATAATTGAGTTAGCATTACGCCGATACCATGCTATGATTTCAACCAATGTATATAAAGTGTGACATGTCCTGTAGCTTGAGGGCGATTGGCAGTTGGGCAGTTAGCCCATGACACAATTTTTGTTATCCAAACCCAGTTAATCCAGGCCGCCCAATTATCATTTAATTAGTAAAAACCAGACTGTGTAGTATGCTCCTCTAGTTTAATGTTTTTCCTCTAAAATGTATGTCAATGTGTTACGTGGCTGAAAAATTAGAGAACTTTGCCATTCTTCATTTAGCAACACTTAGTTCCTTAGACCTTTGCCTGGCATGTTTTTCACTGTTGTTTTATTTGGCATCCCAGACAGTAAAAGCCAAATATTTAAACCAAAACTTATAGAAATGACATGCCAAGCTCCACGGCATCATCTTAATGGAGTTTAAAAAAATCTTAATTTGTGCTATGCAACCTCTAAGAAGTAGCCTACCTTCCAGTTGGTGCTGGACTACCAGACAATGACACAACTACTCAGCCTCCCCATTCAGGCTTGAATGAAATGCAGTGCTCTAAAAAAAAAAATAGCATCTGTAATCAGAAAATTTTAGTCCAGTCTGAACTGCCAGTATCACAATGCGACGAAACAACACAAACTTATAATACTCGACTGTTCCCTCCGCAGAAAGAGACGCATGGGTTGGATATATTGAGTGACAGCTATAAATAAAGACAAGAGTAGAAAAAGTGTGAGCAGATGGATAGAGTACAATGTGCCAGCTGATCTGACAGCCCCATGAGGGAACCGTACACACATCACCAGGCCTCAAGAGGAGAAGGAGCAGGAAGCCACTCCTTGGCTTGGTGGCTAAAGACGGATCGCCGGGATGGTATTTCCGGAATGTTTAACTAAAGCCTTGGGAAGCTCGAGGGATGCTGAAATTATACACCCCTGTCACAGGCTGTGCAAGTCTGCGAGCTGTTACTCACGGCTCAGAAGAATGCAATTTATGCATCTGTTTACTAACACAAGCACTTTGTTCTAAACCCCAGGAGGGTCACGTTCCTCCACCAAGTCAGTTTCAATTCCCCGTCAAGGTAAAGACTGTGTGAAAGTGTTCCCACACACTGGCACAGTATGATGGATGCTGGTTTGAGTTTTCCACACTGATCAAAGAGAGAGTTTCTTCTGTTCCTACACTCACATGATACACGGGGCTTCACGGTTCATGGCGTGCCACATGCTGACGTCAGAGGAGCTCCACACACGGAGCGGAGGGGACTCATAAAAACAACAGGCATTACGTCAGCAGCTGCAGAACAGACACACACTCTGGGGCACATATGCACGTGTTTACCTGATCATCAAAAGTAATGCAAAAAAAAAAAAAGTGTGTGTGTGTGTGTGGGGGGGGTTCTTTTGTGTGTTTCTTTTGCGTGGCAAACATTGTAGGTGTACGCAAGTCCAAAAGTATTCCTGTTAAGTCTCGAAAATCTTTATTTAAAACCCTTTTCTTTTTTTTTATAAGTTGAGCTTAGATTTTTGAGTACGATCTGTGTGAACAACTAATAATTACAAGCTGTGAGATAAGAAGACAGAACAAAGAGAACAAAAATACATCTATGAGTGTGAAAGGCAGCTACCGCACCACCATCACCACCCACCACCCCCTCGGGCCTCCCTCTCAGACACATGTGTCATTAGCCATCCTTTCTCTCAGGCTTGATTGATGTTCCCTCTCTTAACACAGCCATGCGTCACTAATCATTTCATATGAGACTACACGCAAAAGTGGGAAAATTGACTAACCATTAAGAAACCATTTATTGCCAAAGGACGGCATTAACTGGCTGACATTGACTGGTGCTTTCATTTAAAGTTCACCCTCATCAATGGCCGAGGAGCTATAAGAATGTTAACATGCACTCTTGTTTATTTAGCGGAGGAATATAGAGATATCTCAACCTGTCTGGCTTTTCTCCGCTGCAGTTGCCATCTCGCTGTTGTGGAGGCTTTTCAGGTGCTTGACCAATATTAGCAGTCCACTGCTGATGAATGCATTTCCCTCCTGGTTTTGTTGCCCATACCATTCAGTGTTCGGTCAACTGGCAGGCATGACGTACGCTCGCGCTTAAGACCCTCGCTTTCCAGTGGAGTTGCTGAATGTGTGGGAGAATGATAAGCTCAGACTAGGGGAATCCTGGGAAGGCTGTGAGGCATTTTGTGAGTAATCTGACCCAGAGGGCAGGCTTAGGCCGAGCCATGTAGTAAAGGACAATGAGCCAGAGCAGTGGAGAAATTCATACACAGCGGCTTCCCCCCCAAATGACTTTAGACACGCTTCCGTCCGCAGAAACAGATTATTGCTGTTTATCCTCTTTTCATTCTGAATTTTTACATGTGTGAATTGGAGTCTTTGGCCTGATAATGGCAGTTCTCCACACCTCCCTCTCAGCTATCAGCGGTCCAGGCACTCCGATGTGTACTTTTAAAAAATCAATTGCTACAGCTGTGAGATGGGAGTGTAATACTGAATGCATTTTGTGTTTCCCCCTTTAATCTTCTCCCTCAACATGTCAGACAAATTGTGCTGCCTCTGCCAAATCTAATATAACTGGCCCCCTTCTCCCCACAATGTGTGCATATATAGGCACACAAACAAGCCCAACACACACATGGGGGGGGGGGGGGGGGGGGGGGGGGGGCAGACTGGAAGTGGAGAGAGATGGAGATTGACAATGTGGTGAGTGGTAATCACAGCCAGGAGAGGATCAAATATGTATGAAAATACCGTGTTATAGAAGAAAGCGTATTCTGCACACCCTGGAGGATAGACCACGCATGTAATCTGTATGCCGCCTGTCCCCAGGCCCTTGTGTTCCTGCTCTTCAAACTCATTCACCCAGACCTGAATCATTTGTGTTTTTTGTATTGAAAGATAACAACTGCCCACAATGCATTCAGGATTCAACCATTCAAAGCCCTGCTTCCCCTGTGTCATGGTTAAAGTCCCCTCTACCACCTCCCATCACATTTCCCATCCAGTTGCTTATCGCCTCTTCCTGTGAAACGCCTGCACTTCCCCTTTTTCAGCAAAACTGCAATTCCACCACTCCGGATAATTTATGCAGCGATTTATCCCACCACATCTCGTGACCACCTGTCATGTGAAGATAGCATTCTTGGAACTATTAAGCCGATGCAATTACCAGACAGGGGGTCTCTGGTTCAGTCAGCATCTTAACACATAGCAGATTTCCACCTTACGACTGTGGAAGCTGATATTATAAGCAGGTCTGCTGCAGCTGCAAAACCACTGGTGTAAGAGCCTCTGCCTCTGAGATGTATGGACGTAGACGTGGTGGAGCTCGAGTGTCTCAGACCGGATCGGGAGGAAGGGGGAACGACGTTGAGGAAAATGAGCCATCATCAAAGCATGTGCGAAGGCTGCCCGTGCTGCAGACGGCTCTGGAACGCCGTCTTTCTAATGACAGCCAATTTAATTGAAAATCCACTTCTTTGTCTGAGAGCAAACAATCCAGTGTAGAGGAGCTGGGGCACTACTCTCTGGCTCACTAGTTAACAGTGGAACACCAGTGAAAGAGGGAGCGGCGAGGGAAAGAAAGAAGGGAGAGAAGAGAAATAGAGCAGGAGAAATAAAAAAGAAAGCAAAGAGAAGGAAAGTAATAGAAAAAAAAGAAAAAGAGGGCGCAGATATGGATGGAGAGGGGGAATTACAGATTGGACTGAGATAAAGAGGCAGAATGATGTGAGGGTGTGAGAAAGAAGGAGGGGGGGGGTAGAGAGAAAGAGTGAAGAAAAGGGGGAGGGGATGGGGAGCCGAGTAAAATCCAAGCTCAGCAGTCTTCCTCAGGCTCAATTTCCAGGACATGATTAGTTTGGAGTGATGACATGTAATGGGTGCAATAAAAAAAAGGCTGCTTCTCCCACTCTCTCTCACTAACTCTCTTGTTCTCTCAAAGAATCATTCTGCCCAAAATAGAAGCCTGTACTAAAGCTCAAAAACTCTGGGGACTGGTAGCCTTCATCTCTCCTTTTGTTCCACAACTGCCATGCTTGTAAACCGCTACCAAAACAACCCACTAAGTATCTGTCAGTGTCTCTGTGTCTTCCACTGCAAAGCACCCTTGGGTAGTTCCAGCCAAGTTGCTATCATTTCTTAATTCTTAAGTTGAGAGATGCTCCTAAAAAAAAAAAAAAGGGTCCTCACTGTCTCCCTTTTGGCAGGAAACGATGGCCACTTACTTTCACCCTGCACAGTTAAAGTATGTTGCAGCAGCTTAGCGAAAACCTAATGCCTCTCATTCTCTCTTCACTACCAAGGAGAGCTAGTTCACATCGATTTGTATGGATGCTGATTAGCGATAATCACACCTCTCTGAGGCGCGCGACCTCTCCGAGACTCATTTGTTAGCATTTAGACAACAATAGCAGAACTTGTTATAGTAAAGGGCAGGCTTTAGAGCCGGCATGCATACAGTATTTTGCCTTCAACAGGGATCAGGATTTGCAAATAGGATAAACATTAATAGCATGAAAACGAAACGGAAAAATTGTGTTGTCACAACTTTTGGCTGATTTGTTCATCTGTGATGGTTGAAAATGCTGCCTTGAAAGCACTCTATCCATTTTCAAAGGAAGGATGTAGAGAGGAATAGATATCTGAGAAACAGAGACACGGAGATAAGAAAGGTTTGGCCGTTTCTGCAGGGAATGTGATGGTTGGTTGACACAAACACAAGCCTCGCCTAGCAAAACACTGCAACCAGCCCCCTGCGGAGAACTTGGGACTGTGATAACCGAGCAAGAGAACGGAGAACAAAGGGAGACGAAAAAGGCATGAATATATCAGGAAGAAAGCTAATTGACTTCAAAACACTTGCATGGGGTTTTGGGTTCGTGAGCTCCCCTCACATGCACTCCCTCCTCTCGTTGCGCTTGCTTCCTTCAACTTATAACCTCCTGCTCTTCCTCTCCTTTTATGTTTTAGTTGTATTCCCTTTCTTTACCTCTCCGTAGTTACATCATGGTTCAATGTACAATTTCTGCTGCCTACTAGTATCACACTTATTATGAGGCAGCCACTGGAGCACAAAGTTTCCGCTTAATTCACCTGCGCTACTGATCTACTTAACCTTAGACAGACTGGACTCTGGCCGCACTCAGACCCCCTGCTGCTGCTGCAGAGCCCCAGACAAGGTGTCCTGGCTTGGCTCTACCCAAGTGAGTAACAACCTGGTCTCAGCCCTGCACACCAGATTGACTCTGTCTGTGTTAGCACCCTGTGGCTAATGTAAATACAGTCCATCTGCTAATTCTAATCCATCCACCCTCAATTGATGTACCGGCACAGACACAGATGCATTTGCTTATGTGTGGCATAAACAGGGCTCAGAGGGATGAGATCACATGCTATCTGATAGATGTGATTAATTGATACCATCAGTATTGTTATGAAGCCTTTGTGTGTCCTATCACCTGATGATCAATGATAATAAAACAAATGGCGAGCTGCTGTTGCAGAATCTCTCAACACTTGTCCCACAGGGCAGACACACACGCACACACACACACACACACACACACACACACACACACACACACACACACACACACACACACACAGCAACATCCTCTGAGATAACAGCATCCACAGCAATTACACAGAGCGGACTTTGCACACACACGCAAACACACACACGTGCATAAGTAGACAAACGTGTCACATGGCCACAGCCACCACAATAACTCATACGCTACTACGCGAATGTGAAAAAACATCCGCCCAGAGCCTGGGGAAAAACATGAAAAGAGATTGAGTTTAAGAGTAAACATGGAGAGGGAGGATCATGAGAACTCAGCAGTTTGGGGATGCTAGGAGATTAGCTGCGGTTAAACAGAGCAGATACATGTACTAAATATGCTGCAGAGTTGTTAAGCTAATCGCACACATCCTGGGGATTAGCCCATATACTTGTGTTAAGGAACCCTTGCAAGCCAACGCTGTAAACACATTAGTGGGCAGAAAACAGAGTCACAGACAGAGGATGCACTGTCACCGCAAAACAAGAGAGAAAATCATCGTCTCTGCTTGTAAGAATTCAGCAAAACGCAAGGGAACGAGCCCCGATGCAGTGGGACCTGTGAATGTAGGCCAAGTGTGTACGTGTGCACATGTGCATTTGCATGTGTTATGCGTTTTGTGTTTTTTTTGTTGTGTTGGTGCTTAAGTGTATGCAAAATGGCTCACAATTCATGAGCACATATGCAGCACGTGTGTGTGTGTGTGTGTGTGTGTGTGAGAGAGAGAGTGAGTGTAGTCGGTGTGTGCGGAGCCTCTGACTTTGCACATCTCACGCATGCTGGATGAGTTCTTTCCCTATAATCTCATTTAAATCCCCTTCACACACCATAATTCAATTCTCTCTTCTAGACAATGACCATGTCATCTTAATCTGGCAGGTAGATTATACAGCATCCCACACAAGACTGCTAATGCCGGGGAAACGGCTCTGGCTATTGTACGCTCCTTCAAGGTTGGATGGGCTGCTATAGATTGCTTTGGAGGATTGCTTCTGCCACTCATGTTTTCCACCGCTGGTTTCTTGCTTTTAATCTGAAGAAGTATTTTCCCTCTTCTCACCATTTGGAAAACCTGCCCGTGTTTTTCTGTGGGTTCAATTGGTTAAACTTCAGCAACCCCGACGACACGCCACTCTGAATACTTTTCTCTGCTCATCTGTTTCCTTACATGCGCCGTGGCTTCTGAATATTCATTAGCTCTCTTCAACAAGGGCCACCAATGTGCGAGCTTCCCATCACAGGAAGGTATCTTGTTCTGAAGCTACAACGTTACACTATCCAACTGACCAAAAGGCAGACCTGTTGTAAATGCTTGCAGGTGTTCAGGCGCGGAGCTGTACTGAGCTGCTGGAGATATCGAGCTGGCAGAGCTCATATCTAGCTTACGAGCTGCTGCTCCCATGAGACGTAAGTGGGTAATTGAGCCAAAACAAAACCAGCTAATAATCTGTATTTCTACAAATCCTGCTTGATAGTGAATCAGATATAATTAGAAATTTTAATTACTGCCAGTAATCAGCTCGAACATTGAGATGAAATGGAGTGGCAGGTGTGAGCACACTGGTTGTCTGGCTGTGAGGACCCGATGCCGCCCCCATCAAGTCTCCCGAGCCTGCTCAATCAGATTATAGCTAAACCATCCAGCCATAACAGGGCCTATAAGTCCTCCTTCATGCCATAACCACTTATCCCACCTTCATCCACCCAGCAAGGTTCCCTAAGCAATGGTCCCAACATCCCAAATTTTAAGACTACAGAAAAATTTCAACTTTGCAGCGCATCAGACACAAAATGAGAGAAATTAAAAGATTACGTGTAAACCAGCCAGTCATGCGAAGGCATTAGCATATTAACAAGCAGCCCTTGAGTGAGCCTGCTCCTGCCATGCAGTCCGGCTTCCTGCTGACCTCAGTCTAAATGCTGAAACCAGAGCCTCGGGATCACAGGAACACTAATGAAGTGTGATGCAGGCCAATGTTACGAGAGAGAGCTGCACGACAGCATTACAATAGCCTACATGATTTCACCCCTCCCCACCGCTCCGCTCCGTAAAGCATGGGTCAGAATTTCCTGACGCAGTCCAGCTAATGAAAAGCAGAAGCCCAACAACAACATTCCTACGAAGAATGGCACAACGAACAAACAGATACCAGCGCAAACAAAGAACCGCACAATGAAAATAGCATTACAGTCCGACCGCAAACCTCTGGAATATTGTAAAGAATAGACAGTGGGTGCAGACAGTCATTACATTTGCTTATTTTGTACGAGACCACAACAAGTCACACTTTAAATCATTAGTTTAGCTCCCACAGACTTCTAAAGCTCTTTTTTTTTTCTATCAACACATAAAAGCCACATCTGCTCCGTGCTCGACAAAGATTTTGGCTGGTTTGAGTGTTGACACACAGTATTGAGAGCCTGTCAATAGCTCCATGAACTCGAGTCATATGTTGAGTAATCATTTAAGGTGAGGCCAGAAAATAGGAGCAGCAGCCAACCACCGCTGAAGCGGAGACTGCCAGAGCACATGCCAAACTGTGATCCAAGCATCTACGTATATCATGTGGCGTGACTGAGCTGAGGCACTGATCACATCAATACAGTCTACTTTCATCCTCGGAGTGTTTGTCTCTTCACAAGTAGATTTGACTGTGGAGCAGAAGGTTCCTCCTGCCTCCAGGCTGTTCCTGTGGAGGTCTTCTCCTCCTCTGATCAATCCCCCGTGTCCCTTTGTGGGTTGTCCAACAGGCCAGCCAAGCAGACAGGCTCAGTCAGACATGCTTTTCGCTTACTTTCGTCTTCCTCTGTGGACCAGAGGGAAGGCTCTCCAGCTGGACTAAGTTTGCCTCCATTCTCTTTATCTCCCCAGTTGCAGACTGCAGTTGTTTTGGGTGACACACTGCAGGACTTGTATTCGCCATGTGAATGTGAATATGGATTGTGTGCACTGGGGAACGCGCCAGGGTGTTCAATACATCGTAACCTCAGAGGAATGCACCGTGTCTCTCTGGAGAATATATCTCTGTGTGCATGTCTTCCATTGTGAGCTTCTCAGAACAATGGAGCCAGTGTGAGCCAGCACTGTAAAGTGGTCTGTGGTGCGACCAGGTGTCTCCTGAGTGGATCCCAGGGGTCCCATGTCAAGATATGCCTCTGATATCCTAACACCTTTCACTGCTTCTGAGGAAGGAGAATAACCTGAGAGGCCCCTGATGATCACATCCCACCACAGAAGAATGCTAAACACAGAGAAAGACATCTGTTGAATTTTTCAGACACTGTAGAGAAAGAATATCCACAGAGGCACATACTCCTGCAGGCAGCTGCACAGTAGTGTACAGATTGACATTGTCATATATCACATAACACACTATTCCTGGACACATCTTCATTTATTTGAGCTGCCAGCCTGCCTGTGATCTATTCAATAGATTTATGTCAATAATATCCCTGTGAAGTTAATTCTTTCACGATTACAAGATTGCTCTGCGATTCGACAATACGGCCCAGTGAATCTATGTGTTGTACATGTTATTTCATGTTCTGTTGCCAATGCTTGAAAGCCAAACAGTGTAACATCACTGTAATCTCCACAGAAGAAATGAATCCACGTGATCTGCCAAGCAGCCAAAGAGCTGAAAATGGATCTGAATAAATTCCACATTAACTTATTTATATACTGAACAGTTTCTGTCAGCATCCACTCTCAAGCATTATCAGCAACCCAAAAAATACTCCTGCTTTACCAGTCTTTTCCACTTTGAGTGTGGTCAAAGATGTCAGGTAAACGGATCATGGAATTTGGTGTGAGAACGGCTCTTTGATTTTAAGATATTAATCCAAGTCTGTCTTTGTACTTGCGCCTTGCTGGTTTTTCCAGATGGAAACTAAAATAACCTCAATCTCTTTCCTTAGGAGAACTCTTACTGTAGTCAGAAACACTATTTTTTCTTAATGTATACTCCATTTCACTGTGTTCCTAAATTGGCACCATTTGCGGTGTCCGTGAAGTTAAACTAAGAAATACAAGACTCACAGTTGTCTGCAGACATCTAAAATAGGTCTGTATGCCAACCCAAGTTGCCAAGTTTTATCCCCGTCTGGTGTCCCCTATACTCAAAAGGACAAAGCAAGGTTCTCATAGAGGCAGGGTGCTGCTGTATAAAGAGGAAACAGGGCTTTGTTTGGAAGGACATGGCTAAATATAACCGCTCTCACCTTCCATTCTGTGTCTGCCACCAGTTTTACTCAGCCAAGGTCCCAGTTGCACCCTAGTCACAACCAAATAGACAGCTGGCAGTCAGTTATGTTCCCTCACTTCACACTGTGAACGGGGTCCCACAGCACCTAGCAATGTCAAATGCACCATTCAGACACCCCTAAATATTTAATCAGGACAAGTAGAAGGCAATCTCCTACATCCACTAGCATTAAACATTTAATACCCGGCTGGCATGATATCTAGTCAGCTGAGATTTAGTCATGAGACACGTCCAACAGAGAGCCACAGACACTTGTTCTTTCCCCGTTAAATTAATCAAAGACAAATCCCACAGCAAAAGATACAGAACACAGCGCTCAACGATCGCCCCCCGCCCACCACCACCACCACCACCACCACCACACACACACACACACTGGCAAAGGTAAATTTCAGTACAAACATATATCATCTGTGAGAGCTGAAGCAGGTAAGAGACTTGTGAATCCCATCAGTCATGGCTTTAGACTAAGGTTAAAAGCAGGACAGGGCAGCTACTGTCAGTGCACACAAACCAACCAAGGACAGCGAGGGAGGGCTGAGGGCGATATGCTGCACACGGTAAAGATGTAACATCACAAATCCAACACAAGGGCAGAGTTAGTTTGTTATGACGATATTACATTACAGGCCATGCATGGAGTTAGCCTTCGCACTTAAAGGGGAATGCCATCGATTTTACACATCAAAGTCTGTTTACAGCTCTCGGGTAGTACAACTGCATATGTGAAGAAAAAGGTTGTATAAAAGCCTTTTTGTGGATCCAGAGAGAGCTGCACAAAATGGGTTGGCTCTCAAGACTACAGGTCTGAAAATGAAAAAAATAAAATAAAATCTGGGTGTTTGGAGTTAGGGAGGAAGTGAGCTTACAAGACCTTTGTAGCCCGCTCCTCATCTCTGCATGAGGCCTGCAGCTCGAGGCTACATTGGCCCACTACTAGCATAGAACATCAGAGTCTCTGGCCAAACTGTCAGTAGTGGAATTGCATTGTGTGTAGGAATGCGTATAATAATGATAATAAAAGAAAGAAGATATCTCTGGTTCTGCTGCATTGATTTTGATCCCTTTTTGTGAGTCCCGCAGTGTTGCAGGTGTGCGAAGTTAAATTGGTGGAGTCTTCTTTTAATGAATGCTGACGCTAAATGGTTCTAAATAAATGGACACTATTTTTAAAAAGCCCTGTTATGTTGCCTTGTGGTTAGTTGACAGATGAGCTCGAACATGGTTCTGGAAAAGGGGGTCTGTGAGCAGCGGCTGTTAATTTGTCCAGCAATGAATCATCTTTCAGGAACTTGGTGAATATATCTGGCGCATCGACTCTGTGAATTACTGGGGTCCTAATTCTGAACCTGAACATGGCAGCAACATGCAAGTTTGGTTGCTGGTCTGCACATGTCGTCAGCATGTGGAAGAAGGTGGCGTGTGTGGTCCAGGTCGATACTATCAAGTGGTATCAAGTACGCACATGTACACAGTATATACTATACATACAGGCACAAACACACACACACGCACGCACATAGATACAGATGCAGATACTGGAGGTGACCCAGAGCAGTGACAGGATGGGACGTGACTTGATTAAGAATGGTGAGGTAAGAGTGATAAAGTACCACCTAAATCCACCCACATCCTGTGACCCTGCAATAAGTCAAACACCAACGACAGGCACATACACCATAAATAATCCTGTCTGAAGTCAGGCTGGTGCAGCCCTCCCTCTGCTCACGTTTAGATTCATTGTTTGACTAAATGTAAGACTAAAAGAGGAAAACTTTGCTATCGGGAAAACAAACACAAAGCAGACATACCCCATATAACAACTAATAAGTTGCTAAAGGCGGCTAAATCTAACTTTCTGTTCCCGGTTTTCACACTCTCCTGGGTCACATGCACAGGCACTCTGGTAAACACAAATAGCACGCACGCACACACATCACACACACACAATTCTACCTCGTACGTGCGATAATTCATGCAATCACACCCAAACACATGAACACATCATGTGGGGTTAATAGAGCAGGTGTCCACTGCAGAGCTCCCTCTGTACCCTTGGCTCCTGAGCCAATTTTCTGGGCTAATTTGAATAAAAAAAATCTGCAAACATTTGCTGGACCATTCAGGCTAATGTTCAATCTGCTGCTCTTTGACACAGTGCCACCATACCGTGCATCTCATTTCCATTCCTGAAGCCTTACCACAAACCTGCCAGCACTGCAGTGTCATGCGGTGGAAACGGAGAGGGGAAATTGGGGGAAGAGGAAAAGGAAGGAGGAAGGGAATGACATGTTTTTTATTTGTGTAACGCTTGAGCGTTCGGCTTGAAAAAAGAATGTGACTTGTACACACAAACGTGTCAGCAGAACATCATCAAGGTCAAGGGAGAAAATAGAATTCTGTTTCTGGTTTCAAACAAATCAGCACAGGTGAAAGAAGGTGCCGAAAGGAACACAGATATTTCACAGAGAAATAATGGCGCGGAAAATACATGAAATTGTAGGGGGAGTCTTGCGGTTTGGGTAAACAGTCACCACAGGTACAGGCACTGCCAAGATGCTCTAGGAGAAGCACACACATACACAAACACACGTACACAAACACACATATACATATATATATATGTATATGTGTGTGTGCGTGTACATATGCTTCTCAGCTGATGTGTAAATGTCTTACATACCCAAGCTTACAAGTCCCAACCTCCCAGCACATAAAAAGTGAAGCAGACAGGCAAACTGACAAGAGTAGGATAGTCTCTTTTGGAAAAATAATAAATGAGGAAAGAGGATGGAGGCAGGAAAAACATGCTCCCATGATGATATACCGCTTGCTTTTACAGTTTCCACTCAATTTCCTCCTCTTATTTCGGCACCATCCCGAAGATAATATCTCTCTCTGTCTCCTTCTCTGTTCCAAAGGCATGATGAGGGTTGCATAAAATTAGCTGCTTGATAGGGGGGAACGTGTCCAGGGGCAACATGGAGGACCTTGTTTCCAAAGAGTCTCGACACACTCTGCTCAACCCCCCATATCCCCGAGTAACAACACAAGATCAGATAGAGAAGGGAGAGGCCTGTTTAAAATAGCACCCCACAGACACTCTTCTGAAGATTTGAACTACCAGCAAAAAAAAAAAAATAAAATACAGAGCATAAAATTATGAACTCGGCGCTGACATTTTCTCCCTGCTCGGTCGTTGAGGGTTACCATCCAAAATGAATTAGGTATCAAGTGTATGTCTTGTGAATGTTATGTTGTTTAGCGTGGTCGAAAGGAAACTGAAGCTCTCGTCAAAAAACCACAGAGGTGAATCTGTCATCTCATACCCTTCATGCACCGAAAATAAGACAGGTCGGAGCCTTAAATGCTTCATCTACTCTCTGGTATCCCAGTCCAATTACAATTCGTCCCACCAAGCCCTTTCTTTCCACACTCTCACGGGCTGTCAGATTCTGATATGGAGGGCGTTGCAATATTGAAGGTCGGTCAGTCTGCGCACTTAACCTCATTTCCCAACACTCTTCTCTGCCTCTCCCAGAAGAGCCTTTTGATTGGTGTCCATTTGAAAAGCTGGCTTTGGGTTTGACGGGAGGGGTACGGAGGGGTAGGGGAGATCAGAGCTGCCTCAGCGCAGCCTGAGAAAGGAGCTTTTTGGAGCAAGACTCTTGACTGCAGTCAGTTATAATGGTTTTCAATTAACCAAGGGAAAAGACTGAGAACTAATCTGGGCTAGCACAGGAGAACCAGTCATGCAATATTCATGTACACAAACTAATGAAAGCCCAGATTAGCCTACATATTTACATGGGGTCGGTGCTGTGTCGTCCACACATTAAAGGAGTCTGCTGCCAAGAGGAGAGAAAGAAAAAGACAAAAAGAAATAGAAATAGAAGAAGGGGAGGATGGTACATTGCGAAACCGAATCAGAAAGAGAAGAGATAATGAAGAGCAGAGAGGAGATCAAGAGAGGAAGAAATCAAGGAGAAAGAATGAGAGGTCAAGGGGACACCAGGAAGACCTTGAACGAAAAGGAAATGGGATCATGAGATAAAGAGGTGAAGAAAAGCAAGAGGAGGTTCGACTTCTCAAAAGAGATTAAGGATCATCTGCATTTTGCCTTTTCATCTGCCTTCGCTGTAATCATTCCTCTCTCAAGGCAGACACCAGCCCCCACTCAAAATGACACCAATCTGAATGAGTGATCTTGACAAATTGGGCTGCTAGAAAAAAAAAAAAAAAAGAGGGTGCTTTTTTGACTGAGGAGAGGGCTGCAGACAGTGGGGAGTCTACGGCAGGACAAAGATATAACTGTAATTGGCTGCTACACTCTCCTCCCTCCCCTAATCTCCGACCACGGAGAAAGTGGCGGCTAGAGAAAATGGGACAGCGAGCACGAACAGTCTGCCGCAACAGCAAAATGCTCTGCAACCACAAATACATGTAGAGTACATGCATCAGAACAATATGGGAAATTCACCCGTAATCCTTAGTAGGTCACAAAAGACTTAGAAGACTTCAAAGCTGGATTAATGTGTGACTGGACATACCAATTCCACACTGGGTAACTTCTTACCGAGCATTAACATTGTATGTCAAACAAGAAGCTAATCATGGGTTTAGTTTGAAAATATCCTTTGACCTTTTGTAGAGGTCTCAGAATTAATTTTATGCTCCACAGATATCTAATTTTATGCTTTTACGGACTTACACATTTGCAGAATAATGGAAATGTCCTGATATTTTTCTTCACTTAGGAAACCACTGAGCCTGGTGTGCTGCAAAACACTCTGTGCTAACTGTCTGTTTCTGTTTCATTTCATGACCAGTATATAAGATGCTTGTGTACATGTGTACGCTGCTGGGTCTGCGCTGAAACGCAACACAGAAAGAAACAAAATTTTCTGGCTGGTTTGAGAAAAAAACCCAGAGTCTAAGGACCCAGGGAGACTAATGAATTCTGTGGCTAGCAGGTTCTCCCCCCACTCGTCTCTACCTGCCTCAACTTTTGGAAATGAAATGTGAGAAATGGGCCAATTTACAGCTAAAGGCTGTTTCTTCCTAAGAGACACTGACATAAAGATGGAGTACAGAGGATATGCAGAGGTAGATGGGGAGAAATGAGGGGTTTGAATTTAGACAAGAGAGAAAAAAAAGGCAGAAAAAGATGTGAGACAGGAAAGCAAGACGTTGGCACTAATATGAGTGTCATCTCTGAGGGTAGACAGAAGTGCTTGAATTGCATTTTTGGCCTTTAACTTCTCTCACACAAAGAGACTGGAGTTGAAGAGCGGCTCTTGATCTTTCCAATCAGCTACCATGACAAGAGCTGCTCAGATATTCAACATGCAGAAACAAAGGAGGATGTCAGCATGAAGAAGTTCGCTACACTCTGAGAAGTTTGAAAGGAAAACATGAAGAAGTTGGGAAGAAGCACGCAGAACAAAAGCGGTGGAAGGAAGGACGACAGAAACGAATATGAGAGGTCCTCCGCCATCTGTTCATAATTATGTCAGGGGTCCGTACTGCGGCTGAAGTACTCTATAGCCCCCTGTTTCTTAAGGCAGTGCCACAGCTCTCGCTTTATAAGAAAGGCATGACGCAACTTATGTTCAACTCGTCACGTGTGTGAATTGTTGCCTACAGACGGCAACATGAAATATGGAGTTGTTAGCGATCTGCAGACACATTATAGAAACCAGGTCATTGTTTCTTTAACACGTACCTCTATCTTGATTCCTAATTAATTAAACGATGAGACACCTACAGCGTCTCTGACTGACAAAGTGGCAGTTTCATGGCATTTTGGTGGAAGAAAATGCAGAATGCATAATGACGGAGACAAAGCTCTCTGATTGCCCTGACATCACATCTGTTAACTCCTCAGCACAGCTTTGAGAGGATGAGACCAGGAGGTGGAGGAGTAGGTGGGTGGGCAGCTGGGAGGAGTATCATTAACCCGCCCCACCCTCCCACCACCACCACCCCCACCAACTCCTCATGGGACCAGTTACATTTTCATTTGATAGGAACTGGAAAACCACCATCTGTAATTAGATTACACATAGATAGATGGAATGAGAAAAAAAATCTTAGTTAATTAACTCAAACCATATTCTAATCAGGTTTCATAACTCCCCCTCCTCTCAACAACCTCCGATCTGAATCCTCTCACAAATCCCCGGGGACTCACCATCACACACGCCAAGAAGAGACGGGCACTCAAACAAGATCATTTGACGCTAATTTCCAAAACAGGAAAGCACTTAAAGACGCACTCTGACTGAGACAACGAAGCACGTGCATCAATACCTAATGAGAAAAAAATGGAAGTCACAGAATGCGTACTGGATGTTTCTTGAGAAGATCAGTTCCTGTGCCAGGGCGACAGTTTCCGTCATCACAGGAAATGAGGACAGGGAATTAAATGAGTCTCTCTTTATGGGAATGGGGACAAGTGGTTGTGATAGCAGTCAAAGAGGTGTCTTAGAAGGAGTGTCACCCGCCACATTCGCATCGCCATTATCTGTCAACCTGCCAGTCCATCTGTCTGTTTGCCACACAGTGCTCTGAAGACTGACAAACTCCATTTACAAAGGAAACATGTGTCACACGTGCTGTGCGATGAGGAAAGCGGCGGCCTAAATGTGTTGCGCCGGGTTTGCTATTGTTCAACACTTTTCATCAGTTTCTAATTATTAATCCTGTAGTAGAAATAAAGAATTCCAAAGTATTTTCTCAAAGCTGCCTCGCAGACAGTCATCAGACTGACAGCTCAATCACGCAGCCATTACATTTGTCTCTCACTTTGATTAGAAATCCATTTCAAATGTCAAGTCAATTTCTATTTTTCAGAACAAAGCGCAGCGTGAACACAAAAAAAAAAAAAACAGAGGACAGATGCCACTAAAACAAGAAGAGCAAGAGATTAGATGTCAAACTGTTTCTCCACATCGTTACTTTGACATTAAGATATCCAGTTAATTAGCTTCACCGTGCAGGTTGTGTTTTCAGCTGCGTCGGTTTGTTTGTTTACTTGTCAGCAGTATTACGTATAAAGTACTAAACCCATTTGCACCAAACTTGGCGGGAGGGATGAGGCATGGTTTGTAGGGTTTTTGACTATATGCATTCTTAATGAACAAAGTTATTGGATATCTTACCGGAAACAATGCACCTGCACCGAGAGATTTGGTCAATTTCTATTGATTAAGGCCTGGAACCATGTAATTCATTAACTGAAGCAACAGGGACATAACCAAGTTATTAAATTAGATTTTTAACACTGCCAAAACGACACACTTTAAAACACCAACTGGCAGACAAACTCCCAGCATTGTCAACAGATTTGCAGCGAACAGGATTTTACCAGATCAAAATTGTTCCTTTGGGACCAAGAGCAGGTTGGCACATGGAGGACTGCTTTAATTTCTAAACACCTGCTCACTCTCTACTTAGACCACAAAATACAACCGGCACAGAGCTTTTTCTCTTCTCCAACACACAATCCTGGTCTGCGATTTCACTGAGAATGGCACCATAGCCAAGCCATCTCCCCTGAGTGTACCCATGCATGCGTGTGTGTGTGTGTGTGTGTGTGTGTGTGTGTGTGTGTGTGTGTGTGTGTGTGTGTGTGTGTGTGTGCGTCAGAAGAGCCACCATCACAGCAGCCTGCACCTGCTCTGCCTGAGGCCCTGCTCTGCAAGCTAGGAGCAGCAGCACAATGCGGAGATGGAGGAACGAGGGGATGGAGTGATGGAAAGCTTCGGGGAAATGGGTCTTTCGCCTTAAATGTCAACAGCTTAGCTCAAAACAACTATAGTGCATTTGAGGGCCTTATATGAATTCATATGAGTTTCAAGCTGATAGCTGTTGAGCTTGTGTGCACTGCAACGCTATGAATAATACAATGTCCCAGTTGTCTGGAGGAAAATAAAATCCAAGGCTTCCAGGTATGAGGTTTGTATGCAAGTTCAGCTGTGCATCCTTTCAGGGAGCTGCTACAGCCAGGCAGCTTAGCCTGTTTGAGGGATGCTGCTGCTGGTAAGGGCCGGATGGACACATGTAGTCGTGTTCACTGACAGACTCAGGCACGGATAATTTCACATGTCCACAAGCCATCCAGCAAGGCTATGTTACAATAATGTCCCTGGGGCACTGTTGCAAAACTGTGCGATGCCCAGCGGCAACAAACAAGGAGTATTCAGTGTCTGTAAAGTAAAATATATCCATTCGTTATGCACGAGGCTCAGCAGTTTGAGTCAGCACCTCCGTACCTGAGCCGTGCCTTTGCTTCATCCACACCTAATGGCGCAGCTGAACGCTACTATTCTGTCAAAGATACTATAGCAGCGTTTTGCCTGGAAAATACTAACACAGCAGATGTAGCCTCCTCTGCAGCTGGAAAAAGACAACATTGTTCATTTTCAGATGAAGAGGAGGGGCTTAATACATAGTCCCAAATGTAAATTGGGAGGGTAATTTCACACCTGAAGCGTTACACCAACTGTTATGTGCCAAGTTACAGTCTTTTGTTCCAATGAGTGATTATGTATGTTTTTTTTTTTGTCTTTAACCGCCCTCATTGGAGCAGCTGGAAGGAATGCATATACTAGTTTTTATTGCAGAAGACAGGGTAGCATTCATAGCGCTAAACATGTTCTGTTCAGCATGAGTTCATCATGCAGAACTCCCAGACAGGTGGCTAAGGCAGCAAACACATTTTACATGGCTATAAAGGCAGGCATTACTTAAAATAATGTAACGTCACACCGTAGACATTGTGTAGCGTCTGGCCGGGCCCTGTAGCTGTGTTCAGCCTCGTACGGTATATTTAAACAGCTAAGAAGCCGCTGATGCTTGGGATTTCACAGTGGTAACTGGAGCACTCTCCAGACTGCTGAACAATATGAGCTCTAATGTGGCCTCTGACCCCAGTCACAGGAATATAGATCAAGAGAGAGGACTGGAGGAGGGAAGGAGAGGGTACAGTATTTCAGTATCTCTGATGGATGATAATGTTTCACAGTTTCCATCAATCACGTCCTATGTGACACAAGGATATCGCTCACCTGTCAAGACAACCACTGTCCAATAGACTTCAAGACAGACACAAAAAGAGGGGCATTTTAAAATGCACATAACACACGCGGTATGGGGGATAAACAAGTTGACACATATATTCATGGAGGGTGGGGTAAGCATTAAGGTTCAAGTCACATCCTCAAACGTAGCCTACAGACATTGGCAGAAAACAAACAAACAAATCCCTATTAGGTTTAAGTCATAGACAAGCACGGGAACATGCACAACAGGAGGTAACACAGTTGGGGTGAACACAGAGGGGGCAGAGAGGAGCCATAGTGAGGGGGAGGAGGCAGAGCATTATACTGTAAGTAGCTATGACTCTATTAGATTGCAACAGAACCCCTAGTTAAATATATAAAATCTATGAGGCATGAGATCATTTGAGATGCTGAAGAATGGGGGGTGGACCACAGAGGTTTGTTCTGTGGTCCTCATTACTGAATCTATCTCAGCATGCCTGTCAGTCACCACCTGTCCGTCTGCCTTGTTAAGGGAGCTGGAATCATGAATCTCCCTTAGGAGACAAGCCCACGGAGGATATGGAAGCGCCTCTGGCCCACATATCTTTGCAACTATAAACATATGCCTGACATAAGTATCCCAGTAGAAGCCTCATATAAATAAATCCAAACTTACAAGAGGGAAAAGCAGCTAAACTGAGCCCTGAGAGACAGAAGAGGGAGAAGGCGTCTCAGTGGGTCGCACTCAATACCATTTCTCCTTCCTTCCTGCAAGGATTTACAGCCAGAAGTAAAAAAAAAAGAAAAAAAACCTTCACCACCTTCAGGATGGCAGGAAAAAGTGAGGAGAGGCAGGACCAGATAGGCCAGGGTGACGATGAGGGGAACTAAAACAATGCTGCTCTGGGCTTGGTTGTTACTGTGACCTCTGGAGTAGCCGTTAGTGTGTGTGTGTGTGTGTGCGTGTGTGTTTGAGTGTGTTTGAGTGTGTGTGTGTGTGTGTGTGTGTGTGCGAGCGTGTCTGTGTGTGTGTGTGTGTGTGTGTGTGTGTGTGTGTGTGTGTGTGCGTGTGTGTTTCCACTACACCTATTCCTTTACAACAATTGAATGGGAGAGAAAGCCTCCGACTGATCTTGTTTGCTTCTCTCTTGCAAGACCATTTATCCAAGTGGGCAGTAATCGTGAAGATCCAGAGGTTAATTGACTCATTTTTTTTTCACACTCAATAATCATCAATAATCTACTCAAGAACAAGAAACTGACCACTCAGGTGCCAGACCAGGCCATCAATCCAAGCAACGGAATGTCTAGTCCTGGCTACGTGAGGGCTACAGCTAAGCCATGGACACACTCCTGGAAAATTGAGCCTTCAAAGAAGGGCTTATGAATCCCATCTCTGACAAAAGAAGAGATGGAATTAGTGGGATTTAGGGGCATCAGTATAAGGCAGGGTGGTATTAGTGGTGCTCTTCACACGTCTCCATCCAGGCTGGATCACAGGCCCTCTTTAAAACACACGAGCAGTGAATGTCTGTCACAACATACAGCAATGTGTTGGATGGAGACAGCTGCAGGGCCTGAAGACTGAGCTGATACTATGCCTGGCCCACTGGATCCAGTCCAGTGCAGAGTTATAAAGGAATGTAGAAACTGCGGTTTTTGGCAGCTGTACTCTGATAAATGTTGTGAAACAGAGACAAGTATGCATGTTTTTCAGGCCATATGCTGAAGGGATGTGGCTCTAGTGCCATCGACAGCCCTTATTCAAAACATGTTTTAGCCAGCTTATGTCTGAAACACTGGCTCTCCACAGTATATGCAAGACTGAGTACATAATACAGAAGCTTAACCAGTGAAAAGAATGAAAAGAATAGAGCTTAAGTCCTACAGAGGACTGTTCCACCTCATAGAACAAGGAAATGTGTTCCTATTGATGTGGTCCATCAAGTCAGGTCCGCTTTATTCCCTGTGGAGGCACCCACAGGCAGGCACCTCCTGAGCCCTGAGAGCAGCTGACCACACCCCTGGAACAATGACCTCAATAAAATCCAACATAGCTCCATTTGCTCAAACAGAACCACTGGGGGGTAAAGGAAAGCTGTAGCAAATCAGAAATGAGTGCTCTGAGGCTTGCAGGAAAGCATTACAAATGGACTGTTGTACACATAAATCAATCTTTGCATTTACCACTTGCTATCCAGAAATCCATCTCCACACTCACAGTGGAATATTCAGGTCCCAAGAATGAGGATTAATGAGAGCAGCACCACTGTCTCCATTGTTTCTCCTGTTGTATTTTGACAGTGGACTCCCAAGAGTGCCTTAGCGGGCATATGCCCGCAGCTTGTGCATATTGCAGACCACTGCATCACAATAAGGGTAAGGGAGGCCTTGCATTCCAGGAAGCTCGTCTTTCTGTCTTCCATCTCTGTCCAGCTCTCCCAATGGGAAGCGGCGGACTGGGATTAACAGAGCGAGTACAGCACATAAATTTTAGCCATATTGCTGAGTCGCTGTTCCCCACACAGCCACCCCCCACCTCCTTACCTGACCCAATCCCCCGCCCCCCACCCTATCTTTTCACAACCCAGGAGGATGGGCCAGGGGGCCGGCCACGCAGTCGCATCCCGTTCCACTCGGCATGCTGGGCCGTAAATACTGCACAGCATCAGGAACAGCAGGTGCTATCACTCCCTATCATTAATTATCCCTGCTGCATCACTCTAGGGCCTCTCACTCCTAAACTCCAAATCTCCTGCACCATCTTATTCTTCAGCCTCCACCCCCTCCCCATTTTCTTTCACTTTCAAATTCCAACCATCTCAAATTCCATCAGTACATACAGCTCTACAGCAATCCCATTTCTTCTCTTCAATATCCACCCACCTACCTACATTACTTCCTACAACCCCACAATCTAGCCCCATTCATTTGTCCCCTGATGTATCTCAATCTTTGTCCAGCAATCTCAGCTCCTCTCAAATGATTCCCCCCCCTGCTGACAGCCTTGACTGCTTTCTCCTCTCCTCAGATGTGTGTCTTCCAGCACCTCTCTTCAAATTCTGACGGGTTTTCCCCTGCTGTAAATGTATTCCAAAACTGCTGTGCTGCTGCCAGCCAGGAGACGTCACAGGGACTGATGGTGCACTAGGGGGAGAGACATCCCCCCCACCCACCCCCCAACGGAGAGCTCATAAATAATACCGAACCAAAGAGGAAAAGCAGCATGAGAAACTCCCCGAGGTGAAAAGCCAATGAACATGGTCATAGATGTAAGAGTGTGCCTGCCGATGGTAAAAGTCCAAGCTCCCAGTGAGACTGGCCACAGAAACATGAGCAGGGCATCCTGTCCCTCTCAGGTGAGAAGGCTTTATGTCAACTGTGTGGAACCCACAGAAACATCTGGCAAAACCACAAAAACAAACAGTCGCTTCCTTCTGGCTCGGTCACACTGCCACAAGGCATAATGTGAGCTCTAAACGTAGAGCCTGGATTCGTAACATGAGACCACCCAACATATTAACAGGCCGCGAGTACGTTCGGCTCAAGATAACACGGGGTGATGATGACTTAAAAACACATCTGGCAGCAAAAGAGAAGCATGGAATGTTTTTCAGCTGTCGGAAAAGAAATTCATTGACGAGAAAAAAAACCCACAGTTGAACTCAGTGTCTGTTACAGACAGGTATAAGTCACACAAGCCACTGGAGTCCATAATTCATGTCCAAACCACATTGGACAAACACATGAAGACACAAAAAACAGTGTTTCTTTTACCTAGTGCTTTAAACCAAACACTCCCACAGAATGTAACCCGGTGGCTGTTGTTCATTTCAGTACACTTTTAGGCACGCTGCCATCTCTTACCTGACTCAGTGAGTTAGCTTTCCCCCAGGACAGGTACTGTCCATATTTTCTAATGCTTACCTTCCTCTACAACACAACCAAAGAGCACTGCAGTGGCCGCTGCTGTACTCCCACCCTTCCCCACTTATGCTATCTGGCAAAGCTAGAGCCATGTTAGCATTCCTGAGCCTCACAAACACAAAACAAAAGTGTATCTTTACTTTAAAAGGAAAGGGGCCAACTGTGCATTGTTGCACTTGGCTTTTAAGCTGTCTGTGGGGAAAATATCGATTATCACTGGGGCTGACAGCCTTATATAACTGTTATCAGAAACCCTGGTCCATGGCAGCCTTTAGTCATATGCCTCCCCTTCTATGTTTTAACATTGTGTAATAGACTCTCTCCTAATCAGCTCAGATGTTCAGAGCATCTCCACCAAACTGCAGGAAGAGAAAGTTAATCACCCAAATCCCCTGAAAAAAAAAAAAAAAAAGAACTTTACTCTCTTTCTCTATCTGTTTCCAGAACAGATAAGCTATCTGCCGGCAACAATTAAGGGAATTGCTCTCTCATCTCTTCATTGTCACAGATCTGGAATTTTGACTCATTAGTGTAATCCATTATGAAGAGGTGGGCTGGACGCTGAGCACAATATAATTCTCCCACACTTTCTATTGATTCCCATCGACCTGCAAGTGGTGCAAAGAGACAAGACTGAGAAGCTGATAAACAATAAGTGAGAATGGGGAAATTCAAGGATCTTCTGTGGCATTAGTGTGTGTGTGTGCATTTTCTAAGAAGGGCACTGCGTTGTAAAGAAACCACTTTCCTTACAATGCGGAAAACAATAGCTTTTATTCCAATGTTCTGCCTGCTATTTGAAATATCATCCTTGGCAATAAACCAGAGTTCAAGATGAAGAGACAATGTCAGACACACACAAACACATACACACACTATAAGGGTGGCGGCAGGTAATTCAACGTATTGAACGCTGCTCTGTTTCCTGCTCTGAGTGCTTGTGTTCATACATATGCATCTAACATCCAACAACACCAACAGGTTAATAAATCAACATCACACAAAACAGGAGTAACCATTTTCCTCCTTGATGAAAGCCACCAAAACAACAATCTGATGGAAAGATGATCTACATATGAAAACCAGTGTTACTTTTAAGATATTTTCGGGTTGAGCACATGTGACTGCACTGTGGCTGGGAATCAATTCCGGCAGTGAGGAAAGGCTTTTAGTCCTCAAAGGGGGGTCTCGTGGATGATTCTGGCAGACACAATGCACAGCTGCAGAAATCATTGGGGCACGCTCACAGCTTTTATTTTCTCTGTTGATAATTCGACATTAAGAAGCCTGATTCTGATCATTTACTCTCATCTCATCTTTCAGGATGAGATTATCCACACTAATGACACTTAATGTGGAACAAACGACATACAGAAATTCATTTAGGCGAAGAGAGGAATAGGTTTCAAAAATCATGCACAATTTTGTTGGTTTCTACTACGACTAGTAACAGAAGCTGTGGTTACACTTCTTCTGGTACCGGTTACTTGTTTTCTTTATACTGGGTGGTTATAAAGACAAAACATCATCATCTTGTCTCAGATGAGAAGACAAAAATATCTGGGCCAGGATAAAAAAAATACTCTGTTTATGCCACAGTTGAACAGAGTCTTTAGGGAAAAATAATGTTTCAAATGATGCAAAACAGCTTAAAGAGGAAAGAAAAGAGTTGAACATCCTTTCATTTTTCTTTCCTCGACTCTACACCAGAGCAAAACCCACTTCTGCAAAGCAATACTGCTTCTTGTCAGACAAGTGCCCCCTGCTGGTAAAAATCTTAACCATAGGCATTTTAGTGCTACCAATTTTTTTTATAGACCCCAGATGATTTTCAGACATTTTCCATGTTGTAATACTCCAAAGCTATGAAAATGGAGCAATAACAGAGAGTCAAGTTTGAAGAGAAAACGTATGTCTAAGCATGAAAACAAGAAACTGGGACACATGTTTTAGTCTTCTCAGAGAATCCTCTCAAAAAAAAAAAAGCTGCAGGTATCTAAGGAGGGGTGACTGTTCATTGTGAAACTTTTAGGTGCATATCTTGCTAAGGTGCAATGCTTCACTTTCTATCTTTCATTCTCAAAGCTTATTTTCTATTTGGACACAGGACTCAACATTGTATCTGCTTACAGCTCCAGGGATTTACTGCAGGATACATTAATCACTGATGTCTTGATTAGTCCAGATTAAGACCGTAGGCCTGTCTGATGTTGTAAGGAGCTGCACCACACACAAAACAAGGGGCAGAGTGTGAAAGATTAACATAGCGACATATTTTATATCCCTTGGGTGTGTATTATTATTATGCGAGCATATTATAGGTGTGCATAGTGCAGTGCACAACAGCTGATTGCTGTGTCCTCCATAATCTTAGATGGACTGGGAGAGAAAATGCATACATAGCGAGAAAGATCAAAGTGGGAGGGGAATGGAAACTTGTTTATCGTTATAAACTCTGCTTTGGCTACAGTTCAGTATACTACGGTGCAGTGCAGTTCTAGTTACTACTACTATATCTATAGGCCTTATCATTTGTAGTAAACAAATAGAGCAGCAGTCTGTGACCGAGCCCTGTCTTTACAACTTGGGATCAACCAGACAAACGTTATTAATCGGCATAATTGGAGAAATATATATACATATCAGACAGACTCACCTTCTTCCGGGGCTGCCATTTCATCATATTTGTAAACCAAAATTGAACAGCATTAAGATATTATATGAGAATGGAATGTAGATTCAAAGAAATCCAGAGCGCAAGTCATGCTGCCTCTCGACTTCCCTCATTTTTGCAGCAGATTTTCTCCAAGAAGCGATGCATGATGATGATGTGCGAGTCTCAGCTTTGCGGTAATTTCAGGGGGCAGACAGCGCAGTCAACACAAATCACACACGGGTTAAATCCACAGTTGAGCCCGGAGAATAAATCAGGGACACATGGTGTCGATTGACAATGTTTAAGGTGAAGGTTCCTGTGCGTAAATCCAAAGTACGAGTCCGTTATGAACCCACTCCCTCCTCACTCGGCACGCAGGATCGGCGCCTCCAGGACCAACCCGGACTGTGTATCAGGAAAAATTAATTCTTAAACTTTTCCGAAACGAAGTCGTCCCTGTAAGTAGGCTACACCGTTAGTAGAGCGCAATACGGATACCGAGTCCTATTCTGTTCTCTTCGATCCAGAGGAAACGACAGGGAGACGAAATGTGTGCCAAAATGCAGAAATATTCATCACAGTGGTCAAATCCCGTTTTCCAGCGACCGGAACACACTTTTGTAAGTATTCGTGGAAAAAAAACAGTACAGCAGAGCCCGGCGGAGACAGCGCGACAAGCAAGGAGATTACTTTCAGGGGGGAGGAGGAGGAGGGGGGTACAAGCAGCCAAAAAAAAAAAAAAAAAAAAATCCCTGGAATTTCTGCGAGGAGCTGGAAGGATATCCTGATTCCTGCAACAGCAACAAACTGGACTACAGCTCTCTGATGACTTCCTTCCCTGCGCTCCTCCAGCTTTGCAGTTTTCAGACTTGGAGCAGTGGAGCTGAGCAGGCAGCAGGAAGCAGGGTCATAGCGCCGCCGGCAACAGATTTGCCAAAAAAAAAGAAGTGCGCTTTACGTTTCAGCAGTGAGCTGACGCTGGCGTGCAGACAGGAGGAGGGCTGCGGTTTGCTGTGTTGCTCAAGGACACTTTTCCAGGTATTAAACCCGGACTCTCTGGCCACGTGCCACCCCGCTGTGCCAGTCCAACATCACGTATACTGTATATACTGACCTGTGATTGGCTGATTTACTAGTGGAACGTGCTCGCTTCATGGTCAGAACTACATTTGTTTACAAAGTGAAAGTTGTTAATATACTTTACATACAATTGTAGCTACTGTAAAAAAAATATATATATATAATAAACCTGCTATTGTCCAAATCACCCAAAGGCTTTCTTCAACCAGAGCTGATGCCCATATTTAGTGACTGATTCAGTGACTTGCTCAATAGAGGTTATGATGGAAATAATAAATTGAATTCTTCCATAAAAGATGATGATTCACGAAGGATGGAGAGCCTTGGAAGCTGGAGACAACTACAGCCCTGTATATGTACACTTACCACCCCTTCCTCCTGCTGAGAGCAGCTGTCACATATAGTGTACTGTGCAATATTTTACAGCACACAAACATCAGATGCATAACACTGCCAATGATTTTTTTTTTTTTTTTGGTTGGCATTATTTTGCCGGAATGAGAAAATATCTGCAGCTTTTTTTTTCCATGCATAAAAACTGACTTTTCATCATTAATTGTGGAAGTGGGCTGAGTAAAATTCAGAACAGAGAACATGGTTATTCTGGTAAGAACCCACTCACCACAATCACTGCCACATAGTCACAGAATGAAAACAGTTCCCAAACAGGCCGGGTATCAACGGATTAAGCAGTTCGACTGGTGCTGAACCCAGTTTTTTGCGGCTCAAACCCAGAGCAGCATTAATACAGTAACAAGGTTATCGTTTATCCATGAGGAATAATCTCGAAGCAAAGGAAAGGTGAATTAATGAAATGGTCGATACTGAAGAGAGGTGAAATCAGTTTAAACAATAGGCTTGTGATTTAAATTGGTTTAGGTAATGGACTCTATGGAGCTGTGAGGTGGTCAATAAACTGGCGTGTCTTCAGGGTCAGCGGGGTCCGCAGTGCACCTAGGGGTCACTCAGATAACAAAAGACAAGTAGGAGGAGGGGGACATGCTGACATATGGCTTCATGGACAAACTCCTGCTGTGCACAGGGAGTCCACGAGACACTTGGTAATCCACATGGATGAACATGAACAAAAATGCCTGACACTACCTCCGCAGCCACAGCTGGCACCCAAGCAAAATGACACTCTGCGGTCAAGCACCGTGATCAAAGGACACGTTTGTAGTCGAGAGAAAGGGCTTCTTATGTGTTTATGTGTTACAGTATCTATGTTTTGCGTCACTTGATGATAGATCACGTTTTTTTTTTCCCAATGGTCAGCTGACTCCTGTTGGCTTTGAGGTATGTACAGTACAGAAACACAGCACTAAGATACTATTTGAATTTATGTTCTCTTTCAAGCGCGCACGCTCCCACTCAAGACATTGAAGTCCCTCCATCTAAAACAGGTTTACACAGTAGACTGTTTCATGAAAGGCACGTCTGATGATCAATCAAAGGCCACTTCAGTGTGCTGTTCAGCGACAGTCTGTTCGGAGTGAAGCCTGTCATCTGGCATCTCCATACAGAAGCAGGCTCCCTGTGCGTGCCTCTGCTTTCCCAATCAGAGCCGCACAGGAAATCGGACTCCAGCCTTCAGAGGGAAACAAAAACCCCCTCTTTCATTTTCCACAACTTGGAGCTGTTTAAAAGTTTGTGCTTCCTTTTCTTGTTCTTGCCAATCATGCCCTCAAAAATGTCTCCACTGTATGTTCTGATCGGGGTTTAACTTACATAAAGATGTGTTACACCAGGGTATAGAGTTAATTTTGCTGTTGGAGTAATGTAGGTTTGATGGTTCCACAAAAATAAACTCATGTGACTGACTCATGTGAAACAAAAACAAAAAAAGTTCAAGCTATCTCAGAACGAAGAGCTGTGTTTTCAGTGCCACAGTCAGTGTCCCTGAACGCTTCTTGCAAGTGCCAGAAAGAGGAAGAGTAAAACATGGCTTATTTTGTGGTTTGCTATAAATATTGTGGACCAGGCAATGAAGAGGGAATAGTTTTTTAGAGGTGCCAGTAACACTTTAGGAATGCTACTGCCATTGCTTCACTTAATCACATTTTTTCTTCTGTTAAAATGTCCTTGTAACTGGTAAAACGTTTCCACAAGGCGCATATTCTCTGCTGGTTAGTAGCTTAAACTTGGAGCTCTGTCAGCCACATTTTCAGTTTAAAGAGTCTGAATTTGCCCACACATAGCAAATCAGTTCCACTTAAAGTAGTCAAGAATCACGCAGTTAGTCATTAGTGAATTTTAATGTCTAACTGAAATCTATCTTTGCGAAACCATCTCATCTGGTGCGGGCCAATACAGTTTTATGTACAGCTGCTCATTTGCTTGCACGTATCTGTTTGTCTGTTTATCAGTCTGCATGATGTAAAAAGTGCATCATCCACATGACAGTAACAGAGGCTGTTTGGGAAAAGAAATGAAAACTGTCAGAGAAGGGTTTTTAAAAGAAAAAGCCCCAGAGAAGAGCAACACTCCAAAAGCTCTCCTGACTGTCTGAGGGTAATTTATTTTCACACAGACTCTCGCTCTTAAGTCACGACACTGGAGTGTCGCTGCGCGCTATCTGTCCCCCGTTAGAACAAACAGCGGCCTTTTTAATTACAAGGCCTGGAGTTTCAAGGCAATAAATTCCACAGCAAGAGCACAGAGATATGTAGCCTGATGTCACAATACACAAACATGTGTACACAGTGATATGCAGCAACCTGTCAGAAATCACGCACAACAGTCAACTGACTGTCCACTCTTGTAAAGGTCTCAGGTCCACATGCTTCTGTGGAAGATGGTACACATATGAAGAAGAGATATAACAAAAACTGTTGCAGAAATCCAAGATTCATAAAGGAATGGGCCTTGAAAACTCATCTGTTATATTTCCAGCATGTAAATTTCATAACATACGAATAAAATTTACAGGGTTTGACAGATTGCTTCCACAGCGAGACATGCCAGATGGATGGATGTGTTTTGAAATGCTTAACAACATTATAATAATAAAAGTGTTAAACAGCAATGACACCCACCCTCTCTGTTGTCCCGTACATCACTGAAAACAAATAACCCTCATCAGCATTCATTCATTCACCTCTTTTACAGTGCTCTATTCTTGGATGATGTTTTGTCAGAATTTAGCCTGCTGTGGACTATGTGAGATGGGCGTGCATGAGGGCGTGTGTGTGCGTGTGCGTGTGTACGTGTTAGTTTGTCTAGGTACATGCATGTGTGTGTCTTAGTTGGAGCTTGGTGTTGATTAAGTGTCTGGAGCCTGAGGGGGGATAATGAGAGCCTCTAATTAATGAGCCTGTGCATATCTCAGAGTCACAGGGTCCTATCTGCAGAGAACAACTCCACACACAGACACACACACACACACACACACATAATTGCATACATAGATACACATGCACGCACACACACACACCTCAGTGTACCGTGGGGATCTTTCCCCGCACTGCACAGCATTTTCTCCAGGGAAGCCCAGCTGGGACTGTGTCACTCTGGCTGCTGTCCCTGATAAGTGTCCTCTAATCGGGATGGATGGGGGTTAGGGAGCCCCGCTATGAGAAGGTCACATGCACTGACCACCCAACGTGCCCCGAGCAAAGGCTGATGTTACAGGCCCTGAAAACCATCCCAAATCTTGTTTGTTTGCCGGGTCCTGTCCACAGGGAGCAGAACGGTTCATCTCGAGAGTAGATTCCTGGCAGAACAGAATGAAGGCAAAACACTCATTCACTCACACCAAGATGAAACAGCCGGGTCAGTGTTCAGCTGGAGGCATCACTACTCACCATGCACTTTAATAAACAGTTCAAAGACTCTGGTGATTTGGTCTTGAATGACAAAAAGTGTTTTCTGAAGTGTAAAGAATAGACAGCATATTTTTTCAAATGCCTTTCTGCGGTGCACTCAGTTCAACCTCGGCCGGTCAGCAGGTTGCACGCTCAGCAGTTATCGCTGCAGGCAGGTTGTTTTGTTTAGTGCAATGTGGCCCTGAAATGAGACAGAGACCGTCTAAAACACATTAAGTCGCATGAAGTCAGGCTGCAGTGAGGGGCAGAGGAGGACAAGGGGCAAAACATTCACCCTCCAACACAGGGACCTGGGTTCAATCCTGGCGGTGGAACTGACACTATAGCAAATATAGGTGGCAGTTTCTCTGTGTGGGAGGCTGCTGGACTTGCATTGTCTTCTAGATGGAACAGGAGTTTACCCGTATAAGAAGTGCCATTTTAGCAGGTGCCCAGAAACGCCATTTGTTTAGCTTCAAGTGACACCGCCCCCTACTGGCCAGCATAATTATGACTTTGGGAGCGCAGGAGCAAGCAGTGAGATGTTGTTGGAGCGACAGAGTCCACAGAGAGTTTGAGGTGGATGAATTGGTCAAGAAAATGTTGGACACAGGAAGCAGCTGTTTGTTTCTTGTTTCCTACTGACAGTCATTGTTGGTTTGTTTTACACATGACAGCGGTTTTTTCCCTCTGACCTTGACCATGTGGTTAGTATTGTAACCATGACAACAAAACTCCCCTAATTTTAACCAAAACCTTGATCTTTCCCCAACACTGACCGAGATTGTTTTTGTGCCTTAATCATACTGGTGAAAGCTAAGACAATAGTTCTTAAACAGCAATGTCATCCTGACGTTAGTGGCATCGGAGAATAGCTTCTCCTTGTCATCGTGGAGGGTATGGTCGTTTAATGCAGAGGACGGGTTGAGCACATGGCTGTCTATATCCTCCTACTACCAAAAGTGCAGGTAGCAGTGACATGGGGGGAAAAAAGCATAAATCTACAACTGTTGATCACAAAAATTTCACTAATCTGTTTTACATGATCTTTACATGATTTTTAGCCACTACCTTAGGAAACATTTCAATTTAATTTTTCATCATTATCTGTGCTTATTCTGCCTCATTACTGGCAAGGAGTTCATTTCTCTTAGTTAACAGGATATTGAAACAAGAAAACTATTTGATGGAGCCACGGAAAAACTGATTAGTTCTTTGTGCCACCATGTTGCCATTTGTAAAGCCTGTCTCTTATACACATCTCCCCCACCCACTCAATACAGACTTACTACTTTGAATTTCTTGCAAATTAGTTTTTTCCACTCTATGCACACAAATTTCATTTCTGTCTTTGCTAAATTTGCTTCATACTGCGACATATCCGGATGAGCCTGGCAATGAGTAAGAAAAACAAGTATTAATGGTGCACAATAAAGGGATGGTAATATAATTGGCTCCTACAACCCTAATTAAGTGCTAATCACAAGATAAAACTGTCACGCCTTGTGTGTGAACTGGGGTTCATTTGTGATTTTGTAGGTTAAGGATATAAAAAAAAAAAAATGCTTTCACCTACTTTTCACCACCATCCATGCATCCATCCAAAAAATTCATCAACAATTTTGGAGTGTAAATGATTTCGTCGTGTCCTGATGCAGCCGAAAGCCCATCCTCAGTGCCACAGATTGAAAGTGCTATTGAAAGCTCTCGTTCTTTTGAGCCATTATAGTGTTTAATCAGTGATTCTTCACACAGCATGATTAAGACATATGATTAGAATCTTTTTATTGTCTTAAAGTCCCATCCCCTAATTTTCTCTTCTTTCTATTTCTTCTCCCAATTACACTAATGAAGAAGGGCTTGTTTATCCCCTGGAGTCGCTCAACAGTAGATTTGTGTGAAGACATTATGCAAAGAGAGGGACCTTTGCTTTAGAGATGTGTTTAATAATTCAGTGGTCTTGGACATGAAACAGGCTCCAGCATATTGTTTAAATCAGGCCGGCAGTTAAATAGGCGCTGGGGTTTGATGTCTGTGGCAGGATCAATAATAACAGCGTTGCCACATACTCCGACATATGAGACAGAGATCCTGTGTGGTCCTCCTCGGTCTATGTGCTAAACATAGAGGTGGAGCAGGACAATGTATTCAAATGTGTTTGTGTCTATCTGCTTCCAAGAATACAAATACACACACATACACACACACACACACACGCACGCACAAAAACACACATAACCATGCTGTGGTCAGACCCACCCATCTCTAGTCCCTCATTTAGAAAACCTCAAAACCAAACTCATGCCTCTCTTTTTCAATTACCTTTCTTCCCACCATCGTCACCACACCAAATCTATCTAAATCCTCCCACAGTCTCTTTTTTTCCCCCTCTCCCTCTCTCTCATATCAAATGTATCCATGTGTTGCCATCACAAACACACACCCACACACACGCACACACATGCACGCCACAATCTGGTAATCATAATAAGCACATTAAAGCATTAAAGCCACAGTTTATGACTGATGATCTCTTGAACGAGGCTACAATTAATAGCAAATAACTGCGCAAATATTTAACTACTTCTAAGATCCTCTTTAGTTTATCGTCTGGTTGCTGTGGTTGTTAAAATGCAGATTTATAAAAGCTAAGTATGGCTGAGCCGAAGCCAGACCAGATACCGTGGCTCTTGCTTCAACAAAACATTTTTTTTCTCCAATGATCAGGCTATAATACCTTAATACGCAAGGCTTATTATGCCAATGACAGCTCTTCCTGCCCTTACTAATCTAACCCCGTGAGAGAGCATCAAATGTGAATTAACCCTTTTGAAGTGGAGAGGGAGGAGTGTTGCGCAAAAGGATTCAGTAATGACTCCAGCCCTACGCAGAGTAACAAAGGAAAAAGAGATGAACACAAAGTTGTGATACTGAGTACGGTAAATACTGTAGCGTGAAGCCGGCTGCTCCGTCAGGTACCTGCAGTTTTCTGGTCACTGTTGTGAAGGGATTAGGCCAGTCCACTCCTTAAACCACTCTGACTTCAGATCAAAGGGGTTAAAGCAGGATTAGGATGAATCTGTCTTGGTAGAACAGGTGTTAATCCTTTAAATTAGCCACGTAGCACAAGCAGGCCTCTCTTTCATCTCGACACCTGACTTATGGGTTGGAATACAGAGAGCTCAGTTACAGGAAAGTAGTGCTGTTGTTACCCCACCAGAATTAGTTGTCCTCCCTCACCCTGACCACTCAGATAACGGGGCCCGCTCTAATGTATCAGCAAGATTGCTTCATTTGCATGCAGCCGGTGTTTTGAGAGCGGCTGAGTCAAACAGCTGTGCTCTCTGTTTCCTTTGAAACAAGGGCCACGTAAAGCACACTTTATGATTTGTGATCGTTCATTAACGGATAGCTTACAGGATGTCCTCGGGCAAGGTGCAGCAAATGCTTCATGAGAAATAAAAACGGGGCTGTGCTATTGATACGCATCATGTGGAGTCACAGGAGCTGATGTGCCAGAGGAAAGAAGTCGTAGGGGGGGTTTAACTCCACTCCCAAGGACAGGAACAGTCCAGTCCTTTCCTATCAAACTCTTCAACACATGCTGCCTCTCTCCCCCACTGGTTTCCTCCCCTGCTGTCAAACCTCCTTGTCATCGGCTTGGCTTTTCTACTCAAATCATCTTCATCCCACTCCAGCTCAGCCTCCTGTCAGCTGAGAGTCTGAATGAAACCGTGTAAGAGTGCTGGGACAAAAACTACACTCGAGACAAACTGACTCCAAATCTTCACTAAAGCTACAGCAAGAATCCAGGACTGTCGGTCCACCTGTCTAAGGACGGATAATTAGAATTTTTGACCATGAGGGGGAGTTACAGGGGTGGTGAAGCTGCTTCCCACAGCGCTCCTGCCTGCTGCCGCAGTCACCAGTTTGGCCAGCGGGTTTGCCCCAGTCCGAGTCCCCAGTCCAAGGCTAGACCCCGCCATCTGGCTGGTCTGGTAACAGCCGGGCCCTCTCCCCTGCCGGCCGGCTGAAGACAGGAAAATGACCCGAGGAAGGTCAAGCCACACTAAGATGGCCAGGAAGAGAGAGAGATAGACCAGTGGATGTACTCCTGAGGAGTGACAGATAAACTAATGGATGAGAGAGAGAGAGTAAGAGAGGGACTGTAAGAGACAGAAAGGACACAGCTTCCTTTAAGCTGCCACCCTCGGCGTGACTCAGTGACTGATGAATCCTTCCGTCTTTGCCCCCATATATACAGTGCGTGTGTGTGTGTGTGTGTGTGTGTGTGTGTGTGTGTGGGTGTGTGTGGGGGTGGGTGTGTATGTGTGTAAGAGAGAGTGTGTGTACTGTATGTGAGCATGTGTGCACGCATGAATACAATCCCGCTTTTCTCAAACAGATCATGACAGCTCACAGCCGGAACGAAAGCTTCATTTACCCACAATTCAGCAGTAATTCGCAGATCCACAGCAGGACTTCCAGTGTAGATGACCATTTCGAAGGTCATTAAAAAAAAAAAAGCACACGGGAGAGGCTTCTTTTTCAGGCTACAATGTGAACAGTGGAGTAATTACATTCCCATTACCATGTCACTGTAAAGAATGTGATTTTGTTTAATCTCGGATCATCCTCGAAATAAGGTGGAGAAGAAATTCTGAATCACAGAGCCACCCGTTGAGTTTGTTCCATCCCAGCATGATATCATTCTCTTCATCTTGAAAACCAGTTCTTCTGCTCATTTGTGCATGTTGGAGAGCATGAGGCACGCAGATAGACATTATTTGGTGCTGTTTAGTACTACACACAAAACAGCACTTTCCGGCTTTTTAAATAGCATATGCTGCTTTTCCTCTGGTATTTCTGTGCTATGGAGAATAAAAACCTCAAAAGAAAATACTGTTAAACATATCTACCCATCTAATTTACCAGTCTTACAAACTAAAAAAAATAATAAGACTTTCACTCTTGTTAGATAGCAGGATGTCTCAAATCATCAGTGAATTTAAACAAAAATTTGTGGCCAGATTGATTCATGTTTGGTGGTAGTCTGGCCCTGGGATTTTCATCATTAGAATAATGTTTTTAGTCATTGTGAATAAAATACCAGAGATAGAAATATGCTTCCAAATCTTCAGGGAATGTGGTTATAGTAAAAAAAGAAAGAAAGAGAAAAGTTATTCATAGTGTCAGCAGAGGTTTTTGCGTTTTCGGTGTCTTCTTCATTGACATGTTGACCTTCACAGGTCTGACAGCTGAGATACAATACTTACCTGATATTGTCTGAGTAAATGCAAATTTAAGTGTGAGGCCACGGTGCAGCGCAGAGGAGCAAACATCAGCAATTTTGAGAGTAGGTTAGTCTCTCTCTGACCCTCATTCTTTCTTGACTCTCAGTCTCTCCATCTCTGTCTCACAGCCTCCTTCCCCCTCCCCGGGCCGGCCAGGACTTCTCTGTCCTTCATCCTCATTCTATTTCATGCCTCGTCCTTCTCTCGCTCGGCCCTCATCCATCACCACCCGCACCCTGCGCCGCATACCCCCCGCATACACACACACACACACACACACACACACCCCACCCCAGTATCAAGCCTGGCCAGATACAAATGCAGCCTTCACTGGGGCTCGCTGCTGACACACTCCTCTGTGACTCATCACTTCATTGGACTCCATTTGGCATTCATCACATCACAACATCTCCATCACCAGCCGACTGAGACGCATCAGAAAAACAGTGAGTCAAATCAGCCGTATTTCATTTCATAACTATGTCAGGCCCCTTTGTCAGAACACTTAATAAAAATTTCTGGCGACTCATAACTAAAGGCTACGCATTGATAAGATGCCTGCAGTGGTGCTTAATGTGACAATGGCCTATTTGCTGGATTTATCATTAGCTGAAATGAATCACCTCATCGGACATGGAGTTGAATCAGGATCAAGTGCTGCTCAAGGTGTGAGAGTTGAACGGTGGCCATTAACATCTTAGCGGGCGGTCAGAATGAGAAGAAAAAAAAAAAAAGCGCTGTGTTAAAGAAACACAAGAGGGTTGGGTATACTCAGAAACAGTATGTCCTCAGACGTGTCGCCCGCCCCACATTTAAAGGCAAAGGAGGTTATACCTGTAGTGACAGCCACACTCGAAGGCGGGGCAAGAAGCCTGCAATCATAGCCTCTTCATTACACTGCCACCCTGAACTGTCTTTTCTCTTCTTTCTATTCTCACTGTAAGGAATCATACAAGTGGGGAGAATGGGTTTCTTCTTCAAGGCGTTCAGTGTGATGCACCTGGTTGTCAAAGTCACAGATGCAGCACCAGGGCTGGACAATATGGCCAAATCACTATATACAGTATATATCGCCATATACTATATATTCAGTGTTGTTGCTCATACCTCTCTATTGCAGACTGCCTGTGGGTTGTTTCCTGATTTAAAGCAGATGTTGGTCATGACTGGCGACATGTTGCGTAATCCAAGGTGTAACAGGGGTGATACATTTGTTGTATACCTGCCTCTGGTAGGGAAGGGGTTTACACACAACACTGTTCTGATTTCGGTTGGACTGAAAGAAACCAGAAACCTGCCACACTGTTGAGGTGACCTGGTGCTTTTTGGTAACTATTTTCTGACCCTCTTCATCGGCTGCACTAATTCTCTCCCTCCACGCTTCCGTTGTTGACGGTGCAACCGAACAACACACCTGTTAAACGATTAGCTGTTTCCTTTTTCAAGAGATATGATAGGCTGTGTTTGTGAGCCGGGGAGGGAGAGAGCCAGGCATTTGTTCACGCAACCGTGGAACCATCAGGTTTTCTATCATATCATTTTCTTATTGCTATTGATGAAGTGTCTATCACCGGCACATATCACGATTGTTTTATCGCCCAGGCCTATTCAGCACCTTGTATTCCTGACACTGAACAGGTCAGTGGGAAGGGGAGGGGCTATTAGACAATCCTAGAAACATTTTGCTTGATGCCCTAATGAAGCCTTTAGTGTGGGCATTGATGAAGGTTTCGGTGCGATGAATCCTTATCAGATACACAGCAGGTGATAATATTGTGAAGAATCGTACAGCAACATGCGTAATTACACCATTCACACTTTGAAGTGATGTGGAATATGTCCTCATTTGATTGGACAACTCAGACCATAGCAGGATGACACTGCATTGCACTGCAGCAAGACTTGAGCCAGTTTCAATCATGTTTGTTTGCCAGAGCCCTCCGTGTCGTGACTCTCACTCTACCAACACAGCGCCGTCACTGAAATGAATAAGGATGCAACAATTTTTTCATGCAGCGCTGTTGTCAATGTAAATATGTTCATAATCTTCACAAATAATAATTCTGAGCTGAACATCTTTTAAACTTTATTCATCACATCCATTTCAGGTCAGACTTTGAGTTCACAGGTGCCAGAAAACATGAATACAAGCGAACCAGGTCTCAGGGTAGCCATAAGCCCGGTGGAGCCCAATCTACAGCCCGTCCCTGTAAACAGGCCTCGCCTCAGGACTGTTTGATGCGGCTGAAGAAAAAAGGCCAAGGGGATGATGTAATGCTGGTGAAAGCTGAGTTTGAGAGTTGCAGAGTTTCCAAGCCGTGTCCCAACTGCAGCTTCCCACACCCCGGCACCTCTCAAAGGGGCTGGGCATCCCTCAAAACTCCCCCTGAGGAGAAACAACAGATGTGTAGATGCTCTGTGTGCATCAATCACCCATTGTCTTTCATCACGCTCACTGCACACAGTGTGTGGTCCGTGTGGAGATAAGCAAAGTGATGTAATGCACAAGAGTAAACAACTATAACAGCATACTTTGCGAGCTACATGCGTGCTATATATACTGAGAACACAGTCGCAAAAACACATAGAGTTATCATGGAGAGATAATCTGTAAAATTCAAGCATGTGTTTTTGTAATGATCAGAAAATCTACCTCCCTAGGTTACAGACTAGATCTGATTATACATGGGAAACTTTAGTTTAGCATCGGGATTTGAGCGACTTTCATCAATTACACTGCCTAGAGTGGAAATCACTATCTGGGCTTTAAAACCCACACTGTCTAACAAAAAAACACACAGGCAAGTAGACGCCATTAAAAGTGGATTACGTGCTCATTAACATTGACACAAAAGGTATTAACACTTAGGGATAAAATCAAAGGTATGACGACAGGCATCACACCTTTAATTGAAAGGTGCGATGTTCATTTTCACCTTCCACTTAGGAAGAGTGCTCCACAACGGGCTGAGCAGAAGTGGTGCTTGAGAAGCGATTACTACAGTAAATGGCATCTCAACAAGAAGTGGATTTAGGGATAAAAAAGGGGATTTTCTCATCAGCTGTATTCACTATTCAGGCATTTCTGTTCAGCTGGCTTTATCAGAAACCCTCTGAACCAGAGAGGAATGTGAGTTGCATAGAGGCAGAGGGGGGAAGAAGCCGATGCTTTCACACCAACACTCAAACTGTGTGTCACACGGTGATGTCTAAGGATGCAAACTTGCAGTACACCTTTCAAATCTGACAAGAGAACCCTGGCTGGAAAAGCTTTCAGTGTTATGCGTTCAGTCTTCATTAGTCTGCACCGATTAGCTGTTACTGAGGCATAAAGGGCTGCTCCTGAGCATGAAAGTTGTGACTGCTTGGATGATTCTGCGGGAACAGTCTGGACATCCTTGGCAGGACTGTGTTGATGTGGAGGGCTGAAGGTGAGGAAGGAATCTGTGAGACTGCTCTTAGCTGATTAAAGTAGAAAATGCTTTCCGGAGTTTAGAGTGAATGGTTAATACATTCCCAGAATCCTGACTGTTGGACACCTGGAGACCGTTCTGCCAGGTTACATTTGTGTCTCTGTGCGGTGTGTTAGTGTGCACGCAGGTGAAGGTGGATACATGCATGTGTCCCATAATGTGGAGGGGAGCAGTAATGTCATCACCTAAAGTTTGATTTGGATGCTCCAGTGGTGGAGTTGCATTGGAGGCTTCTTGCTATGCAGATCCACACAGTTCTCTAAAGAGGATAACTGGCTTTGCAGCACTATCAGCCCATCCAGATGGTATACAGGGCAGCTTTGACAGTCCAGAACAAGCTCTCCAGCTGCTCTGCCACCCCCAAATCTCCCTGACCTAAATCTGCTTCTCCCAAGCAGTGAAGAGAGCTGAAGAGTGGACACCTTCAAATTTCACATTTTACACAGGGTAATTAACTCTCTCTTTCTCTCTCTCTCTCCCTTCCTCCCTCCTTCTCTCTCCCTCTCCATCTCTCTCTTTCTCTCTCTCTCTGAGCGAGCCTGAACTGATGATACTGGATGATGCTGTATTGTGACACGTTAGATGAATGTATTTGATGATCAACTGACTTACCTATTGTAAGTTTTACAGATAAAATAGTGAAGCCTGCTACATACAGTTGCATGCAAAGGTATGGGTACCCCTGAGCAAATTATATATTTTGTTGCTTTTTGAACTGAAAAGAAGTTAATACAACCCCCACAGCAAACACACAGATAGGCGGATGGCGAATCTGGATGCAGACGCTCTCCTATCTGGACCTTGATCTATAACCTATAAGCTATTGAGAATTATTCAATTTTGACGGAGCGTTTCTATTCTAACCGCTGCAGCTTTTTAGGCTATTATGCTACTGGTCACATGATGCTACTCAGTAAATAACTGCGATTGGACTCAGTGAGTGAGAGGGACGATATCGGAGTTATAAGTGGAGAAAATGGAATATAAGAAGGAAATAGGTCTAAAATTAGGCTGAATTCATTTTTGAAATATTAAGCACATTTTTCAAAAGCTCTCTAATATGTACTTACTATAACCCCTATTTTCTTTGAAATGAGAAAATAACATATGATTATTTTTAGAGACGTTATAATCACTCTAGTTTAACAGACCATAACTGACTCGTTAGGACTTGTCAGGCAGGTCAAGAATTGCCATTACCAATTTTCCACTGATCACATTTCCAGAGTTTGATAAATTCCCCTTACTCTTCAACCCCTGTGGTTAAACTCAACAACCATGGTCTCCCTCTGAGCAACTGACTGTGGGTCAGAAAATGAAAGAGACTGATTTCTACAAAAGGAGGGTTATCAAAGATATCAAAGCACTTTTTGAAAGTTTTCTCTGTCCAAAATGTCATGAAGAAATGGCAGATAAGGGGAACTGTCGAAGTCAAGACAAGATCTGGAAGACCAAGAAAACTTTTAGATAAGACTGTACATCAGTTGTACATCTCTTATCACTGCAAAGGAGTGGCAGGAAGGGTTAGCTGACACAGTCATGGTGTACTGTTCCACTACTGAAGCATTGATGCTCAAAAAGGGGTCGACAGAAAAAGAGTCATCAGTCGCACCTTCAACCTCATCTCCAAAGTCAACATCTGAAGTCTGCAAAGCAAGATCTGAAAAAGCCAGAGTCATTTAGGAAAAACGTGTTGTGGACAGATGCAGTTAAAAATGAGATCTTTGATCATAATCAACACAGTTGTATTTGGAGAGAAAAGGAGCAGCATTTGATGAAAAGAACACCTTGCATGGGGGTGGAAATGTTATGCTTTCGGGTGTGGCAAACAGTGGTACAGGAAACATTGCACAGATGGAGGGAAGAATGGCTTTCACTAAAAATCAACAAATTCTGGATGCTGAAATGTCTTGCAGTCAGCCAGGAAAGCAGAAGTGAAAAGAGGCTGGCTTCTACAACAGGACAAAGATCCAAAGCTACTTGAAAGCTTTGGAACTGCCCTCAGTCCCCTCCCCTGAAGATCACTGAAAATCTGTGGATCTTAAACATGCTATATGCAAGACAGCCTTAAAATAACTCAGACCTCGAAGTGATGTTCAGGAAGGGTGGCTGAAAACTCCTTGATCGAGAATAGAAAGACTCCTAGCTGCCACAAAAGTGTTTGCAAGCTGTGATATCTTGTCTGTTTGCTGCAGGGGCTTTCTTTACTCTTCTCAGTTCAAAAATCAACAAAATACGTAATTTTCCCCGTGGTTCCCAAACCTTTACATACAACTGTGCATGACAGTTACATTGCAGCACTATACCTTCACAATAATACCTCTGTTTTTTTGTTTTTTTTGTTTTTTTTACCCTTATCAATTTAAAATGTTCTTACTTTACATTCACGTGGTCACCTACATCAACATCTGCCTCCTTGTGAGTCTTTAATGTTTGTCAATGAGACATGAGAATGCGAAATATATACGATAAAAAACTAAGAGCACAAATTAGTAATTTATGTGCACAAAGTATTAAACTGAGAGCAGGAATTATTCAATTGTGCACACACTATTTTTTTTCCCCCACATGACATGTCCCAGGTTACGTAATAACCAACACTGTGCGATTAAATTTCTCAGTAAGATTAAACATCTCTTTGTCCATAGTCAATGTCGAATAATTGCAAACATTTTTCCAGAAAGCAAATTCATTTGTTAATTTTGTTTTGTAAAAAGAAAAATGATACAAAACATATTTTCAAGGACACCATATTAACCCAAGGTAGCAAAGTTCAGGTCGACTGTGGGTGAAATGCTTATTAAATTCTTCAAAGAGCCCGTGCTCCTGGTGTAAGACTGCTACAGTACATCCGTCCTCAGAAAGCAGCGTGTTAATTTGAGTTGTGATGAACGCAGATATATATTATAACGTGCCAAGGTCTCACAATACTACAAATGACCCAGTCAAGGAGAGCGCAGAGCAAATGTGTCAAGATATATTAGAAACCTCCATCTTACCAGCACTGCCATCTGACAAACACATGCCTGGCATGGAGCCCAGAGGAGACGGAAAGACAACAGATGCCATCCAAAGCACACCATCCCTCCTCTGTGAGCCCGACTAGGATACATCAAAAAAACAAGTGCACCCCAAGAGAGCACACCCGAACCAAGCCTCATCTATTTAGCCCAGGTTTAACCAAAGCTCTACGTACACAGGCCCAAATGCCTAACTGTACACACGGTACTTCGGTGCTTGAGTCTCATCATTAACACATACAGGAGGATGGTATTTGATATTTTATGTCACCTGCCTCCTCCTCCAAAAGAAGGTTTCTGAGAGCATTATTAAGAGGGACTACAAGGGAACTTCAAAGCTGTACTTCAGCACAGTTTGGTGGGTGGAGATTGTGTAAATTAAACCTTATGTTGTTGTTAGGCCACTGCACAAAGTTCAAAAGGTAAAAAACATACTTGTGGTTATACTTTTCATAGCATCATTTACAAGTTCAGTCAAATATTTGTCTTACTGAACAGTCAAGGGGCCAATCAAACAGAGATGCATGAGATTGGAAAAGATTCCAGTGAGAGAGATATGATACGCTGCCTTGATTGTTATTCTGCACACTTAATTAAATGGCTCTTTATACGTGGTCTAATTTTTCCATTCAAAATGTTCTGGTCCTGCAACAATAACAGTATAATGGGATGCCAGCTTCAGCAGCTCCACCAGAAAATAGGCAGTTTTCAAGTATAAAACAAACGTCATCTGGGCTGCTGAGAATCATTTAAACACTCACCCCACCCCCACCCCCTGAAATGTGGAGTACTTTCAAATTGGAAATATTGAGAAACAGAACAGCTTCATTCAGCTGCTGCAATCCTGTGCAAATTAAGAGAAGTAGCGATGTGCAATTACCACCCCAATAGCCAGTTCAATAGCCACAATCGCACAGTCCTGGCTGTCACTTCTCAACAGAAGGCGCCTATGGAAATCCACATCGGCAACGAGAGGACAGATGAAGCAAGAAGGGTAATTTTTTAAAAGCCCTGTGGGCTGACATAAGGCATTTTATTCACAGAGGAGGATAAAAACCACCGTTGGAGAAACTCTATTGATGTGTTTGACAGTGGCATCTGGGCTAATATTGATCAGTTATTGACTGCAGCCTGCTTCCCACCGTTTTTTGTTTTTTTCAAAGGCATTCAAAGCACCGGTTGTAATTGCACACACACAGAGGAGAAAAATACAAGGCAGACTGACAACTCAAAAAGACATGCTCTCAACAAACACACAGACCTCCATTATCAAGCTATAGCACAAATACTGCATATCTACAGGAGTGATTGAAGAGGAAAATAAAAGCAGTCTGTCTACAGCAGTGACAGCAGCTGCACTAGTTTTACCACTGGATCACCATTATCAATGGACCACATCAAGTAATCCGGCTACAAAACCCTCTCAAAATAGATGGAGATATAGTAGGCACTGTATTGCAAATAAAGTGCCTCCTCAGTGGATGGTTGAAAGCACACACACAGTGCCTCCTGCTGGGTAGCAGCTGAAACCCCTCCCTGGTGTGTCAGCCTCACAGAACAGAGAGAGAGAGAGAAAGAGAGAGACAGAGCTACTCGGGGACAAGCATTCCTTTCACATGACAATTCATACATCTTTGCTGCAAGTTAATACTGTGAACCAAGAAGGAAATATGATGTATCTACAGCAGACACTGCCCCACATATCTCTCGCTCGCGCTCACTCAGACTTGTCTTCTTCCTCTCCATCAGGACCCTCACGTACGTACACCGGAGCTTTTACACTTCGCTGTCAGTGCATTCACTGCTCACCTCTCAGGCACGAGGTTTTTCAACAGGAGACCGAGGCTCACCAAATGGCGCGTGAAATAAAATAGTGACACACGCCCCAATGAAACCTAATAAGACATCACATTACAGAGATGAGAAACTATATCATTACCATGGCAACTGTGAGGCGCACAGCCAGAGGGCTGGCTGGGTGACAAGAAAAGAAAAAGGGTGGAGGAGGAAGGGATGGAGAACAGGAAAGAGGAGATTTGTAAAGAAATATGTATGAATGAAGAAAGTGATAGAATTGGCAGAGAGGATATTGACGGAGTCGACTCCCCGTGAGTGATTAGTGTGTAAAAGACAGCATTAGCAGCCAGTCGCTTCTGTCCGTGCTGTCACATGATAACACTCCAGCTCACCATTTCTCCTTGACACCGTCAATGCTAACCACTAATTAGTGCAGACCATAATTCCACTATAAACCACTGGCATTCTCAAGCAAGCTCCTGATGAGTGGCAGGATTAATTGGCGTGCTAAGCTCAGATGACCCCCTCAATGGAGCCCTCACTGGACCAGAATCTAGGACTTTATACTGTATGTGTGAGCAAGTGTCAAAGGGAGAGAGAAAAGTGACGGATCTTTTACATCTTATCTGTGTTTTAGTAATTGGGCCGTGTTCATGAGGCACTGAAACATTAAAAACCCCATCTGTGCTCCAGCATTTGCTTCATTCATTATCTTATTCAAACGTGTCAAGAACAGTCTTAAAAAGAGGAGCGCTGAGCAGGATCCTGGTGTGCTGAAACTGCAGTAACTGTGGTATAATTTTGTGCACGGTGCCCGTGAAGAAACGCCGACTGAGCGTCTATGAAATCCCAGCCTTTCAGTGGCAGCTGCGAGCAGTCTGGGGGTGCGAGGGGGCTGCAGTGTGGATGGCGTAATTTGGAGCATCTGGAGCAGCAGGCAGCACTACGCCACCTACGACCCATCAGATCAGAGCGGCCCTGCCAACACAGAAACCACTACCCTGTTTATTTTTAAAACCAGCTGGTAAAGTCACAGGACGCTGGGTAAGGTAGCCAAGTCATTCACAGGCTGAACAATAAGTGGAAAAGGGGGAGGAAGGTGAGAATGTGTATGAAATGAGCAAGTGAAAGAGAGTGGAAAAGGTTGAGTCTGGAGCCAGTAGCAAACACACTGAGGTCCCTCCATCCAGTTACAGGAAGCAAAAGAAAAAGAAAAAAAAACAATGGGCAAGTTTGTGATAGATGAGGTGCTCAGAGTGTGTCTGGAGTAGAATATACTGAAACTAGACGAGAAGGAGAAGTTTGAATAATTTATCATTGTGGTACAGTATAATAAGACTGATCAAAATGCTGCGGAACTAGACAGTCTGTGGGGCAAAGAGGCCGATACATTACATCACTGACCCATCAAAATCGCAAGTTGGATGATAAAAAATCCCAAGCGCAGTTATTATTTAATTCATTGATATTTTAAATAATTAAGTAGACTTTCTGGTGCTACATCGCTCGAGGGCGGCAGCGCAACGGGGGGAATCAGCACATGACACTTTAGCCTCCATGAAAGAGATGCAAAGCGCCGGCATTTAAAGCCGTTAACATGACAGACGGACGGATGGGAGACGAATGGAGAGGGGCTTTCAGGCTGCCTCCATGTGCGTTGCATTACCCCACGTCAACAGTCTCCCAGGCTGAAACAAATAAGAGGCAAATGCAAATTGAGCAAGACGCTGAGAGGGCCTGAGGTAGACAGCACGTTGTTTGGTGCAAAAGAGTTTCATATGTATGCAAAAAAAAAAAAAAAAAGTTTACTGTGCAGATAATGAATTTCAGATGAGGTCACAATCCATTACTGTGAAATGCATTATTGGCAGAGTAATGAAATTCAATTAAGAATATGAATAGCAGTGATGTCGAGAGTGAGAAATGCTATTCCATCTATTTATAAGAATTCTTTTTGACACTGCGCTGACCTCAGCATGCACAAATAATCCCATTATCAGGTTTTTTTTCTACGGATAATTCCACAGCTAAATTCTCCTCTAATACCCGCGACATCACCCCAACAATGAAATAGCGAGTTTGAATAAACATCGAACTTGTAAAATAAGAACTTTATTTGCTCTGTGAGCTGTGGATACAATATGAATAATTGCTTAAGTCACAAAAAGAGAATGAGTCAGGTACTGAGTGACTCCACTGTGTTCATCTGAGCGCCGAGAGAAAAATCATGACATGATCTTCTCCCCACTTATGCTGGAGAGTCTACCGTTATTGCCGAAACAGTTCTCATGTTGCATCATAAAGTGAGCAAAATTGTCCGTGGTGATATCAGCCGCAGAGAATTATTCTCTGACTGTACAGTTCTTTCAGTGACTCTGAATTACACTCCGTGTTTGCATCAGCTTTTTGATCATCCTTCTCACCATGTAGCCATCTCCTTGCATCTGATTCTGCTTCCAGCATGAAAGGACAGAAGCTTAGGACACATACCAAGATGCTAATGTAAACAAAACGTCCGAGAACATCCTGTCAAAAACACTTACATTTGTTAAGTTGGTGTTGGTGTGAGGGTTTTCTCTTTTAGTGGTAGCATTTAACTCCAGCTCTTACAAAAATCACCAGACTACAGGTGCTGAATATCACCACCCATTTAAGACAAGAATGTTTGGCTCTCCAGCAGTTTTGCGTTGTGTATGTGTTTGTCTGAATTTTTTTTTAAATGCAAAATATGTACATTAACTGAGTATAATTAGAAACACAGTAGATGCAGATTCACCTCTGACCAAATCAGTGAATCCCATTAATCAGCCAATTAATGAGCTAAGAAAAAAAAAAGGCACAACATGGAATCTCTGGTAGTGTTTTGTCAATGTGTTTGTTTTTACCACTCCTTAATTTTTTAATTTGTTAAACTCAGCCCTCGGAAATTGCTGCAATGGGAGTAAAATTGTACGGTGCTTTTTCACAGAGTTGTTAGCTGTTTGCACGACACTGCAGGTGGTGGTTATGTCAGCAAGCTTCAAGCACCACCTCTTTTAAGAGGATGTGCAAGTGGATTTGACTGTGCCACTTTCTAGCGCTTGCAAGTCTCTGACTGTCAACCACAACAAATATTCAGCATTTAAACATTTTACTTTCAAAGCTGTGTCAATAATGTTTCATAGAGTTGACAACAAGCCCCCTTATTGTGTTTTATGAAAAGAAAGTTGGTGCAAAATCATTTCTCCTATGAAAACAGTAATTACTTTGTTTTTTTTCCGTTTTCTGTGGTGAAATCAGGTCCAAGTCAAGTCTCAACTCCTCATTTTTGTGACCTAAGTTTGCCTGTGTGATTTTCCAGTAAATAAAGTTTCTGTTTACATTCAGTGTTACTCACCAAAACACACTGTGTGTATTCTTGGGGTCTAATAAACATTTCCTTCTTCCCACACCAACTGCAAAGCTGATTATTTTTTTTAAAGTCTGACACCTACATTGTTTACATCAATCTTTACTTGCTAGCCATCTTCTTTTTCCCTGCCTTTGCTGGCACACTACCCGTAGTCAAGTGGAATAGTGCGAAACGAGAATGTGTATCACATGCAGCGTTGTGGCAGTTCACACTTAAAAAGAACTAGCTCAAAGTTCAGTTCATACAGATGAAAATGAACTAGTTCATGTTCATTTGTTCCGTTTTTGTTTTTTTTATAAATAGGCCACTATTCTTTTCAACAGAACCTCCTTCTACCTTTCCATCACCAGCCCCAATCATTGCCACTCCCAAACTAAATGAAGTATTGTACACCACTGAAGAATCACAGACATGAGTTACATTTAAAATCCGTATATAAATATAATCCGTCTGAGTCTTCACTTGTCTGCTCATAAAACTGCTTCAAATGCTCAAACAAACTGGCTTCAGCAGCAGTAACTTCAGTATGTCTGTACTGTCTGTACCGCTAGCACCAGCCATGCTGGGCTGTGTCTATGGAGACGTCCTGCAGCGTGCTGTAAAACCGTCATAAAGCGTGAGCGACGTTCCTCATTTGTAAACTAATTCAGTTCAGTTCAGCGTCCACAAAAAATATGAACGGTGTTCATTGAAAACGTTCATGCACAACACTGATCACATGCTCCTGCTTGTGCAAGAGCAAACAAACCATACAGTGATCCATACATAAAACATTGCTCCTTAGTGCTACCAGTGGTCAAAAACTCCACAGTGTAGCTTTAAGTTGAAGTCTGGTGTGTGCCTGCATCCGTACGTGTGCTGCCTAACTAGACCCAAGAGTAGTTTAAAATGAAATGCAACCCACTACAGAGACTCTACATCTGCATCAGTCAGAATGGCAAGAACCAAGTAAACTGCAGATGAGCGCTCCAAGTTCACACACACACACACACACACACACACACACACACACACACACACACACACACACACACACACACAGTAAGGAAGCAGCCCTGCAAACGAGTGCTTTAAGTAAGGGAATCAAGATGGGTTTCCTGAAAAAAAGGTCCTGCACTCCATCAATAATTCATAGGCTTGGTTATTTACTTTTGCTGAGGTGCTAAGACCAGTTCATCGTTCTACAGAAATGGTATAGGCTGCATTTGAAAGAAAGAGGCGTAGGGAAAAAAAAGGGACAGAGCAAGATGAATAAGAATAAGACGGTGACCATTTCCAAGACAAAATACTGTATTTAATCACTCTAGAGGATCACTGAAGCACTGATTCTTCTCAGCAGACTCTCAGCTGCTCGCCTGCTTCCACCCTGGAGCCAAGCCATGCTTTGTAATGACATGCTATTCTCTGAGTTATACTGTCTGTACTAGGAAAATTAAGAGGTCCATATGCAATAATACGATGCATGATGCTGCTGATCAGAAGATTATTATTAGAGGAGTACAAGGATCTGACGATGGCCTTCAGTGAATGGAGAGACAAGAACTGCCTCCTTCTGAACACCTCCAAGACTAAGGAGATGGTCATCGATTTTCGGAGGTCTACGCCCACCCTTCAGCCAGTCAACAGTCGAGGGAAGGACATTGAGGTGGTGCACACTTATAAATACCTAGGTGTGCACCTGGACAGTAAACTGGACTGGTCCCTGAACAAGGATGCCATCTGCCTGAAGGGGCAGAGCCGGCTCTTCTTCCTCAGGAGGCTCAGGTCCTTTGATGTCTGCAGTGAAATGCTGCACATGTTTTATCAGTCAGTGGTGGACAGTGTGCTCTTTTATGCTGCAGTCTGATGGGACAGCAGCATGTCAGACATGAACACAAAGAGACTGGACAAGCTGGTCAAAAAGGCTGGGTCTGTGTTTGGCAGGAGTCTGGACTCACTCAGGTCCGCTGTGGAGAGATGCATGCAATGTAAGATGGAGGCCATCTTGGACAATACCAACCATCCTCTCCACAACATTCTGGCAGGACAGAGAAGCAGCTACAGCTGCAGCAAACATCTCATATCACCGCACTGCAGAACAGAGAGGTTCAGGAGAGTGGACTAGTGGACTAATCTAATTATTATTGTTTATCTATTATAACAGTTTTTATTATTATCATCATCATCATCATCATCATCATCATCATCATTATTATTATTATTATTATTATCAACAATGAGCAAATGGACACATGAATTGCCCCTAGGGGATAAATAAAGTATTTATCTATCTATTGATATTTCATGTCTTGCTCAGCGGTGCAGTGGCAGAGGAGAGATGTGACATGGCCACAGTAGTATATTGAAGAGACAGGTAAGAGAGTGAGCTGTGTGTGTGTGTGTGTGTGTGTGTGTGTGTGTGTGTGTGTGTGTGTGTGTGGTAGGCAGGGGTCGTTCCACAGCAGGCCGAGATGGAGCAGAAAAAGCTTTTTTTAAACACTTGACTGGAGTCGAGTGTGTTGTGCCATGTTTAAGGGTCATCTCAACCAGACCTCTTCTTTGTACTGGTGTCATTACTCTCCATTTCACACTGCCTGTCATCCTGGCATGCTGTGACTCGGTGTTTGGACAACATTGAAGCTTGTGATCTAACTGGCTGAACATGATGTCCTTGTGCACGACTGAATATACAGAAAGTCAGAGGGTTTAATGTAGGAATAATGTGCACACGTATCTGCATATATGTGAACTTTACGTGCAGATCAAGAAATGAACTGAGAAAAGCGTTTTAAAGACATAACTTCATATTATGGAGTCAGTGTGCTCTATTTCCATGCTGGCATAACGCAGACTGATTCCCGGCACATGTGTCAAAAGCAAGGTCATTTTTTATTGGCCTGCACCTTTAGGGGAAGTGGCACAGCTAGGGTTGCACTTATCCAGTGTATTTGGCAAAGTGTAATTTTGGCTTAAAATTTAACCCACACTTCCACTCACAAAGGCCACCTCATCAAATTTGGATGGATTTTTACAGTCGTGAGCACAGTTTTCTTGATATAATTCCTGAGGGCGACTAACACAATGTCTCATTCTAAAGAGCCTGCTTCATTTTTCATTTCAAAGTTGGCAGCCAGGACTACTCTCCAATGTTGAGGGTATTCGAGCTATCGTGCACAAAATATGACAATGTTGCATCAAATGAAATGAAAATGAACATTTGATGTTTACCAGTCCGGTTTGTTCCAACACTCGGCAATAGCTACTAGCTTTGGGTAGTGACTGACAGAATGAGATCACAGAGAAAAACGAGACGAGATTTCCACAGGGTGCCTTGTCTAAGTATACATAACAGAATTAGAGCTCAGAGATTGGGGAGGGCCATTGAATTGGCCACCGACCCTTCTCATTGAGAGAAGTCAGTTGAGGTGATGTGAGCACTAAGTAAGACTGCCTCCTGGCTGCCTCCTTTTGGAGGCGTTCCCAGCACGACTGGCATGGGAGGAGACCCAAGGGTAGATCCAGGACAAGCAAATTTTTGGGTGTCCCCCAAGAGGAAGTGGAGGAAATTGCTGGCGCTGCCCCCTTTGCCACATGAACAGTATCCAGGACAAGCGATTTGAAAATGGATGGATGGACTGTATGGACATTAGTGAAATGTATACTGTTTTTGCAGAGGGGTTGGAGAAGAGCCATCCAGAGCAACAAATTCCCAGGACTGAGTGGTAATACTTTAACTCTCTTTAATAGAATGGGCAGGGAATGAGACTTCTGTCACACAGCGCAGCTCTAATCTAATCCTCGACTCCCATAGCCTGTGCTCCACCGGCAACCTGCACTGACACTACATACCTCACTGTCGGCTGCAGACTCACTTTCTGTCTGCCCTCAAAATAAATACATAAGAACAGAGAAAACGAATCAGATCCTACTTTGCTCACAGGAGGTATGTGCAATGATTACTCTCATTAATGGTAACAAAAACCACTTAACAACACTGAATTAATACACAATCATGAAGTGACTGTGAAGGAACAGCAGACAGGTTGTATTCACAGTAATGCATTGTACGTGCCTATGACCTAATGTGCCTTAACTACCATTCCTCTACTGTGAGGAACTTCATTATGACTGGAAACAATTAGTGGGAGCAACGTATGTAATGGGCTCTCAGCTTCCAACAGCACAGTCAATAGCCTGGAAATGGAAACTCTGCTCTAATCACTAATGAGAAAATTGTGGAGGGGCAAGAGGGAGGGAGAGAGTCACTGGGGAGTGGGGAGATGGCAAAAAAAAAGCAGCCAGACACCAGTACAGTGAGCTGTATGATAAAGGCAGTATAACGTTAGTCTATGAAATTAAAACTACATCTCGCTTTCTTCATCACAACATAGCTCCAAATCATAATCTGACCCACTGCTTATCAAAAAAGGTAATCATCTGACTTATTACTTTTCATCTGATCAGGATCTCCCCGTGAATAACTGATGCATTTACTGCCTGCTTTGTAATTGACCCAAGTCTAGGGAAGGGTGTGACAGAAATCACACTGGAAATCAGCGCAATAATGGATTAAGCCTATATCCATAACAGGGACCAGCTCCCGAGCAGCGAAAATGAGCAGCCAAAGACACAAGAGGGAATGCTTCATAAAGCCCACTCGGCACCTGTGGTAGAGGCTACAAAAGCTGCAGCTAATGTGTGCAGTTCATAGGAATTCCTCTGTGTTTCTGTTTTAATGATAGGCTAAACTCTATTTCCCTCCATCCCATCTCAACACAAATCAATGTTAGGGAAACACTCAAGTTTCCACCAGGCAAAAGCAATTTCTGCCCAGACGGCTTCATAGCAGAGAGGTGTTTTATGGTGGTAATGCCATTGCACCACGGGCTATGATTGGAAATTTAATAAGCAGGCCTGGGAAGTAGCCCCATGCTCTTTTGGGCTCGCTATACCTTTCTCTTCCTCTCTCGAGTTTATAAAACCAGAAGCCTCAACACACCAGTAAATGAAACCCTCTGCTTGTGGGACACAGGCTGAAAGAAAAAAAAAAAAACAGCTTCTTTCAAATCAATGCGATCATTAAGCATTTTTATGGCCTCAATACATTTATATCGCTGTGAAATGCTATGAAAATAAATGGCGGGGCTCGGGTCTGCTTCATTTGCACGGTGCTTGGAGAAGATGTGTTATTCGTATTGGTCTTACCCCCCTATACCTTCACATCCTGTTTCCCTAGCAATACTGTTGTGAATTATTGATGTTACCACCATGTCTCCCTCCCTCCCCCAGTCCCTTACACACCAGCCCCCTGTAAGAATCTCCAAGCTTGACTGAGTCTCCTAGGAACCCTCACTGCTCACAATCCCAGTGACAATATCCAATAAAGCAGAGCAGGGGGAGGGGCAAGATACACCCTGACATTTAAATCAATTGCCGTCTTACAACAACTCTATGATTTTTAATATATCTTTATTACCATCTCCACTGCAACGCCTAAAGAAACATTCCGGTTTCTATCACGGCCGAGAGAAACAGCAACAGCCAAATGAATCTCTCGATATCTGTCTTGGTATTTCAGCCCAGATGGCAAAAATGGAGTCTTAATATCAATATAACTTAATGCTCCTTGTGTTGAAATTCAAACAGTGAGATCTAGCTCTGGGTGTCAGTTGTTTGTTAATGTTTCATCCCGAGATCTCTATCTGCAAACATTGTGTTTAACAGTGTGTGCAAAAGAAAAGGCACAGATGTGTGTGAATTCCCAAGGTCTCTGAATGCATGTTTTATCACTCTGCCTCAGAGAGGTTGTGGAGGGGGGTCCTGCCACCCTGAGTAGAAAACGACAGTAACTGCTGCTTCGCCGTGTAGTGTAGAGAAAATCCACAGCCAAATCATAACAACTGTATGATTTATGCCAAGTATTCAACTGTAATTAGTGTGTTGCAGCTACAACTGTATTGGATTCATGAAACATTTTTTTTTTTTACATCTGATTTGTTCAGTGAAACCAGATGTTAATGGTCACCACTGTACCTGAAATCTATCCAAATGGAATTTAAAGCCTGTATTTGACTCCAGTGGTTTCACCATGGATTACTGACACGCCCACTAATCCCACCATATCAAACAACATAATACAGGTCTGATCTTTCACGTTTAGAAAGATTCACACTGAGCTTTGAGGCATGAAAAACGGTGCGCCTTTACATCCAAAAAGAATCATGTTTCCGTCCCAATCAAGAAAGATGGATGTAAATGTCAGTTCAGTTCAAAGTGGTTTAAGTAAAACCACTGTCTGATCTTGAGAGATCCTGCTGAAATGTCAGTCTTACCCCCATTCAGTATTGAATTACTCCAACTACAGCATAGCAACTAGCCATCTTTTAAGATTACTAGGGCTGGGTATCATTTTTACTGTTTCAACATTAGTGCCTGTATCACTATACCAACATAATACTTACGTTGGCTAATACAAATATGTCTTCCTAGAAGCCAAAGCTGTCTTCAGCTCTGTTTACATGTTGCACAGTTTTATATGCAGGTAAGAAGTCAACAACGATGCTTAATCATAGGTACTGAGAGCGTTGATAAACAGATTAATATCACTACTGCTGCTTCTTGAAATACAGCCAATAGTCAGGTTACACCATGCGTGTAAATGTAATCACTGAGAGATGAAGAGTCCAAAGCAAAACCATCGTCTATCACTGTTATCATTTATTATTCATACTTTTTGCTTTACGATGCTGTTAGCCGAGGCATTGAACAAAACATGGCCGGCATGTACACAGAAATAACTCATGTCTGTGCTTTAATATTTGACGAAGCTGAGACAAATAGTTCCCCAGTGTGAAAACCAATAGACAACATTAAGTAGTCAGCTTGAACAAAAAAACTGAAACGTTCTAATGGATGTGTTTTGTTAATGGTAAGTGGCAGCTGATTTATGCTGACAACTCTTGTCCGGGGTATATTGGCATCTATTCCCAGGTGGGCGTCGGTCTTTATAACCTCTCAGGCAACCAGGCACTTAAACCAAATTGCTTAGGTAAATATCCAACAATATATATTGATCACACATAAAAAATGTGGACTAATTAAGTAACACAAGATTCCACCGAAATAAGGACAATAACAATGTTCGGAGGCCTCAAAACCACGTGCAGCATCAAAATGTTGCTGATGTCTGTCGTATGAATTATCATTATCATCGACCTTGCTCAGCAGAGTGTAGAAACTTAATCCTGCGCTTGAATCTTGGCAGCATAACACGTAGATTGCTATGTTGTCTGAGGTATCAGAAAATGCCTGGAGCGCATCACTAGCGAGACGCAGAAGCCAGTTAACATTAAAACAGGTAAGACACAGAGGGACAATGAAGAGGCTTTATGCACTGAAGCCCCTTGGCTGTCAAAGGAAACCAATACCAGCCTCAGTCTGGAAAGACAAAATGAATAAATGGACTTCAAGTTACAATCAGCGGGAGGGGTTAGTGCTGCAGTGACAGTACCCGAAAGTGAGACAAAGAGGGAGAGAAGGTAAGATAAAGGTAGAGCAGAAAAGCACTAAAATGTCTGCAGCACATTAATTGTTCATGAAAAGGTGCATACAGGCAAACAAAGCTGTGATGAATGGTCTCATTTGTGCGATGAGAAAGGCCCCGCCCAGCTTGTCTGCTATCCAGCTCCAGTCCCCTCTTTGCTCAGGCTTATGCAAATATGGACCTCCATTAGCTGTGTTAACAGGTAGCTGCTCGGAAGCGGCCCCCATTGACCAGGCCGCCACAGCGAGGTGATGGATAGTCCACCAACATTGAGTCAGTGTCACTCAGGGCAGATGGAGGTGACTTCATCCCTCTTAAAAATATGATAAACAATCAAGATCTGCAATTGCACAAACACTTCAATTCATCTTTTGTCTCACTGGCTTTTAGTGGGTCTGTGTGTGTGTGTGTGTGTGTGTGTGTGTGTGTGTATATATGTGTGTGTAAAATTACATCCATGCAAACAAGGACACACACATAACCCATATCCCCCTATAGGCAAACAAAAGCAGGGTGCATGATTAAATTATGAAACATTAATGATAACGCCTTTCTCTCTTCCCCTATCCTCATACAGCAATGTCTCTGCAGGGCAAATTAGAGCCCCCTAATACTCCAGACCTGGTGGTTCTGCACCATACGCGACCACATTAATAAGTAGAAATTAGACAAATACAGAGAGTGGTTTATTAGGGAAACCATGCCCCCGGAGACCTCACTAGTGGATTAATGGGACCAGGACAGCATGTATAATCAGACGGAGAGACAGACAGAAAGGTGCAGGAGACATAACATAATGTGACAACAAAAAAAAAAAACATAAAGAAAGACTCAAAATGATGGTACTTTCACTTTAATTCTCAGCTATTCACTCCATTACAAAAAAAACAATTATAGAGAAAAGGAAAGGTAATTGGGCGACCAGCTGTGGCAGTGATGACCACAGCTCTCAGTGGGAGCGCTCTAAAAAGGCAACTACAGCAGTGAAATACAGCCAGGTCCCTGTCCTGCTTCTGCCTCTAGATCTACTGATTAAAAATCTGCTTAAACAGATAATTACAGCTAATTATGTACCAGAATGTACTCTCATTTTAGTGAACAGAAAATCATTTAATGCAGACAGGACAGATATCAGGTTAAATGTTGTCCAAATAACAGCAAAAATATGAGAAAGCTCATAATCCCCAAGCATCTGTTTGCACAGCTACCTTCGCGTGTGCTATTACATGCCATTGCACTGCCGTGGGAGGGCGCTGCTTTTGTGGTGGAGCTAGCTGTCTTGTGAGCTGATGTCGCCAAGGGTCAGATTGACACCTGTGTTGTGAATAATGCATGATCTTGTAAAGAGGCTTTTTTTTTTTAATAAAAGGGCCGCCAAGGGAACTGCCAGAATGAAAATGCCACAAAAGCTGCAGAGAAGTCCTAATTAGTGCAACCCCCTATATGCCTATCGCTTCCACAACAACATCTGCGCGCACACACACACACACACACACACACACACACACACACACACACACACACACACACCACAGGAAACAGATACGGAGCATGTACCACCGCCTACCTGAGGTGTACAATCTATGGCATTAAAAATGTGTGTCACATAGCCATGAAGCAAATAAGTCATGTGCGCCTCAGCTCCGCCAAATAATAAAATATGTACAGTATGTTGCATATAGATGTGCACAGAGGCGCACAAGGTTCATAAATTAACAAAGAAAATCTGGCTTACTGCACATTACTTCTACACCAAGAATAATTTATCTTTTTTATCATAAGGAAAATGACCCAGTGGTCAACTCTTCCTCTAGTTGTTTATACAGAACAATATCCTCCTATGCCTGTAGACTAGATTTACTGGAAGCAATATGACAGCTTGAAATCTTTTCATAAATAAATCTGATGTGCACATTGTATGAGCGCGCTATAAATACCAACACAAAAGTCAAGCATAAGGTGTCTCTAAAACAAGTGCTATGCTTCCTGGATGTCATGTCGACCCGCAAGCTGTTTGGTAAACATGGCCTCACTTAAAATATTGTCATGTTTTCACTAAACTCAAACATTATAATCATACAGTACCCATCATCTGCATGAAACAACTATTGCCTGATTTTATCGCATTTCCTTGGTGTCATGTAAGAGTGATGTCTCTCTATTCAATTTGATGGTTAGCCCCATCTCTCTAATAATGTGTCATCTGAAAAATGATTATTCTCAGTGATAACAGTGCGTTATCTCTTTCATCATCACCCCTGGCCCTCTCGAACGTCTTACATCCGTCTCAGACTCTTTCAGCGCAGGAAGTGTTTGTCTGTGAGTGACAGGAACACAGCGTTGAGACTCTGTAATCCCGGTCCAGTTCTCCCCTCTGTCCCTTAAGGATTTGTGGAATCTAAACCAGGATCCAAAAGATGGACATCGTAGACTCACACACTCACACACACACACGCAAAAAAAAAAATCCCATCCCTTCTCATCTATACTCTTATCACCAGCTTTGACCCTTCACCTCAACTCCAAAGCGAGACTCTTTATTAGTCTGCCACATCCAATAAAACCTATATAAGAGAAATGAAACCCACCCTCCCTTTCTCCTGTTGAGGGATCAGAGCCGAGGTTGAGACAGCCGTATCATAGCTCATCAGGACACACTGATAGAGTCACGTAACTAGCCAATCACCCAGCCAGTAACCATAGATGCTCTAACTACCCTGGGTGTAATAAACTTTCAAACACAGTCAATATTTCCATATAGTGATGGTCACTTCATGTCCAACTACTGTGCAAAAGTGTTATTGTCTCTGTAATGAAGAGGTGGATATAAACAGATGGATGCGCTTGGGTTGGCAAATACTCTGTTGACACTGAATCCTCAACAGCACCAAGAATATCACTGAGCCTGAGGTCAACAAAAAAAAAACCTAGAGAGCACAATTAAGAAGGTGACATAAATAATGAAAGGTTATTCGCAGATACAGAAAATATTAATAAATTTAATCGGTTTAATAAGACACATTACCGCTGAGGATCATGGGAATGTCAGTAGTTTTGGAGGTATTTGACGGTAAAGCAAAGAAAGAAAGACCCGGTGGTGGTGCTGGAGGAAAAGTTAAGGGATCAACAAAGTTATTACACTTCATCCTGAGGAGAACATGAGTGTGCGTACCAAATTTCATGTTAATCCATCCAATAGCTGTCCAGACATTTCATCTAAAACCACAAATGTCAACGTCATGGTGGCACTAGAGGAAAAGTCAGGGGCTCATCAAGGCCATTGAGATTCATCCTCAGGGGATCATGACTGTCTGTGGAAAACTAATGGCAACAAGTTTAATATTTGTTGAGAAACTTCAGTCTGAATCAAAGTGTTGAACTGACTGACCAACAAATGAACCTTCTGGCATCGGCAGGGCCATGCATTTAAAAGAAAAAGAAAAAAAAAAGGAGAGCATGATCACTCGACAGAAAAACGTGTGTTCATACATCGGAGCGTATAGAGAGAAACTGTGTTTCTACTCAAAAAATATACTTGTGCATTAATTGTTTTCCACTTGAAGCTCAATCTGTTTCTTATGTGTCTGCATTTTGTTCCAACATTCCCAGCAAACACAGACAGACAGCCACACCAAACACACACACACTCATTCACACAGATGGATTACATTTCTCCCGTCATAATGGAACCATCCCTGTGAAATGGCACCAAATGGTCCGGGGTATTGACCATAACAGAGCAGCAGAGATAAAGATGAGAAACAGCAGAGCAATCAAACAATGAGTTACGATTCATCAAGGGAATAGATCAACAATGATCAAAATGAGAGCGATGCGTCCAGAGCCTTTAGCCCTGTTATTGCCAATACTGGCAGCAAACTAGCCATCTTTAGCCACAGTAAAGCCAATACATTCAATTATATTCACATCAGTTTTCTATTAGAACATCACAAAGACTGTCACAAGAATGTTTTAGCCTGACTAGCAGGTCTAAAAATGTTATCTAATTTAATAAGGCAAAAAGAAATGTCTTATCTTTTAACATATTCTTATCAATTCATTTATTTTATAAAACCTATTTAGTTTAAATACATTTTCGGTACATTCAAATAATATATATTCTTTTATGTTTTGGCATCCCAAACCCAAGGGTGGTGCAACAGTCCATGCAAATAAACAGACTCAATTTCAAATTGAATTTTAATGATAATAAAGTGAAAATCAAATACTATAACATGATTTCATGTTTGAAACAATTGTCCAGCAATATGCATGGTCCCAAATGTCAGGATGGCACAACCGTAAATATGGGACTTAATAAAAGTAAAACAGAATATTGCATCATCAAGAGGAGCCCAAAGTCAGACCATTTAGATGTTTCATTTTAATTTATTTCTTGTGTTTTATATTCATCAGAAATGGAAGAGAGAGGGACAACATGTGAAATCCCCTATCAGCCAGCTGTCCTCAGCAGAAAAGGAAAAAGTGAGGCAACAGTGGAAGACAGACCAGAGAAAACACAAGAAAAGGGAAAGGGGCTACGGATGAAATCTTGAATTTCACACCTGAGTCAACCGGGACAACAGAGCTTCAACCCAACACTCCCAACCCTGATAGAGAGAATACTGTCAGTGTAGATGTACAGTAACCCAGAGCATCCTAAACACCACAGACAGTAGCACGCAGTACCATGGCAAAGAGAGAGAGAGCAAGGATGTGCAGTAAAATGCACGAAGTGAAAAGAGAAATGGAAGCTGTCAAAAGAGAAACTGAAAAATTACAAAAGTGCACATGAATATTAAGGCAAAAACAAAAAAAAAGTGAGTAGCAAACAGGAACAGATCAAGGATTGCAAAGAAACTGGCCATCCAGAGAAATAAAAGAGTTGTTGACATCCTTTGTCGAGATGAGAACAGTCACTTCTTGTCAGGCAGAAAGGATATAGTCACAAAAAACAAAAATATACAACAGAGGCGTGTGTTAGTTAAACCCTTCACTGAACTCCATCTGCAGTATAATTCTGAAATGCAAAAGTCCCAGAGGCTGTCTTACAAACAATTTGTTGGATATTGTCTTTTCTTTGTAACAAAGCCAAAAGTGTCATACAAGGAAAACTTGTGCGTGCTCGGACCATGAGAATGTCAAGCTCTTGACTGAAAAACAGCAGCCGAGAGGTCTTCTGAAAACTGATAGCATTCCTCTGCTGTTGTCCTCAAGTGTGTGGAGTCCAGACAACAGGTCATGCATGTATCAAGTCTGTGTAAAGTGCTGCTACAGTGAGGAAGTAGTTGTAACACCCCAGGTGGAAGAGACTGCGGCTTGGCATCAGCGGATAAGAGACCTGTGTCGAGGGGCATAAAACCTACATGGATTTTGTCAGAGAAGCACAAACTGGAACATGTTCTCAACTGTTGCACAGGGCGAGAGTGCTTGCAGGGGTTTAAAAAAAAAAAAAAAAAAGCCTAAGACAGGATGAAGTTGTCCTCCATGTGGATTTTTCAGAGAACTTCTCCTGCAAACTTAATAGTGTGGTACAATCTTTTCATTTTGGAAGGAGTCAGAAGCAGGCCACAGTCCACACGTGTGACTTACACAGCAGCTGGCTCACAGTCCTATGCCTGCATCCCTTTGGCATGATGGGAGAGCTGTGGGCTCACTTGGAGCCAAGTACTAAGGGGATGTGATTGAGAATTGCAATCCATCTCCTACATGTGATGAGTGACGGTCCAGTCACTCAGTGCCATAGTAAAACTTATTTTTATTTGCCAAGTACCACCCCCTTCCAGGAAGTGACCTAAATCCCACAAGTGGTCAGAGTGATCTCAGAGACAGGGCCTCTTAATTCACAGCACACACCGCTAACTCATGGAGATTGTTGACTGCTTTAGTGCGCACACCTTAAGTGGGAAATTTTCTCTACCAGTGTTGAACTAACACTTCAAAATGTTTTGAAATATTCTGTCAAACATAAATTCATGTTTGTAAAACACAATCTATTTATATTTAGTATTTAGTAATTACATAGTGGTGCATTCCTGTTGCTATGCAAATGTTTCAAATGCTGGAATACTTGTGATGAATGCATTTGGATATTTGAAATTAAATGTTTTAATGGACTTAAGCTGATACTTCTTTTTAAGAGCATCAAACTACAGTAAAACATGTCTTTTCTGTCGTTCAATCACAATCCATTACAGTGTAGCTTATTCCAGTTGCTCTGTGATTAATGTGATCTCATGTGATGTATCCTGTTTTTGATCAATTTACTACTTTTACTTCAATAATTGAAATATAAATGCAATTATTCAGCATATTTCCTGTCAATACTGATGCTCTCGTGTGGCAGAAATGATAATCCTCAGATGATGTGACCAGGTAAAATAATAGGTTAAAGTGAACAAATGGTTGATAAGTATAAAGTGAATAGATACTGCATCATATTTTTTCTGTCTTCACATGTAAAATTGGATGCTAAAGATACTTAAAAACTGGCCACTAGAAAAATCTCAAATTATTATAATACAGAACACTGTGTTAGGCACTCTAGACACTGTAGACAAGTGATACTTGCCAAAGATTTCACTTACAGTAAGTATAGTATTACAAATATTTGGCTGTGCCACCATATTTTTTTGGGGCATGAAGTTAAAAATACAGTCAAAAAATGTGTTCTTTAACAAATGAGACTTGTTTAAACACATTGTTCCAGAGTCAGAAATATGCATTACATACATTGCTAAAAAATACCTTTTTAGAAATTTTATTTGTCGTTGACTCACTTGTAATTATATGTCAGGTAATGTAGAGTCTCAGCAACAGGCGAAAGAGGCTGTTTCATTATTTTAAGAGTTCAAGAAAAAAAAAGTTTCCCCCTAAATTAACACTTTCTTTCATCTCCAGAGTTTTTTGTGGAGTGAATAGGAGTGAAATGAAAGAGAAAACTATGTGAACAAAACGTCTTATGAATTAAGCCTTGTATTGCTCTAAGGTCGTTCAGGATTTCAGCCACAAACCTTTGACAATTCACCAAGGATGCTAAAATATTACATTTTAATACAGCCTCAATGACTGTAAGATGTACACTGAGAATTCTAATCTGACACCAGATGATTTCACTCATGGTAGGAAAACTTAACACAGAATTAATGTAGTGAGAAAACAATGAAATGCCAAAAGCAATCCACTACAGTGCATGAATGTCCATAAACACAGTAGGTCTGAACCTTTCTATGGCTGTGCTGACCTCTGCACACCCATGAGTCTACCCCAATTTTATTTATTAAAATTATTTTGAAAATATTGTAATTCCCCTGAGGGTTGTGCACAGCCATATAAGCATCTTCTTTAATTATACTTATAACAACTGTGCCAAGGACTGTGCCTTTTTTTTTCTTTTCTTTTTTCATTCAATGGCCAGACGGCTGACGGCCAGGTGTGTAAAAACACACACACATGCACGTAATTGGAGAAAAATAAAACCTCAAAAAAAGCACATATACACATTAGCTTTCATGTTTAATATTAACCCTGGTGTTAATATAGTAGAACGATATGTCACATTAAAGAGCACGATATGGTACCTATCCCATAGATTTGTTGCCCTATTTTGCCTGAAATGAAAACCGAATGTTTCCACAAACAGACCCAAGGAATGTAATAGTGTTTAACTACAGACTTTGTAGCGGTGAAATCCCATGTGATATGAATGAATGTGTTGTGCCATAAGTATTGCTCGGGGAAATGAGAGCTGTGGTGGTACTGCGGATGCAAATATGTAATTACATGAAGTACGTAGATGAAATCGAAAGGAGACTACATCATAAATAAACATGCCAATGCTTAGGGTAAATGGGTAATTTATTCTATTTATGAGTCAATGAAAACTGTGGAAGTAATTAGAAACAATTTGATGCTCCATACATTTATATTTCATTATGATACTCATCATGTGTGTATCTGTAAACAAAGTTTGGAAAGGCCGGGACATAAACTATGATAATACTATCAACTGAGTATCAACTGTGCAATTAAACCATATTAGTTTATATAACAGATCAGTGTACGATGCTTTACAGAAAGATCAGTGCTCATAATATCTTTCAAAACCGAGCGCTATATGTTCAATGAGGACACAGTTTGTGAGAGCCTTTAAACACACTATGTGATGTTAGATGCTGATATGTGAACCATTATAATCTGTGTTTATGTTCGTCTGGGTTTACAAGTGAAAAGTAAAAATTTCCTCAAAATGTTTTGACTTTTGCGGCTACAACTGTGACCCTGACAAAGCACAAAGGTCACTTCCGAGCTTTGTTGACAAACTTCCCAACCAGTTTCCTGTTTTCAGCTCATTGTTAGATACAAATTTCCCAAGGACCGTGTGCATCACGAAGGCTCTGGCCTCATTCTGATTCGGGTCATTTCACACGTGCTCTTTGATGCAACGGAGGAGACGGTTTCATGCGGCTCGTTCAAGCTAAAAACAGCCGCTGCACCACATCTCACCAAACCAAAGTTCTAACAGCATAAGTGTCAACACAATGAGAAGGGTGTCAGTGCTGCGTGCATGGTAGCAAACGCAAAAAAAGAAAAAAAAAAACAGATGAAAACATCAGACTGCTTCACACCTGCTCACACAGAGTAAAAATAACAGCATCGCACTGGCTTCCTCACAACAGCCTGCTAGGTGGGTTGTTTTGCTAGGCAAAGATTTCAGTGGTTGTAACCATTTTCTGTGAGCTGTATTTACTGGAGCACAACCTAATCACAGCTGGTCGAAGCATCTGACTGATTCTACCATTTAAGCGACTACAGCACGCACTGGCAACACGGTGCTGCTCTAATTACATCCGTGTGGAGGTCCTGTGCAGCTACAAAGTCTTGAACAAGCAAATCATGTTTCTTTAATAATATTCTTTTTTACAGCTTTCAGATTGTCTTTCACAAACTTACATCATTTAACCAACATAGTTAGGTGCCAAGCACTAATGAGGTAGCATTAATCAATAATAAACAGAAACGCTGGGGCTCTACAGACCCCAATTACAGATGCAACAATTCTCCGAGCTTAATTTGACACACTTATTCCTGCAGTCTTTCAAATTAAGTTGTAACAAGCTTTGAATGACTGAAATCTACATATGGTAAAACACAACTCAATCGAACTTTGTTTTAACAGATGACGTAGTAAAAATAAAATAGCAGTGATCTCTCACAGTCTCCTACGTGAGGATTAAAATGGAAGTAGTGCTTTAAGACTGATAAAAAAAAAATGACTGTTTGCAACAGATCAAGCACACAGATGGACAGTATAGAAGTTTCCATGTATGTTTTGAGCGTCTGATATTCAATAGACAGATTTAGGCTGGAGTATCGTTTTAATGATGCTGACGCTCCGCTGTGCCTGCAGGGTGCCACCTGTCTGGATGTGGGTGGACATAATTGATGTTCACATCAGCATCATTATCCCACCTCCACCTCCTCTGGATAATTGTTTCAATGTTCATAGTAATGACATAAAGTAAAATAGCATCCGTGAAACATGACATTTGCTCATTGTCAACGCAGTGTTGACTGTTGACTCACCACCTGCTCCGTCGGCCCAATGGGGGAACATTTACAATTAGATGTGTGCAGACAATTTACTGTTGATTCCCTTGGTCGTGGTGCTTAACCTTTCATTTCTTTTCAGCCTTGACTAATGTATGGTATCTATGTGTCAAGTTAGACAGGAGAAACATGCACAGAATCACTAATAACTACATCACTGGGTCACGTTTTGTTTTTTTTTCTCTCTCTCTCTCACAGGTATACATAAAATTAATTTCCCTTCAAATATATAACCTTTCAAATTACGCAAAATAATATAAAGATAGACAAACTTCTGCTCACTAAATTAAAATTGCTCATTTGCAAGGTAATTACTATTATGGTTAATAATAACAGGCCAAATAATCATGTCCTGTCGAGCCACTTTTGATCTAGATTTGCAGTAAACAATTAAGATAACAGGGGGGTTTGTATTTAAGAACGCAGCTGAATGTTAAAATGTTTTGCCTTCAGTCTCACTTTATTATTTATTTTTTAATTTATCTTGCATTGACATTCTGAAAGATTGTGTCCACTGTTTGCCTACTGAGGCACTGCTTTTCATTCTTTATCTGCCCATGTCCGTTAAAGAGGGATATGGATTAAGCAATTATAATGTGTGTTTTTTTTCTTTTAACCTTTTCTCCTTTTGCTTTTTAACTTAGTACTTTCACTCTCATTTACCCAAGTGGAGATTTACAGTTACAAAAGGGTCAGAGAATTTTCAACACAAACTAGTGGTTGCCTACAAGACCAAATGAAGTGGCTGCCAGCGGTCTAAATGTGGTTGCTCAGGGTGACTGGGCAATCATTAGTGAGAAGGACTGACAATAGTTATTATGCTTGAAGAAGTGTTGTGACTCAGTATTACTTCAGTCTAATATACTACTACTCCACCCTGACAACCAAGTGCCTGGATTTGTTGAATTTGTTTTGTTAGATACCAGGAGTAAATGAGAAAATATGTCTGTCCCTGCAGGGGCAGGGTTTTTATTTTTCTAATCACTTGAAAAATAGAAACCCTGCCCCTGCAGTGGACGTAGTACTTACCATTTGCATATGTATCAAAACATAAACAAGTGCATACAAAAGCAACTCCAATTGCACACTTGCTTTGCATGTGAATGGGTTCACAAAAATGGTCTTAAAACATAATCTAACAGAAAAGCATGATTGTGTATTCCAGGAGAGTGAGTTGCCAGGATCACAGAGCGTGGCTCGAGTCAGACTAAACATTTTCATTGGTCGCACCGGTGTGCCTGACATTTAGGAGGTCTGTCTCTGTGTGTTGCTTTTTTTTGTTTGTTTTATTTTCCACCTGCATTCTGGGAAAACCTGCCCCAAGTCTGCCTCTTATTGGCTCTGACCCTGATATTCTTCTTTGGCGGATGGGGGTGGGGAAAACAATAAGGTATGGGTGTATGTCTGAAACCCTGTACGCCTCCTCGAGTGGCATCACAACTTTAAGACATACCAGTAATTCAAAATGAAGAGAACCGCTGATTTTTTTTTTTCACCAAGGAAAATGCTGCAGTGCCCTTTAAGCCTGTCCTCGTTCCTGAGAACCAAAGTCTAGACCCGACATCATCAGGAGGAGGTTGTAGTGGATGGATGAGTCAACAAAAACACAGGACTTTCACACGGGAGAACACTGTTCATTTCCTGTGTGAAACTGATAATGAATATTGCTTTTATACATGACTGTTCCACAACTTTAACCCTGTGTTTATTATTGTAACCATGACAATGAAGGTCCTCTAATCTTAAAAATCTCCAACCACAACCTTTTCCAAAAACCTAACCAAGACGTTTTCATGCTGAAATCCAACCAAACCATGACCGCTCCACAACCTTTACTATGTGTTTATTATATGTGTTACCATGATGACAAGGGTCTGGTATGCCTGCTGGTAGTATGCGCTTACAGGTTGTATTGTATTGTTACCATGACAACGACGGTTCAGTACACCTGCCACTGATAGGCTCCTGGGTCACATCAGAGGGTAGGGACAAGCGACCTATAGTCGTTCAGGTTGGAGAACACTGGCTTCATCATAAAATGTGTCAGTGTTTCAGTGTCAGACGTGTTGTTGTCAACGTGCATGAATCACCCAGGACTGTTTTGAGAAACATTCAGGCGAAATTATGTTATTGACCAGATGTCCAAAATCTCCTAATATCAAGCACATTGAACATTCAGATGGAATATCCACTAACAGGCGGGAAAAGCACCAGCGTTTGCACAGTCAGATTCGGCACTGACGGCCTCAACAAGGGAAGCTACAGGTGTCCTCACCACAGAGTGCGGCAGCTAATATCAGGGCCAAATATAAGATTCAATGAGCTACTGAGCAGAGATTTGTGTTTTTCTGGTCACTGATTGTATACATTTGATTGTCCAGCTCATTAAAACAGCAACACACTCAAGTTCTGTTTGAGACCATACGTGTGTGTGTGTGTGTGTGTGTGTGTGTGTGTGTGTGAGTATGTGATTTTTTTTAACACCTGAATGGAACAGCTCAGCCTCTGGTCAAATACTGAGATTATATCCATAACCATGGAAGTCATTTGTCACATTCGCACACATAAATACACCACCTGCATTCCATGGTTTTTTCGCTAATACATCTCCCCAGGCATTTCCATTTTCGTGCTGCTGCTGCTGTTGTTGTTGCTGGTACATTTCGCTGTAAAACTCATTATGGCGAGAAAGAATTAGAGGGAAGTATCTAGGTAAGACACGACAGTGCAGGCACTCAAACGGCTAATTGTAATAACCTGACACAAGTGAGTAATTTAGCTGCCTAAACACGAGCCCTGAGATCTTGAAGGAGCACTTTAGAAGAAGGAATTAAGCTGGAGGCCATTACACGCCAAGACATTTGGACAGAAAAAGAAGATCAATCTTTTGCTGGGTTGGATTTAAATATTAAATAGTCCTGCGTACCGTCTCAGGACGAAATCTTGAGATTATCAGAGAAGTTAACATAACATTGTGCATATTGCATTCTTTGTTCCAGAATGCCCTCCAAACATCCATTATTTATTAGGAATCATCTATCATTAATCATATACGACATGCCAGTTAAGTCGGTAATCACAGAAAAACTGTGACCATGCAGCACTCACTTAATGGACAAAATTAGGTCATATTTAAAGTAAAGCTTGATTACACTTCATGTTCTGGTTCCACTTGAGCGACAATGATAAATAGGACTTTGTTTTCTCCTGATATATGAAGTGATTGCTTCAGTCCAAAACAGTGACACGTTTTAAGTGACATATTATTGAACAAATGTGTTCTATTAATGTGCACTGACATTTTAAACTGGTGTATACTGTGATTTGCAAAGTAATGTAGTCTGTTTCTATTTGCAATAATGAAGAAAAATGTCTTTATCACTCATTTCACTTAAAGTTACACTGTGGAGTTTTTTTTTTTTTTTGACCATGAATGACACTGTAAAGAAAGCCAAATGTAGCAGAATTTCTTTTACCTAATTTCAAGAAAATTCAGCTAAAGAAAATGCTAATCAATGCACGTTACCAACAACTACTGTTATGTGAATATTAGGAGTTGGATATACACATGGTGGTGCTAATTCTCCAGTCGGGTGCCATTAAATCTGCTGCAGAAGAAGAAGGTGGAACAAGATGACGATTAAAGTAGAACCAGTTAAACTTTAAATGGAGAAAAATAATGCAGAAAACTCGATGGAAATGTAGCATTTATGTTTATTTTATGCACTAATTTCAGAAACATAATAGTCTCATTATCGCTCCACAGAGATCTGATGTCTGCCACTGTTTTCAGTCTCTTCAGTGGAGCGAAAGCTTCACTGAATGCATGTATGAACATATGTATGAATCATACAGAAGATGTTCCAGATGATCCATCTATCTATATCATGATCTACTAGCATACACACAAGAATGCACATGCACATCATGAGCAAGGAGTCATGTCATAAACATTTTTACTAACTGTGGCTGATAATTGGTTTATGTTTAAACATGTTTTACAGATGTATGCAGATGCATATCTAAGGCCATAAATATGCTGCTTCCTGCAGAGCCTCAGTGCGTCAAGGGGGGGCATGATGACTATCAAACTATAACTGCCTGGAACATAAGGATAACATGGATGGCAGAGAAGCAGACTGCACTGCAGAAGTGATGCTGCTGTTCTCCATCAATGAAAAAACTACAAACGTTTTAAGCCTGCAGGCTAAAGTGGGAGATACTAACAATATACAAATCCCTTCCCTTAAAAGATACACTCAATGCATTTGACTTATTTCAGCCCACTTAAACTATATAAAAGCTATTATGCAAACCCAAATTATAACACTTAAATTATAAGTTTGTCAAAAATAACTTGTGTGTTTCTTATGTTTTTGCCATATTCAAATAACACACACAAACTGGATGAGAGTACAACTGTGACAGCAAGAAATGAAATACTCAGAACAGGAGATGAACAGAGAGGTAATTCAGAAAAGGGTTTGCCACAAAACCGAACACAGGTCTTGACCCACTTCTTTCCATTCATTTCAAGTCAGAACTGATTTGACGCTGATTTTTCTCAAACTACCACACTGCTTCTTTCAGCCACCTGGAAACAAAATTAGTGGCACCTTTATCCCTACCAATTTATTTCTCAGGGAGGAACCAGGGCATATGACTCATTCAGGGTAGGAGGTTACATCATGAAAAGGTGCTATATGAAACAGACCACAAGCTAAGAAAGGGACACTTTCCATTAAGACGTAAGCAGAGACCGAACCTTGCACCTCGTTAAAGAGGTGAAAGATAAAACAATAAATCTGTGATATCATGTATCAGCAGAATCATTTCTCTGCATTGTAATATTGGTATATGTCCGACAAAACTGCTGGCACTGACACAAGAGAAAAATGAGAGTCTACTAGTCAATGAAAGGTTACAGGTGAAGATGGCGGAATCAGGAACAACATGAGAACGAAAAAAAAAAAAAAAAAAGCTATGCTATTCATCTTTCCATGCTTATGCAGTGTATACTAATGGGCTTCTTGCCGGTTGCTCTCTGCTCTACAACATTTCCCCAATGGGAGAGCTTCCTCCCTGCAGCAGAGCCAGGCTGTGCTAATTCTGGAGACATTCAGGTCTGGGGCCCAAGCCTTGCCAAGCTCCCAGGTGGGAGGGGCCAGCACAATATGAGGCTGACAACAAGATGAACCCCTGGAAGAAAAAAAAAAAAAGAGCATCTGTATAACCCAAGGGGTTACGTGCTAGGAGCAGGGTGCAATTGTTTTCCTCATTTCCTCAGGCTTGTAAAGCTGATCCACTATCAGTGGCAGGCTGTTATGCCATGAGCATGGCAATGAGCTTGCTTTCTCTGGGCCTTTTGACATTTCTTGCCATGTAATAGCAAGCAAAAACCTATTAAGCTGGTAATCAAATGATGTATCCGGAGGGAAAAAGCATTCTGAGGTACAGACGTTCTTTAACATGATTGAGAGTTTCTTGTTTGAGGTGCTTACCTAGGCTTTGATATACTTTATTTCATTTGGGACAAAGATGCCGCTGTATTTAATTTTCTGAATAGCTTATCTGCAAAATGGCATTACGAAACAAAGAAAGTTTTATACAAAGCTAACACACACAAAAAGTTCAGTACTGACCAAATTAGCCAGAAGAAACACAGATTAAACACAATGAATTTAGATCCATTATGTTCTTTTGGAGAAGATGGTCTAAAATGACGCATCTGTGTGAGTTGGGCAGTAGGTGTTGATAGGCCAGACAGATTATCATCAGGGTGACATCAGCTCCCAGCTCTGACTCATCCAGGCCCCCAGGACAGACTAAAGACAGACGGCTGTGGGGTGAGAGGGAGGTCATCACACACACATCAAACCACATTACATCATCCCACCCTGGAAACCTATTCTTTATGAACTTTGTAGCATCCAGCAAAGCACTAAGATACAACTGTACGGGGCTTATGGTTAGTGTAAAAAGGAAAAGCTAGGCCAATTTTCTTTTTTTTTCCTCTTTTTTTTATATGTGTGCGTCTGGTGTTTCTTGAAAGCAGATTAAATTCTACTAAACACTACAATTTGGTGGGGCGCCTGGGTGGCAGAAAGGAAAACCACTTGGCCACCGTCACAACAACCCGGGTAAGCAGGATTTGAAAGCTGCCGTTCCAAATTGTAAGAAAAAAAAAAAAAAGAAAGACAGACAAAATACTGAACACATCAAGAGTATTGAGTTAGCAGACTGGAAACAGCGGCACAATTCTGGATATAAATTCTATCAGTTATATTACTGGTATAATTTACGTGTTGTGCCTGAGCTGCATTACTCACTGGCAATTCAACAGACACAGAAGCAACATATAGTAGAAAATGGTGACGTGAGCTGATTCTAACAGCATGTGTTGGATGTTGATGCGTTCATTCAATTTTGAGGGAGTCATTAGAATGAAAGAAGGAAATGGGATTTTGAATGGAAATTGCATCCATCAGGTTCATAATAATGCGGAAGCTGTAATATATTTTTGTTGCATATTACTGAATACTATCACTTTGGACACAAAACGTTTCTAAAATACAGCATATAGAGTCAAATAGGGTAATTCAAGAAAAAAGTGTCTTTCTATAAAATATCCACAAAGCAGCAAAAGATGCCAGGTAAGAGAGTCTGGTGTTTACCAAACAGACAAATGCAGCACAGGATTATTTTCATCTGATCTGCGTAAAGAACGACATAGCTGCCAAGGAAGTGCTGTTGAAATCAAAACAGCAGACTCGTGTGTATGTGTGTGTGTGTGTGTGTGTGTGTGTGTGTGCATGGTCACTTTCCCTCCATCATGGCCTTTGCATAAGTGCAGCGCTGCTTAGCCACAATAGCCTTCTAAAGGAAAAAGAGAGAATTTAACTGCTCCCGCTCATTTCACAGATTTTCCAGACAAATAATTTCAGGTTTGTACCCGCTAGCGCCAACCCTCTGTCCGTCCCGCTCTTTCTGGCCTATAATTACATGCCATTCATTTGATTTGTTCATTAGTTCAAGCCTCGGCTGGGTAGAAGCAAAACGGAACCCTCTTATTAGTGGTTCATGACTCTACTCTCTCCATGGTGAGCGCTGGAGCTACGGTGGAAAACAGCAGCAGAGCAGTGGGAGAGGGGAAGCTGGCAGGAAGACCTTATTTTAACCCAGGGCACAAATCTTCATGAAGAGAGGCAGTAGGGAAAGCATTCTGTCATAATAAGTGTATATCCATAAAACCTCTCACATGAAAACTGCTGTGGTGTTCAGAAGGTCAACAAACGCATGATCAACAAACATTGAGATTACACATAACAAAAACTGAAGGCATGGACCAACTTTTTGGAAAAGAAGAATTTACTCTGTTGCATTTTTTTCAATCTTATGCAATGTGGCACTTTTCAGACTGTTTAATCAAATTAAAGTTGCTTTAATCCACTTAACATACAATCGTATTATCATGCAGAACAGCTGCATCAACACTCGAATGGGGTAGGATATAGAACTAGGACTACATACTAGATCCTCTAGGACCTTACACTGTCAAAGATTTGACTTTACTTTGGATCAGTCCATATGTTCCATTAAGTCAACAATCTTCTATTAAATCTATTAATATTCCACAATCTATATGCAGCTAATTTCTTACATTTGTATTTTGCAATTCAGTTTTCTTGTTTTTTTTATGGATGGATGGATGGAACTCCTCTGCTCCCAAGATTAAGTGTCTGATCTCCTCTGATAACTTGAGAAAGTCATCAGTCATTACTTCTGACAATTACATTCACAAAATATTCCTCGTCTGTGTAGCAGGGACTTGTGAAGGATGTGCAGTTGTAGATGAGCTCCTGTGCCCCATTTTTCACTACAACCCAATAATCTGAGAGCACAAAAAGGCGAGACACAATGCATCTGATTTGAGAATTCTACCTGGTGAGCAACTTTCTCTGCACAACATCATAATGAGTCTCTGCTGTCTATCGGTAGTCTCATGACTAACTAGAGAGGCATTCATATTTCATGACTATTTATTCATAACTACAGGCAGGTATGCAGGTTGATGTCAGATGCACTCAGTTCTTTCAAATCAAACCAGATCATGCTAATCATAAATATGCATCGAGGTATATTATAAATATTCATTGATGCATAGAAATGGTCCCAACATACACATAGAGTTCAGAGTTCTGTCTTTATTCTTTTAATTTGTTCGTTGTTAGCGAGGAAATATATGCGCTCTAAACAGTCAGCAGCGTTCATTCACAGACTGAATTGTTGTGACTGAAATCTAAACCTGCACAGAAGATATTTTTGTTGTTTGAATGTTTTGCTTTACAAAACTGAGTCCACAGTGATGCTAGCAGCTCCACAAGGCGCAGCAGTCTTTCGACCTAACGGCAGCATGCTAACAAGCTCACAATGACAATGCATTGTGATGTTAAGCAGGTACAATGTTCAACATGTTCACAATAAAAAAAAAGCAAAGTTGAAGATGATGTGAATGTCATTAGTTTCGGTTTATAACCAAATACCAGCAAAATTCAACAAATTAAAATTCTGACTTGATAATGGCACCAGAGGAAAAGTCAGGGGATCACCAAACTTGTTTCTATTCGTCCTAAGGGGGCCATGAATGTCATTTTAAGGCAATGTATTTTTAAAAAAATTGTAAATCTCAAACTGATGGTGGTGCTAGAGGAAAAGTCAGGGGATCACCAAAGTCAGTAGGATTCATCCTCTGACGACTATAAATGTATGTACAATGTTTCGTGGCATCCATCTTATAGCTGTTGAGATATTTCAGTCTGAACCAAAGTGTTGGAACAACTGACAATGACTGACAGACATTTTCCATCCATACAGGATGACTGACAGCTTTAGCATTGCAAGACAATTTCAGAGAAAACTATGTAAAAGAATACAAACACTACATTACAATAATACAAATGATAATATAACTCGGTGTTATCATACTGCATTAAAACAAACAGGCCACCTACATGTTCTCTGCTCTACAAACACAAAAACACACTTATTTTAGCCTACTTACTGTTACTTCACTGTGATGTTTTCAGTTCATTATTCAGCATGTGTCAGAATAACAGGATAGGTCACCAAAATGTTGAGATAAATATTTCAGATGGTGCAAATGAAAGCAGTAAGAAAGGTACAAGAGCTATAACCACTCTCCACATGAGATCAAAAGACAGGTTCTTTATTCTTTTCACACACCGAGATCAGATGAGAGCTGGTTTAAGGGACTGTCGTACCAACAGGGGAGCATTACAACCCAGTGATTTTCATTCACATGAAAAGCAGAGCACTGCTGAGAGTGGCAAAGGATGAGGTCTTCAATAACACACATAATTCTTTTCTTCCTGTTCCAAGCACAGTGACAGCAAAAGCCAGTGTAATCGCCCAGCTCTGCAGGAAAAAGAAGCTTTATGCCTCTTCGAGGTGTCAGCATACACTCCTTACACAATTACTGGATACGCTGCTGCTGTAATTAAAGTCCCCTTTCAGCTCTCCATACACCATGACCTTTTCCAAGGCAAATACTCATTGTCTCACTTAAACCCAAGGCCCCTCTACCGGGATGTAAATGGACATTTTTATGTTTGCGAAAAAGAAAAATGTATGCAAGCAATAGCATGCACTGAAAAAAAAAAAATGTACAGGCCCATCTGAGAAATGAGGCTTGATGGGTTTCACCCATCATTATGAGTGGGTGTCGGCGGCAACTTTGGCAATTAAGACTTGAAGAGACAGAATACCCTTGATAGGCACCATCATAACCTATAATCAGAAGATATGCAAATGATAGAGATGTTTCCCCTGACATTGCAGTGCCAGTTGTCTTCTGGTTCCCTGGGAACTCTCCTGTCAGCGCTCAAGCAGAAGAATGGGAGTGATAGCAGAAAGGGCTGTTTGTTTAACATGTCACTGGAACAGCCGTGTTGAGAGGGAGGGAGCAGATGGAAGAGCAGAGTAGACAGGGAATCTATCTAGAAAGGGTATTGTCCTCTAAGTTACTTGTATATGCCTAAAAAGCACTTGCAGCGCAACACAGAATCGTAAAATACTCACTGCCAATAGATGCTGAAGCATTCTCCATCTTACATACTGTAGATGACATATGCCCATTTAAAGGGTTAATTAAAGTTTAAGAGTGTGCTACAGTATCACTCCTATTGTACTTAAAAATTAATCATGCACATGAAAGCTTGATTACACACCACACATTTTCTCCCAGTTTCCCTCCCACACTGGCTCATAGAGACAAAATGTGAACAGACACACACAAGTGTGGCCCCCCTGTCTATGAAATGACACCCTATTTTGTTCTCATTTAAGCTTTTTATATTCAGTAAGAGGGTGGGGTACAAAGGGCCTAAAGCTGTCTTGGGTCATTAAACCACACATTTTCTTTCTTCTTTCAGAATGTGTTTCCTGGCACTTACGACAGGGAAAGCTGACAGATTAGACAGGGGGCTCCTTCGCAAGCTGGCTGTGGGCTTCAGGAGGGTGGGCTGCTCGCTGGCGCTTGGGGCAGCAAAACCATGCCTGTCACTGTTTGACGCGCCAGTCCAGGAGTGCAGTCATAGGGAGGTATGATTGATGATATTATGTACTCACGCAGGATCTGAATGCCAGCACACTACTATGATTTAATCCCTGTTCCTTCATCAAACATCCAGGCATAGCAGATGGACTGTACAACGACAAATCTTTCTTTCCCCGAGGCCAACGCTGTTAGTGTCTAGACCACCATTACTAATCAGTTCTTTGAGGCAGCATGAACTGAATACAGGATTCAAATCTCTATTCATTCATATCCGCTATACAAAGTGGATTTGAAAATGCAAAATTATCAAATTCTAATCAGAAAACCAGAATTTAGTTGCACTAAGTGTCTTTTTTTTCTTGACATATCAGAGAAAAAAAATGGAAGATGGATTTCTTGTGACCTTGGCCTCCACCAGTGCATTTATCAAGTAGAAAACCCACCTCCCACGAAATTCTCCATGGTGGCTGTAAGCACATTTCTACCACAGAGGTGAAACATTTGGATTTCCTTGAACCCACTGAATGTAAAAAAAATAAAATAAAATCTTGGAAATTAAATTGCATGAATGTCTTTTTGTCCTGCACAGACAAAACGCTTCAAATTCCTTCTTGTTTGACAAGAGTGACCCCTAGTGGTGATTCAAGAAACTTAATTTAAAACATTAGGATGCAGCCCTCTCTATATTTGTCAATACCACAGACACATTAATCCCTTTGTTTCATGTTACCAAGTTACCAACACAAGGGTCAGACTATACACAGACACACAGTCTGCTAACACAAACTTCAGCATGAGAGTCCAAACTGTCAGGCAGTAAATCCTAGAATAAGCAGAGCTACACTGCTGAGATTAAGCCAACCATCCCCCAGTCAGACCACAAAGAGTTCATTGTACTTGGATAGCATATAAAAAGGAGAAAGGAGAATGATTTTGGCAGTGATTTTCAGTTATAGTTTGGCCGCACTGGCCTCAAAAGGTTATGAAATGTCTCCCGAATGAAAGAGATGTACTCTATATTAACGCTCAGATGCTACAGACTGAGATGTGAAAAAATGAGACTATTGTTGTAGAATTGGAAATGTCAAATGACAAAGAAGAGTAATTGCACTGAAAAATATCTAAAATAACAGCTGGACAGCAACTGCATATTCATAATAACAAGAATATGAATAACCAAAAAAAAAGAAAAGGAGGTGTTAACAGGACTACATTTGTGACAGGCATTCATTCATAACAGTTTTACTATTCTTTTACTATTGAAAAGTCCATATACTATGGGACACTGCAGCAAGCACACAACATTGTCTGTGTAATAAAAAGTGACAGTCTCAATGTCAATGCAATGCCACATCTTTACAGAGGAGGAAACCTACCTTAGCATCCGAAGACGCATGACCTCAGATCAAAGAAGAGGTGGCCACTGATGCATCATCGGTAGCGACAAATTATCATCAATACCACTCTACCACATTATCATCAATCTCTCTCTCAAAAGACAAAAGTATCTCTCCATGCTAAATCGTGAAATCAATGCATTTCTATCACTGAGAGGAATTGGTCTCCTAGTGATCTCTGTGGCTGAGTAATGTGAAATCTATCGCAGGTTAGTCCACATGGCCTGTACAAGATCAGAGACAAGACCCCAGAAAATTGTATCGATCAGCAGCCACGTGAATGTAACTGAGTGATGAAAATGTGACTCAAATTTTAGACACTTTGAATTGAAGATAAGTCATCTATAAAAATAATTTATAGTACAATAACAATGTTACAACTACGGTACTGCCTTATTACCTACTGCTCTATTATTACCTACTATGTGGACAAAATGTCACTTTTATCAGCAACACAACGAAAATCGTTTTTTATTAAACACACTTAAAATTGCAGCATGTCCCCATTTCAATCTGTGCAACTAATTCCTGATCATTAAAGATGAAATTGCCAATGCTGTGGACATCAGAGCCACCACATTAGATTTGTTTGTTTGTTTGTACAATTCTTCGCGATGACACTCCATTGGTGCACTTGAGAAAAGCCAATCATTTAAGATCTACAATATCACTTACCTTGGGCCATTTGGGATTAAGCTCACAAGCTTTTTCAGCATCATCCAGAGCCGCTTGGTGATGTCCCAGTTTGAGAAGGGCTGCTGAACGGTTACTATACAGGATGCAGTTCTGTGGGTCGGCTTGCAAGGCATCACTGTACAAATGAACGGCCGCCTGGAAGTCACCGCGCTGACAAGCCTCGTTGCTCTGCTGCACTTTCTCCATGAACTCTGCTTTGCTGAGACCATACCTGGTCCCATCGTCTCCTGGAACACATCGGATAGGTCTGCCCACTGTCCGAGAGCCGAAGATTGAAAACTGGAGAAACAGACAGAGAGGAATGAAAGGGCTATAATCAGTGTGACTGAAAAATATTTTTACAGTTAAATGCTAGGAATGCCTTTGAGCAATGCCTTACTTTTCAGTAGTTTTACTTTTATACCAAACTGCTCTACTAGAGAGATATATTGGCCAGTGTTACCTGATTATACAGGAGTTAGAACATGCAGCTCAAGTGGTAGGGAATATTGATGTATAAATGTGAAGGGTCTTTCTGAAAAAGTGTATGACAAACAATAAAAACATGTATACTGTGGTCCCATGTGATGATTGAGATCAATAGACATTTTTCACAGCAGGAATTTTGACTTGTCATAGCAGGCAAAGCAGGGCGGCACAGTGCTGCAGTGGTTAGCACTGTGGCCTCACAGCAAGAAGGTTCTGGGTCGAACCCCAGTTTGGGCCTTTCTGTGTGGAGTTTGCATGTTCTCCCTGCGAGTATTCCGGCTTCCTCCCACAGTCCAAAAACATGCATTAGGTTAATTAGTGTGAATGAGAGTGTGAATGCTTGTTTGCTCTATATGTCAGCCCTGCCTTAGACAGGCAAATGTCAGCTGGGATTGGCTCCACCCCCCCGCGCAACCCTATAAGGATAAGCAGTAAAGATAATGGATGGATGGATGGATAGCAGGTTGAAAGCACAGTTGTATTTAATAACATTAGTAATTGGTGAACTCCATTTTGTTTTGCCAGTCACAGGACCCTGGTATTGTGCACGCTAGCTCACTCCTATGTCTTCGTGAGCCATCGTTATTTATTCTGCCTGTAATTTTCCTGTTGTGAAAAGTCAATGTCAGCTGTGAAAGAAATGTCTGTAAAAACCAGAGAGGATATGAGCAATATAACTGTACGAAAGTTATTTTAATTGTTAATTTTATAGGTTAAAGATTGGCACAGAGACACAGCATATAAAATCCACTCCATATCCCACTCTAAAATATTAGATAATTAATATAACACTAAATGGACAATCAATTTATCTTTTGGGGTATATTCTGTCATGACAATAGTTTTAAAAGCATCACCACAATAATGTGTTGAATTATTGTTGTTAAACATTTTGTTTTTTTGTTTTGTGTTTTCTTCTAAAATGAGACTGTTGGGAAATTGCTGATTTTGCTCACGTACTATGATTAACTCACCTTTGTGTACAAAGGACCAACTCATCAAGGTTTAAAACAGGGTAGGACTTTAGCAAAGCCTGTATTTACTCTGATGTTCACAGCCATTTACTTACTATTCTTCTACACAGAGGTTTCGACACACAACAACAATGTAAAGTTCAGCCTAATAAAGGCATCTTGATTACACTGATAAATCTCCCACCACAACCAAGATAATACCTGCCTTAGAGCAATGCCGCAAGCATTAATGTGGGATTGAATCTATTATAATACCCATTCATATTCAACTTGTTGCACTCCTGGAGCAACTGGCAGGCAAACCATTTGAATGCTAACCAATTATCATATTGATTTAAGTCTCACTGTAACTGCAGCCAACCAATAAAGTCCGATTGATGAAGTAGGTGCCGTGTCCATTTAACGTGGACGGTTTGCTGAGTATTAGTGAATCATGAAATTCATCTCAGGTTGCATGTTTTTTGGGCCAGCTTCCATTATACCTCTTTCTCACCACACCTCCTCGGACTGAATTCTGGGATAGGGCAGGCTTGGTAATTACTTCCAGAGGCCCAGGGAGTAGCAGCAGCAGACATGAGGGCTTTGGGTATCAAGTAGATTCAACATCAAGTTATAGTGCGGTACCGATCAGTTCCTTTCTTGCACCCTTTGACCTTCATCTTTCCCACATTTTTTAGTTCTTCTCTTTGTGATAACCATTAAATAATCTTTTCAATCTTCATGACAACAATTCGGAAATGATTGAATGCCTGCTTTACTTTGGCTGGTCCCGTGTTTTATATTGTGCCTCTAATAGCCAATTCAACACTTGTAGATCAGGAAAAGGTCATTTATGCTTCACCAACAGTTACGGTAACCCAGTGGGATATGTGCACAAAGGTTTTAAAACAAGTGTTAACTGCTGGCTTTATTGCTGTGAGTGCCATGAGAGGCAACCCACCTCTCAGAAATACACAAACAGACTGAGGGGTTGACGTCCACACCGCAGCTGACAGCACTGTTACAAATACTGACATTCAAAGCCTTGCTCTTAAAGAAATGTCAGGAAAAGCATCTATTATAGATTAGTTCTTCCGTGGGCCCAAGTGCATGCATGCACGTTTATCCTTCAAACAAGCCTTAGCTTAAATCAGCTAGTTAGAAGGGATCAGATCGAAGGGAACTAATCAGAGTGATTTTACAGGAAGGTCCAATCTGTGCTGTCTCATCTGCTACAACATACTGGGGGATGCCTACGGTATGTGGGCAGCACTGGGCAGGAAGGGTGGAGAGATAATGAAAGCCTAGTCCAATACAGAGGACACCCTACCAACTTAATCATAAGGAGACAGACAGTGAGAGATTAACTCAAGTCTCCAAAGGCAAATATAGTCTGGACTGCACATGTTTACCGTTTTGTTGGGGAATTATGTGGATTTACTCATGGCAATACACACAAACTTGCTGCCTGAAGGAATTTGGCAGTACAAGCCTCTCTGTTCATGCAATAACAATATAAGTGTGGTTTGGGTTTACAGCCTATTTTGTGATCTGTATGATCTTCCACTGTCATCAGATCACATTTAAGTTGGATATTGTCTGCGACAGTTGAGCCCACACATATGCTGTGCAGTACAATACAGTATGCATGACTGGAAAATCGATAGAGGTCTTTTTACGAGGTTTTCGCAGGATTGGTCATTTGGTATTTCCTGTCCAGGACGCGAGGTAAAAAGTGCTATTCAGGAGGCAATAAAATACCAACAACTACAAAAATGGCAGGTCATACGACAGTGTGTGGAGTAGTTTTTAATCTATTTACCTTTTCTTTCAGAGTCGCTTGCTTCTCCATCCTGTCTGACTGCTTTGGTTTGTGCGGCGGGTTATCGCTCTCATCCCATCACACTCCTTGTTGACTGTTTTATCGACTGTTTATGCATCAAGAGGTGTTCAAAATGCAGCCAAGAAGTCCACGTTATAGTGCAGGTGTCGATAAACAGCGAGGAAAATCCACAAAAACGGAGCTGTGTGGCGTCCTGGAGAAACTTTTCTCAGGGAAAGTGCGCCATGTTGTCAAATCTTTTCCTTTTTTTTCTTGTCTTTTTTCCCCTGTTGCCATAGCGGATTTCTGAGCGCTGTGCAGAGGGAGGCATGAAGGTCTGTGGGAGCCTGAGTCAGGAACAGAAAAGGAGTCAGTGAATGTAGCACTCGGTTATGATTTGTTTTGGTTTTACAAACCATTTAAAAAGTGGAATTCTGTACATACTCATACCTGGTGAAGATGTTTCATATTATGTCCTGTCTGATAAGTGGAAAATTGTCAAATATAAAGTGTTTAAAAAATAAATAAATAAATAAATAAAATTTAAAGTGGGAAAAAAATGGAATTCAAAGTAAATGTTTGGTAACTTTCCGGTCAGAGGCATTCATGGACTCTGTAAGGTCAGGGGTGAAGGTGAAAAAGGGGCACCTACTGGTGCACCACAAGGGCTGATTTGATACAGGTTCCCTCATCCCAAAGTCACTACCTGTGTCCCAATTCAGGGGCCGCCTTGCTTTCCTCAGCAGTGAAAGCTTGGATCCAATCAGTCATTGGGTCATCATTCGTGGTTCAACCTATCCCAAGATTCATTGCACCCCAGTAATGAAAATAATATGGCAGCAAACAATGCCGAAAGTCTAAACAATACACTTTTAAATGTAAGTGCTGGGTTCCAGCTCAGCTGACCAGATAACAACTGTTGTGTGCAAATCCTCTGTAGGCAAGACCGTCTCATTTCGGTTTGGCCTTCGTGGTCTACAATGGCTGCAAAGGCCTCACGTCACAGCGTAAAGGTTTTTGGAATGGGCATTTGGTTAGAGTAAGCAGTGTGTCCCTAAGTGGTATCACAGCAGTAGAAATGCACAGAAGACACAGTATGTACTCACACAAAGACTTTACTGGCCTAGGATGACTTGTGTTGACCCAGCAATATACCTTAATCACTGCAGACACTTAGTCACATTATAGGGGGAAAAAGACATAGACTATATTATATATTGGGCAGGACTAACTCATGCTGAATAATAAAAAGCACAGTGTCTACACTGAACACCCCTGCAAGTATTTCAAGTCTTTATTTATTTGAGTATTTATATTTCCAAAATTAATTGCAGCCTTAATGGTGAGTTTAGATAACTTTTGTATCAATGACTATTTCTGGCCCTGAAGATTGAGACTACAATCATAATTTACAGGAAATTTGCAGACATAAGCAGGCTGTCTAGTAACACCAGGAAATGAGGCAGACTGATGCAACTCATGAGCTCTGAAAAATGTGCAGCTCTTCACCAGCAGATGGTGTAACAATCCTTTACAGAGAAGCCTTTGCCCTTGACACCAGTAGTTGTGTAATTCCCTGCAAAGTAACAAAAAGTCTGAAGTCTTGTAATAGGCCTTTTTCACAGCAGCCATTTTGGTATGAAACAGCAGGAAGAAGAGACATGTAATTAATAGTATTTATGACGGCTGATTTGCTTTAAGTTGTGCCAGTTTTGGGTGCCTGATTGATATGGCTCTTAATGGGACATTTAAATGGAGTGGAGTCATTGTTAAGGTTATTGGCCCCACCTGTGCTTTCCCTGCTCTGACAAGTCAAAATCAGCTGTGATAAAAGCATAGAAGTTTTTAGTGTCACATAAGTTGTCATAAAGTCAGCAACATGTCAACACTGGGGTGTCCTGTTACATATTACAATTAATATTTGTCTACACAACTGTGGTTGTTTATTGTATTGGTTCCTACACATTTTAGAAAAGAAAAGAACAAGTATTAATGAATGTGCTTGAAATCAAGGCAGCTAATTTTGTCGTAGCTTTTTCCCCCACTTGACAGTATGCACAACCTCACTTGACAGAATGACCTACATACAGTTTTGGAAGAAGTTAGACACTTGGCCAGACACCATTTATTTCCCTCAAGGGCATAGGTTTGGTCTCAACATTGGTAGGGACACAACATCCCTTCCAAAACAAAAAGGACTTTTTAATGCTGTCAAGCAAATGGTTTTCTTCACATATCTGTATATTTACATTAAGATATCTATTTACATTTAAATTAAAACTTTACACTGTAACAGATCAAAAATATAACTAAAATAAACTTCAGGGAATAACTTAACGGAAAAGAGAAAAATCAAACAATATTTTTTGCATTTTTGCATCCGACAACATATTTACATGTATATTCAGTAGTACTACCACTGCTGCAACTCCCCTTTTCCCCTGGATTTTGATTTTAAAACCAGCTCCACCTTGACCTGCTACAACAGTAAAATGCTGATAACCCACTGATATCAGTACAATTTAATAATGTACGTTTGGTGATGTTAGGCAGGTAATAGGTTTTCATTTTAAATAACAGTGGCTGCTGGCTGGTTAGTTTACTGCCTACCTACCTACTACTACCTCTGGACTGACACTGATAACTTTCACATACACGGATCTGCTCTCCGCTCCTTCGTGTCGGTCAGTAAGTGCGATAGTTGTACATGACGTGAGCCTCCTGATAGTCCTCGCCGTCTCTGCCAATTAAATGCCAGCATACCTTAATTTTTCGATCAAGTTATCAAGCTTATTTTGTGGAAGTATCAAACTGCAAAAGAAAAAGTTGGACCACCAAAAACCACTGATTGCAAACATTGTATAAACATTTAGTATGGCCAAATGCAAATATGTGAACAGAAAACAAATTAAATTTGTATTCAGAATCAGTCTTTGTAAACTAAATTTAAAGGTTATTTTTTACATAGTTTGAACTAATAATTTAGAAATAGAAATAAGAAATAGAATAGAAAATAGAATGTTTTTCATGAATGTGCAGCTGCCGTCAAACAGTTTATTCAATATATTTCAGTCACTTTTGTCATGTTGAGGGGCGTCACTGCAGCACTTCACTGGCCATACTTATTATTTTGACAGTGCATCATTTTATCTATGCAATTACAAACTCCAAAGCATAAAAAAGCTCTTAACACCTGCAGACTGATAGCTGAGCCAGCTGTGAGCCAGCTGTGCTGTCATCACCAGAAACTGATGTTGCTCCAGATGATGGGTCAGGGAAAGAATGCAAGTGAAGGAAATGGGGAGATACCCTTTGGGAATACTGAATAGTTAGATGAAAATGTGTATGAAACTGTAAAAATGTACTATATTTCATTCCATTAAAAGCTGGACCATTGTTGTTTTATTAAAAACAAATGAACAAAAACTTGCTTCAGAAAAGAGTCTTAAAAATAATCCTGTCATTGTATTTCAACCATGGATACTGTATGTTTCCATTTTAGCTTTACTCTGATTTCCTTAATTTTTTTGTTTTATTTCAATTCTGTTTTCTACTTTCTCTTGCTTGTCAATTCCTGGCAGCCACTTAATCTAAAATAACAACCAATTATTATTATAACAATTATTGGTAGATAATTATATATACACATCAGTTATCTCAATTAAATTATTACAGTTTTAGCATTTAACACTTTTTATGCTTACAATATTCTAAGGTGATTGTTTAAAAGTAGCATTAATGGGCGTCTCAGTGGCTCACCTGGAACGACGCGTACCACATGGGCTTAGTCCTAACCACAGCGACCATGGTTTCGAATCCGACCCACGGCCCTTTGCTATATGTCATCCCCTCTCTTCCTTTCCTTGACTTTCCTTTCTATCTCTCACTATACTGTGACAATAAAGGCAAAATGTCCAAAATTAAAACTTAAAATAAAATTGAATTAAGATAATTGTTTAATGGTTTCTCAGCGTTTGACTTGTCAGCATGTTCACCATGAGGTTATGACAATCATTATATGTGATTACTGATCAATTAAGTCAGAAATAACACAAAAACAGCTGATGTGAAGGGGGTGGCAGCCAAAAACTTCCCTCTTTTATGCTCTTGCTGATGTCATCAATGATGTCACAGCTTATGCCATGACTGTGGGGGTGGTCATAAGTTGAAAATACTGTGTCAATAAGTATTGGTCTGATTTCGAGCGATTATACAGTTTGTTTAGAAAATTACAATTTACATATTGTTTGTACCATTGATGTTTACAGATAATAGTAACTTTTGTCAATTAATCTTTTTAAATAGGATAGACTTACATACCCTGAATGAAGTTTGGTTCTGCCCAGGCTAATTGTTCAGAAGAGACAGGCAATATAAACAGTTGTTCTTTCTCAGCAAAGGGAGAAAGATGCCTGTGCCTGTGTGTTATGGTGGTCATGTAATGCCTAATACAACTGACTTTCATGAAATTTTGACTATAACTTGAATTTCTATAGCTAATGTAATTGAAAACTTTTCATTCAGTTGTTTGATAGCCAAACCTAGCAGCTAATGTAAGTTTTTCATTTTATGCTGCTAATGCTACTGAAAATATTATACACTGCCCAAAAAAATTTAGGGAACACTATACAGTATAACACCAAGTCAGTTAAACTTCAGGGATATCAATCTGTCCATTTAGGAAGCACAAGTGAATGTTTTGTGTTTGCTAGTGTCCTTATCACTACTGGTAGAATGAGGCGGTACCTGCAGCCCAATCAGGTTGCACAGGTAGTCCAGCTCCTCCAAGATGGCACATCCATACGTGCCGTCACACGAAGATTTGCTGTATTTGCATCCGACGCCGGCAAATTCCGCCACAGAATGTCCAGGAGCTCACTGATGCCCTGATCCAGGTCTGGGAGAAGATCCCCCAGGACACCATCCGCCGACTCATCAGGAGCATGCCCAGACATTGTCGGGAGTGCATACATGCATGCGGTGGCCATACATACTGCTGAGTCATATTATGAGTTGCCATTATGAAATTCAGGCAAGCTGGATCAGCCTGTGATTTCAATTCTTGCTTAGATTTTCGGTGCGATTGTGAATCCAGCCCTTCATTTATTGGTGATTTTGGTTTAATTTGTTATGTCAATTTGTTCTCAACAAATTATACAATGTACATCAGTAAAGATTTTCAACTTGAATAATTTGTTCATCAAGATCTGATGTGTGATTTAAATTTTCACCCTTAATTTTTGATGAATGACCTTTTTCATTTTATGTCAACATGGATTTGTGGTGGCCAAAGTTAGCAGCTAATGTTATTGAAAATATTATATTTTTTCCAAATGAACATAATCAATGTCCAATTTAGCAGCTAAGGCTACTGATGTTCAATCATTTTGCACTCACTTTGGAATAATTTAAATGTTTGTTTTTTCTAAAATACTTCCTTTTTCTTAACTGACTATGCTGGAAGGTAATGTAACTAACTAATTCATTTCAAAACAATACTGACTTTGTGATGGCCAGAATAAGCAGCTAATGTTACTGTAACTTCCCTCTTTTTCCTTGACATTTCATTGTTGAAGGCCAAACTTAGTAGCTTAAGTTGTTGAAACATTTTCATTCTATGTTTGATGGCCAAATTTAGAAGCTAAAGTAATTGACAGATTTTCATTTTAATAGGAAAGTCATGTTTCATGGCCAAACTTAAGAGCTAAAGTTGTTGAAACATTTTCATTTTAATAGGAAATTTAATGGCCAAACATGGCAGCTAATGTAACACAGAGTTTCTCATTTCATCATCTCATTGGAACCTTGAAGACCAAATTACCAGCTAATGTTAATGACCTTTGTCCTTTTATCTCAACATAGATTTGTGGTGGCCAAAGTCAGCAGCTAATGTTATTGAAAATATAAGATTTTTGTCCAGATGTACATAATCCACGGCCAATTTAGCAGCTAAGGTTACTCACCTTTTATCATTTTTCATTCACTTTAGAATCATTGTTTAGTGCTTATTTTTTCTAATCATACTTCTTTCTTAGTTGGCATCGCTGGAAGGTAACATAAGTGTAACTCATTCATTTCAAATCAACACTGAATTTGTGATGGTGATTTGTTAGAGGTCAGGGCTCTTTAAGGCCCCCCTCCCCCCTCTGAAAAATGAACTGAATGGTTAAATTGTGGATCATTTATCCAAGGTATAGTATAATATAGACAAACATTTAAGCATTTATCTTTGTGCGTGTTCCAACACTGCTTCACACTAACATGATCAGGTCGCCGGCGACCCGCTTAAACATCCTAAATCTACAAAAAATGATGTACACTTACAGGTTGTGAGCCTGACTCTCCTGTTGGGCAACATAAAGTGGGAACTACCCTGTCCTTCAGATACAACCATTGCGAAAATCCATTATCGAACTGTGCACTTTTTTTTTTATTCAATCCTTGAAGTGCAGGGCACACAATAAAATGTTTGGAACAGTGGAGAGAACTGTAGTAAAAATGAATTCCAGCCACTGAGTTCTTTGTGGTTCTGCCGTTGGCAGAGCAAACAAAATATTTCTCCAGGTAATTGAGAACATTGTGTCTTTACAGCATTGCTCCTAAACTAGAAAAGCGTTTCCTGGCCTTCATTTTAAGTAGTTGTATGATGTGCTGCTTCCATGTGGGCAGCACTGAAGGACGTATTGACATCAACAGGTCTAGAAAGTAAGGCCACGGCCCCTGGCAAGGCATTTCATGTAAATGAGAAAGTAAATTTTGCCGCAACAGTGTGTACTTTGAGCCTTGCGACTTTGGAGACCATTTGCATACACAAAAAGCTATTTATCACAATATAGGAAAATTTGGAAAATAATAGGTCCTCTTTTGTAGGTATAAAGATGTGACTACTGACGAAACTTTGTCCTCCTCCACCACTTTCATTGTCTGTGCATAGACCAGCAAAATAAAAGGTCAGTTTTCACCACAAGATGAGGTCATGTAGACACAAATGCTAGAAAGTGTCATTATTTGGATGTAATAGCATTTATGATTAGGTCATACACAATACCTGGTAATTGCAAGTAAAGTGACCAGCCTTCATGGTTTCCATTGCTACATGGAACATCTTACCAGATCAAGGGGTCATCAGACAGAGAGATAAATATCCAACCAGGTTTATTTGCCACAAGCTCTTGTCCATTTTCAGTTATTTCATTTCGAACCTGACAAAGACAAGACACAACCTTATTCAATCTGATGAATTAAAATTATTTAAGATCATATAAAATCAGAAAATACTAATGTATATGCACAATTTAACCACAAACCATCATTATTTAACCCTCGTCCTTCAGTCTCTCTACCATGGAATTTGCTGTACACTTAACTACTATGGTAGGTAGCGAGAGTGTGCATTAGCACAATCATTAGCACTGTGTTAGCAACTGCCAGTTGCTAGCTAACAAACAGCCAAAACAAATAAAAGATCCTAACAACGCCAACCGTTCTGATACGTCTGCTAGTCGCCGATTTTGGTCACAAGACTCCTCATCTGAGTCTGAGTCTGACTGAGGCTCAAACATGTAGCTGTGGCTCTATGATGTTTCCTCTAATGCTAACCATCTTGATATGCACTTCACCTTCACTAGAGAGAGCAAGAGTTAGCATTAGCACAGCCGCTAACACTGTGTCAGCTACTGTCAGTTACAAGCTAACAAACAACATAACCAATTAACTACGTTACCGTCCGGATACGTCTTCTAGTCGCCGATTTTGATGCACAGCAAACTCCTCAAAAAGTCCTGAGTCTGGTCTGACTGAGGCTCAAACATGTGGCTGAGTCTCTCCTGTCTCCTACGCTAATTACACTGATAGCATTTATATTTCACCTGTCACCAGAAAGCGAGAAGCGAGGGTGGCCGGGGCACAAGACCTGATACAGATTTTTCAATGAGAAAGTAAGCGTAAGTGTGCTAACAGTTTTGGATTTTTTACTCACTTTTTATTTGAGAAAATCATGTTGAACAAAACAAAGTATTTTTACTTAGTTTAAAACATGTTTGGAGAGGAACTTTAATATTAAGTGAAAGTAACATTAGCTGCTAATTCTGTGCAATACAAATTTAAAATTTATAATGGACAGAATTGGACATTTTCAAATTGTTATGAAATTAAATAGTTACAGTTACTTTACCTGCCAGCATTGCCTACAAAAAATTAAGTAGCAAGGTGAAAAGAAAAAAAAAAGATTCTAAAGTGAATGTGATGTGATAAAATTTCAGAGACCTTAATTAATTAATTAATTATTATTTTTTAATAATTAATTAGCTGATAAATTGGCTATTAACTATAATATAGTTAAAATGTAATATTTTCAATAACATCATCAGCTGACTTTGGCCACCACAAATATAAAATTATGGTGATCAACTATCTAATATTAAAATGTATTTACTTATTCGTTTGTGTCGATCTTGCTCCACTGTGGTGATCCACTGAAGTTATGTGAAGGGCTTCGTCAAATGTTGTACTATTGTTTGGTAGCGTGTTACTGTCCTAACTGTGGCAATAATAGGCCCATGAGGAAGAATAACGTCGCATGATCTTTCTGAGGCGACCCTGAGCATATAAGCAGGTGCTGGAACTGAGCCTCGGTCATCTCACCCCAGGCTCTTGTCGTGCAGCGGGCCAGGTTATATCATTGGTCAGAGGGCTGGCATGGTTCTCTATCACAAAGTAGAACACCATCAAACTAATAATCTAAGGACACAATTTTAAATAAATGCAATAAAAAATACAAGAGTATTGTCATTAAATAATTTTACTAGCATGTGCAAATCAATATGTTTAAACCCACTTTATTTACACTTGTTATATGGATATTTACAACCTGACAGACAGCGATTTTAAAGCACTTTCTTCCACTTATGCAGGGACAGCAAGTCACACTCTCGGGAAACACCGGATCGTTCAGGTTTGAACCGTCCACACGGAGGCTGCTCACGGAGGCCGCTTTTGGTAGCTGAAGATCGGGGCCAAAATAGTAGTGACTCTTTTGGTAATGCCAGCAGTGTGTGCAATTCCTTTAGAGGGGAGAGAACATGGAAAGGACATCGTGTAAAAAATGTCATGGGTGGTCTCAGAGGAGACGAGAAGAGGGTCAAATTATGTAATGAGCTTTAGGGAAAACACATTTTTACACGCTTTCTATCAAAGAATACTGATTAAAATATGATGTCTTAATCATGACAGTGAGAGGTGCAAACACATCTTGTTTTTCCTCTCAATGACTGCACAGTCCTGCCAGTCATACCAGTGCAGACTGTACGAACATCCCAGCTTACATCAGACCGTGACACATCCTAGAAAATTGATTGTTGTTTGAAAGAATGAAGTGAAATTCAGCGGGCGGACTTTCATTCATCTTCTGCACGTCTCATCCTTACGACAACTGGGAGGGTCTGGTGGCAGAATGCCTAACGCTGATTGGTCAGCAAGTGGGCCTCCTTTGCCAAGCCCACAACATAAGCAGGTATATATGCACTTAAGTTGCAAGGGGACAAGAAGAAGAAGAAATAAGGACATTTGGGATCATTATTTACTGCACAGTTTATTTTCCTGATCCTTATTTTCTTCCACCTAAGTCTGGTAAGTTGAAACAACTTGACTCTTTTACTTTTGACCTATGGGCACAAATAAAGAAACCTACCTACCTACCTACAAACATGAAAATGAATCACCTATGTTTACTTTTTGTTTTTGAAAAATGACATTTGCAAATGTTTCTTTTATCAGCTCAATGTTTTGAATTATTTGGCACTTTTCTATTGCTTGTCTTTTTCACAGTGAGATGAAGACCCAGCAACCTCTTCATGTGGCCACACCTGTGAGGCAGAGCCTTGCCTTGACCAAAGTGGCTGGGACCTCTGTTTACCTCAAGCTGGATTCATCTCAGCCCACAGGATCCTTTAAGATCAGGGGCATCGGCCACCTCTGCAAAACTGTGAGTCATTTTCTTCTCCTCTGTTTTGTAGGAGGTTTGTGTTGATGAAGTTGAGGCTGGGGTGATTGGCATAGATCCAGAGGAGCCAGTATGGACCAGTTTAAGTGTGTCATCTCTAATCTGAACACTGGGTCGCTGTGATTTTTGACTGTAAAGTCTCTTTTGTTTTGTTTTTTTCATATAGTGGGCAGAGCGAGGATGTGAGCGGTTTGTCTGCTGTTCAGGTGAGCACCAAAGAAAAAAAGGAAAAATACAAAAAAAAATCTATTTGATAATTATCTCTGGCCCTGTTTGAGTGTGTAATCTTTGAAACTTTTGGTCCCAACAGGAGGAAATGCTGGTATGGCAGCAGCTTATTCTGCCCGCCAGCTCGGGGTACCTGCTACCATAGTAGTTCCAAGTGTCACACCAAATCCCACAGTGGAGAGGCTGAGGGACGAGGGTGCCACTGTGGTCATCCATGGAAAGGTTAGTTCATTCTTCACATCAATCATATCACTTTTTAAATTAAAAAAAATTGTGGATTCTGGTTACATTTTGCACATATTATTATTTTCTTATTTTTATATGCTCTTAGAATAATGTTAATTCTTCACATTGAACAAATGTGTGCCTTGTCTTTGTCAGGCTCTAAATGAAAGCATTGAATATGGACAACAGCTTGTGGCAAATAACCCTGGGTGGATATTCATCTCTCCGTTTGATGACCCCCTCATCTGGTAAGACAGTCTCTGAGTGTCTGTCCCTCAGGGACTGTGTCAGCATCACTATGTGCTCTCTGAACAAATCCTCCCATAGTAATCTCTCTGTCATCAGGAAATAGAGGGGGAGGCAGTGATAAGACAGTTTCTTCTCTACACTAAAGGAAATTAAATTGTTTTACAAAGCACAAACGACTGATAGTGACACCTGTCATATCACATTCTGTCATTCGTACTCACGTATAGAACAGTTGAAGGGGTTGGATGAGGTGTTATGTCAGATACACTGTATCTTATCACAGACTTAACTTTGAGAGGTTGCCAGATAATTCATTTACACATTAGACGTCACAGTCAAATAGTTAAACACATCCATAAATCCCTGACATCGCGGGCTACTTACAGTAAGATAAGATCAACATTTTATGACGCACTTGCATTGCAGAAAGAAGTGCTGCCTTGAAGGAAAAAGAAAAATGAAGCTGCAGCATGCATAGACTGTCTACATTTAAGAATTAATAAATTAATTTAAAAAAAAAAAAAGAATACCTTTCCAGGAGACTGACAGGGCTGTGTTGTGTTTGTGTGTGCAGGGAAGGCCATACATCTCTGGTGAAGGAGCTGGAGCAAGACCTGAGGGAGAAGCCAGGAGCCATAGTGCTGTCGGTGGGAGGTGGAGGCCTACTGAACGGAGTGGTGGAGGGACTGCGTCGTGCTGACTGGGCTGACGTACCTATTGTAGCCATGGAAACCATGGGAGCACATAGCCTCAATGCAGCCATGAAGGCTGGACAGCTGGTCACTTTACCTGCAATTACCAGGTATTGTGTATGACCTAATCATTAATGCTATTACATCCAAATAATGACACTGTCTGGTCTGGCGTTTGTCTCTACATTACCTCTTCTTGAGGTGAAAACTGACCTTTTTGTTTTGCTCCCCAGTGTTGCGACCACACTGGGCCTGACACGGGTCTCTGCACAGACAATGAAACTGGTGCAGGAGCACACAGTTTTCTCAGAGGTAATCACAGACCAGGAGGCTGTAAAAGCTGTCGAACACTTTGTAGGTGAGTACGACCAACACCCGGACAGATGTGCACTAGATCTAAAATGACAAAAATCAGCCGTGAGACTGATCTCCTCTGGTATCTTCTCTCTCTGCAGATGACGAGAAGGTCCTGGTGGAGCCTGCCTGTGGTGCCGCCCTGGCAGCTGTGTACAGTGGTATTATCAAAAGGCTGCAGGATGAGGGCAAGCTGGCTCAGCACCTTGGCCCTGTGGTCATTGTGGTGTGCGGAGGCAACAACATCAGCATGGGGCAATTGTGGAGGCTGAAAAAACAGCTGGGTATTATCTAGCTTGGCCGACTACCTGTGGTCTTTCTGACCTTTCTTCTATTCCTCCATCAGTTGGTCTCAATCCTTAATCCCATTGTCGATGTGCTCCACTGACTAAATCATTCCAGACCGTGAAAATCTCCTGAGACTGACAAATGTGAGTGCGAGCAGCTGGAGGGATTTTTTTTTTTTTTATCTTTTAAAAATGTTGTAGTTGTGACGCTGCTCTGGTAGAGGTAGTTTGTGACTAGAGAGACCTCTATAGACTGACACATTTAGGTTGCATTCACATTTGTATTTAGCATGCTTGCTTTGTAAAATTTTCCTCCGCTTTTGTACTTTTGAGATGTATTTAAAAAATTAATAAATTATATTTCTGAATATTCTGCCTGAAGAATAATTTTCCTTTGTCATTCCTGGCTGCAGATGGTATGTAAAATTACAGATCGAACCACTTCTTCACAGCATGAAGTATCATACAGAATATCATGAATGGACTTCTGGCTCATGTTTGCCTCCTATTGTAAGTGATAAATCGGCCACGATGATATTTACAGTATACAGTATATCTTTATACTCTGTCTTTAATAACCAGACACATCAAGGTCGACCACTCTCCAAACCGATTTTAGAAATGTTAATAAATTGCAGCCTTGAAAACACACATCCAAACAAAATCCAAAGTACTTCAGTATATAAAATGTGCATTCTGTATGTCTACATGCCATATATATACGTATTGCACTTGCTATGTAAAGCCCTTTGGTATCACTTCTGATAAAGGGATGTTTAAACAGTGCATATGTGAAGTTATTATTTGAGCTCCATCTTAATAACAATCTCTTCCATACCATTAAATTATTCATTGTACAACAATTTGTTCAAGTTCCTCACACCTTAGGGGCGTGCTTTGGCAGGCACGACGCACTCACAATTACATCCCTGAGCAGCTGTGATCCTTTATGACTGACTATGAATGAATAAATCATAAAGTTTTGAATTTGGCTTCTAATTTTTCATACAGCAGTAAGTGAATTCAGTCAACACAGAGAGCATGTGTCCATGTCTTGCACTACTTCTAGAGTGAGGATTACGTTACACAGCTCTGTATTCCAGCCAGTTCGAGTGGCCTCACTGACTTTAAGACCTTCGGGTTGCTAAAGAAGCTGTTAATGGGTCAGTCGCATGTCGCATGACCACAGCAGACGTATACATGCCTTTTGAACACACTGCAATGTCTGGAGCGCTCAATTGGCTGGATCATTAGGGATGTGGCACTTTTCCAAGCTGCACATTGGTCTGGTGGTCACAGACTTAGGGGTGGAGGGTCCTTATGTCAGAAAAAAAAAAGGGGGGGGGGGGGGGGGGGGGCAGCTGTATGTGAGGGACAGATGACTGGTTCTTTGGAAACCGACTAGTCAACATGCTGGAGACATTCCTAGGATTCCTCCTGGCTAGTGTCGTAGACTTGGTATTACAAATGAGAAATCTTACTTCAAATAAAATATGAGGTGTTAGACTGATGTTTTTATTACTACTAAATAATTTTCTGAGAAAATTCAACCACTGTACACGAGCCACACTTTTCTGAGTGACACACCACTGGTGCTCCACAGTATAGTTCAGCTGGGGGAGCCATACACACAATACATAACTCATATAAACTGAGTTTGCAGTGTAACACAGAAATATCAAATACATCAAATTTCTGCTGACAAAACTGTTTAAACCTATTTATATACAGTCTGTTTTAAACACTACTCCTACAGCTGTACATAGTTCCCTTTGAATATAGCACATAATGGAGCTGAAGGGATAGTGTGACTCAGTGAGCAGTGACTAGAGATCCAGCTAGAACTGGCCTGGCCCAGCACTTGCTGCTTTGAAAAGGTGTCTGGTTTACAGCCAGTGGTGATGTAACCAGAGTTGGTTGTGGGGCCTTACATAAAGAGCGTGTCCTAAAAGAGACAAAACATGCTTCACAGGCATCATTCGTCATGATAAACATTCATTGTCTGTGTGGACATGTAGCAGGCAAGTCCGCCCGCTCATGTCAAATGTCAAATGGCCCATTTTGGGGTGGATTTTGGAGTAGAAAACATCAGTTTATGAGACATGTTTTCCCAACCACTCTGAATGTTTATCTGAGCAATATGTGAAATACATAAAGCGGGACAGTCAAACAGTGTTTGTACATGAAGACATTTCTTTATTGTGACACAGAAATCTCAAATGCCATCTGATTCTTTACATCTGTATAATCCATTTTAGATATGTTAAGTTTCTGATGTGCAGAGGTAAGACAGTAAAAGTTAAGTTAATGCAACCATAAATAATTGTAATAAATATCAAGTAAATGTACAGCACACATTTTATCGCAACACCTCTTTGTATGGATATGTCCTTTTTCTAACCTTATCTACTCCCCCGCCAGAGGAGGAAGTAGAAGAGAGAGCGTCCCTGTTAGCAGCGGTATATCACCCTTCAAAAGAACTGAACCAAAACCAAAACTCGCAAGCAATTCAACAACCCAATATGCGTCAAATATCAATTCTGTTGTTTTTCAGTTCTATCCAAGTAAAATGGCGATTTTACTCACACAAGAAAACATGTTTCACCATGAGTAGAAGAAATTGATTCCATCTGAGTACAAGACAAAGGTGATAAGATTACTGGTATTTCCAAAATTCATAAAAAATAACAACACAACAAACTGGATATCCAACAGACATCACCTAGTTTGCTCATTTTAGAATCTTTTCCTGGAAGAGTAGTGCAAACAAAAAACAGAAATTATAAGGTGAAGTGAATTAGCAATTAATAAAAACTGCCATCAAACATAACTTCAGTCTATTTACATTTTTTTTTCTATTTAATTTTTACAAAGCTAAACATTTGGTTATGGGTAAAATTAAAAAAACAGCAGAATCCTGTTCATCTTTAATTAAAGAAAACTATGAAAAGGCAGAACTCAAGATAATCCACCCCCCCTTCCCCGGTGTATGTGTGTAGATTGTGTATGTTGGGGAACAAAGGGGGGGTGGGATTTGTTGCACATTCAGTAGCAGTAGCACACAAACAACGTGGGAGAGCAGCTCGTGAGAACATCGTCTCCTTCCCATTTTCACAAAGCGACACTGGTTTCACAAACCTGAAGTGTAAGTTTATCAGAACCAGCAGGCCTCTCTTATCGTCCAGTCTACCTGACCTACCATGCATCCACAGCTACTTGGATATCGAAAAATCAAAGAGCAATTTCATAAACAAATAGATTAATATGACTTTTTTTTACATGACTTAAATACCCTCTCTTCAGAGACTTGAATAAAATGTATTCAGTTTATATAGGCATAAGTTAGTTTGTCCATTAGCAGTTCATATTTTTTTTTTTCTTTTTTTTTTAAACAGGCAGTAAACTACATAATATCCTGTACAGCACTTGTTCACATCTTCTGCCTGCTCATAGCTGTCATGGCCAAAAAATAGGCAGCATCACACATTTCCTTTTTTTTTTGGTAGTAGTAGTACCTCCATCTCAAACGTCAGATAATTCTGTGAAAATCATTTGGGTTTTTCTTATCACGCACCAACCAGCATCGCCCTCTAGAGAGAGGGTCCTACTGTACAGCAAAGGCATGTTTCAGAACATCACCCCCACAGACGGGGGGACAGAGGGAGGCAGCTAGGTTAAGCAACAGGAGAATAACAGTTTGTTTGTTGCCTTTACAGAAACAACTCAGAGAGGAGCTAGTTTAGCTGAGACCACACTTGAGAGTTCAGCGATCATGAATTGAACTTGCGACTGTAAAGTGCTGATATGAAGTCATCGTGTTAAGTTGCTAAATTCACAGAACTTGACTGAACCTTGTTGAACCTTCGGTTAAAGTTAGGGGAAGGGAAAAGGTGAACGGAAAACAAAAGAACGGTGTCACAGTTGCTTCACCTCAATGCCATCCTCAAATTCAGTGCATCCATAACAGACACTTGTTATCTGTGTCAATGTTAATTCAGATTATCTTCCCTGAATTCCTCAAAAAATATGCATCAAACATCATCATGAGATGTAGTATTTATGTAAACTGCAATTTAAAAAAAAAAAGAAGAAGCAGGGATTAACATGCAAAACATTAATAGCCACCTAAAAAAAAGGTTGAATTAAATTTGTGGTTTTTTTTGGAGCAGCAGAGCATAAAGGTCTATTTTAGAGGAGGGTCCGGGAGTGTGGGGGTGAAGGGAGGAAGGGGTCAAAAGTAAGAGTGGGTGGGTGGGGGGTGGGGGGCAGGTATATATGCTTGGGAACGTTGGGTTGTCAAGTCTTCTTAGCCGCTGAGAGGATCCTCGCGGTAGTGGATGGCGTATCGCAGTTTCTCCAGCATCACATCCAAAGAGGTGTACTGGGGCAGTTTCACCATGAACATACAGGTCTCCACGCGAATGTAGCGCGAGTCTGGCTGACCTGGAGAGCAGAAAAACAGGAAGGTGTGTTACAACAAAATCACTGAGTGCTGCTCTTCCATAATGAGTCTTGTAATGCAGGTTTACCACTGGAGTTTTTCATGGTTCTGCAGAATGTGGCCAGAAGGCCGTGTAGCAAGTGATAATAAGCTCGTCTACTGATAAAAGTGAGTAAGAGTGTTAAGCTATCTTATCTGTAGTAAACCCTAGTAGACAGATTTAGCCTGTGACTTGAAATAGTAACTCAGATAGGTCCCACCTCTGCGAATGTGAGGATATCATACGGTATCAGAATTAACAGTGTGTCTTTCTACATGGAACTGCTGAGTATATCTCCGTGATACACACCTACTAATTTACAAAAACATGACAAACAACATGTTCAAAGTCTGCCTAAGGTTGCAAGACAACATGAGCTGCTTTGATAATCACTATCAGTAGTTTCTGCACCAACAGCACTAAGAAGAACATCACACAGAGATAGCAGCCCTTGTGTCCAATCACAGCGCTGTTGGAACCTCGTAAGCCGTTACCTGCAGCTCCATCAGGAGGGGCGATCTTCATTGGGTAGGGGGGAACGTGGGCAGTGTCAGGCCCCCCATCCTTGCAGGGGCAGGTGAATGGGATGCGCTCCTGGTTGCAGGCAAATTTGATGAACTTGCAGAGCTCCTCCTGAGTGAACATCTCCAGGGCGGTCCAGAAGAACTCGATGTGCTGGTCTGTCTCCATCAGACCCACCTGATACATGGTGTGAGCCTACAGAGGGAGAGAGTAGGGTGCACTGAAATCAGATTTTAATAATACTAACCTGTAAAAAAGAAAATTATCTTATAGTACTGAAATGAACAAGTCTAACCGACTGACTAAGGTTAAAGCCCTTTATAACAAAGCTCTCTAATTCAGATTTCACACAAATGTAAACTTTACCTTGAGGAACTCCAGGTTGATGTAAGGCAAGCCGCAGGTGCGCAGCTCCATCTCCAGGGGGCTGAGCATGGTGAGCAGCTGCAGGGGAATGATGGAGCCCAGCCCAGCACGCACTGCTGTCATACACTCCACATTCTGCAGCTCCCTGAGACGAAGGCTCCGCACCGCCCGCGCATACACATCCTTATTCTCCCAGCTTAACATAAAGAAGCAATACAATACATCCAGAATGAGAACAGACCAATGTGCTGGGTAGATAGATACAGTTTTGCTGCATCAAATTATTTGAAGACATCTGCAGTCAAGAAAAACATGAGTAGGTTTCCTGTACCTGACGGTGAGGTTGCGGCCTCCCTGACAAAGCTCCACCTCCTCACCAGTCATAGTGATGTAGGTAAAGGTGCAGCAGGGCCGGCTGGGGGAGTCCGGGCTTTCTCCTGAATGGTGCTGGGAGGAGATCTCCGCACACAGGGCCTCCAGCTCTGTCTCATCACTTACCTGCAGTGTCAAATGAAGATGTTATTGTAGCATGGCTTCAGCAGGGAAAGCAGCCTAACATCAACAAGCAAGTTGCTGACACGGTGCCGTCACTTACGTTTTCAAACTTTTTGACGTAGTTGTAGGTGAGCACGTCAGCCTCCTGCAGGTCCTGCTCCAGGTCAAGAGACTCGGCCACCAGACCCTTCCAAAAGGAGCCTAGCAGGTCCAGAGGAAGCGGCACGTCTGCGCGGATGGCTATGCCCAGAAGTTGACCAAAGAAGTGCAACAACTGTTCCTCTGCGTAGCTTATAGGGCATGGTGTCAGGATGTACTTCCCCTGAGGAGAGCAAAAAATAACTATAATTCACACTACAACCCCTGTGATTAACTTTGTTATGCCAGATAATATTCTTAGGAAGGCTGTATTCTTAGGATTCTGATATTAACAGTATAATCTGTAGTTTTGTGATTGTACTCAACTCACTCAAACTCAGAACATTTCATAGTAAAGTTTCAAAATTGTGAGGAAACATTGAGATTTCAGGCAGCATCAGGCCAATCATTACTACAGGTGTATGTCTTGTTTTAAAGAACAAAAGAGTCAAAAACAGGACAAACTGAAAACATGTCAGATACTGAAAGACGTTACCTTGTTCCGGTTGGCTGCAGCACTGGGGCAGGGGAGCAGCAGCGACAGAGCGGAACTCTGTAACTCCTTACACACCTGCCATAGGAAGTGTCTAAAGGAGCCACCTGGAGAGACAGATCCGTCACAGCTACAGTTAGGTTTGAAAAAAAGCAAACATTTTGACAAGTAAAGGACTGTAAGGAAGTACGGAAAAGGATGTGAAGGAGAAATTCTAACTTGTGCCATGAACTTCTTCTCCAGTGAAGCGGATGTTAAAGGCATAGGTCGGGTCCCCTCCACTAGCCAGTTTCACACAAAGTTGGGACGACGGCACGCAGGATAGCTGGCGTGCTGCCTGGCAGAAATACGTGTTCTCTGAAGATCTGATCTCACCTGAAGGACGGAAACAGGCCAGAGAATCAGACAGAATGTTTGCAACGAACCAGTACAAGTGATATGAAATTGGAAAAAAAAAAACAAACAAAAAAAAAACAAAACATGTGAACAAGTGAAAGGAATGCCTACCTCCCACAATCTCGAGAGGATCCAGTGTAATCTCTGGAGCAGCGTGGTCAGCTGTTCGCTGTACTGTGGCGTTCAGTACTCTGTTCATTACTGTGACCTTCGTGTCATAGAAGATTAGACCTGTAACAAATGAGGACAGAAGAAGTGGTAAGGGTGACAAAGATTAGATCTGATCAGATTCACATTGTTTTTAGTCCACTTCAGATATTTAAATTTTAACAGAGTGAGTTTCCTAAATTGGTCAATACACTGATACGGTCACACCTCAAAAACATGGCCCACATAGTTGACTTTGTCCCATTAACCTTCTAGATCTGTGCTGAGATCCTACTCACCTTTGGCCTCACATAACAGTGCTGCAATGCTGTTCTGATAGGTATGCGTCTGTCTTAGCTCCACCAGCGGCAGAAAGAAACTCTCCAGGGTGTTGTTGAGGGACTGCAGCAGAGCGAAGCGCAAACGCAGACTCTCCACAGGCACATCTGAAAACACACAAAACGTAATTTGTAGCTGACAACAACAGAGCGAGTGTGAACTGTGCACATTACATTACAGATGAAAATATGTACGATGGATTCACAAGAATAAGTCATTAAAAGAGGCTTTGTTGACTTGAATCTCTTGTGAGTGAGCGTACAGTCATGCTTTACTGCGCGGGCAGGTTTCTTACTGAGCAGGCTTGCCACACGGGGATCAGCGGTATCACTGGTGTCCAGGTAGACTTCATGGGGGTGTAGTCTGGCTGGTGTAATAGCCAGGTGACGGCACAGCCTGTTGATGTACTGGACCAATGCCACATCCATTTCCAAGCTCCACTTCCTACAGGCCTTCTGGGCGTGACGAGTGTCTATACAGGTGCACCTAGAAAAGAGGGCAGCTGCTGTTAAATACAGAGGTGTCACTCTTACCCACATATTTATATCCTCTAGTTTGTTAAAAAGGTAAACAGAGTGTCTTATATACAGCTTCCATCCACACTATAGGACACTATGCAACATATTACAGGAGACAATTACATGAATGCTGTGATGCAGGTTATATAATGGTTGTTAAAAGAGGACTTGGGTAAAAACATGAGCAATATATACAATTTTAAACAACTGCATTCGCTTACTTTATGATTAAGTCTGATAAATCAAATATCAGATCACTACAAAACTTAATTTGATAAAGCTTTAAAGGAGACACATTTTGTCACAACAGCTAGTGTATAAATGTGGCAGAATTTGAGCTACAGCAGTCCGAGTGCTGGTTATTGGAGTCTGACTCTCCTGTTCTCACCTTTCAAAGTGGAGGTCATAACCACAAGCCAAAATTGCCCTCCAGACGCTGCGGATGTCCTGCTTGGCACGGTCAACAGCAAATTTATGGAAGCCTTCCAGTGTCAAGTACTTCTCCTCTGGGACTAAAGAAAACAAAGTGGTATGTGAAGCAGCTCACAGGTCTGGGTTTAAAAAACTCAAGACTCAGGTTTATGGGGCGTCGTGTGGTGCAGTGGGTTAAGCAGGCGCCCATATGTAGAGGCTACAGTCCTCGCTGCAGCTGGCCCCGGTTCGACTCTCGCATCGGACGGCCCTTTGCTGCGTGTCATTCCCCCTCTCTCTGCCTCACCATTTCCTGTCTCTCTACTGTCCTGTCCATTAAAGGCACAAAAAGCCCCCCCCAAAAAATATATAACTTTAAGACTCAGGTTTATTCTAGTGGGATAGTAAAGCATCACAGTAGTGCCTTATCTTATCTTAGTCATAATTCAAATATCGCTAATTTTACCTGGCCAACAGTAAAAACATACCAAGATGCATTTAACTTCCAATTATATAAAACAAAGCAGAAACAAAAGCAGAAAATCCTCACTTTTCTGTCAGTGGACGCAGTTCTCAAGCAAAAATTTAATTGATTTAACTTTTGCTAGGAACATTTTGCAAACACTATGTTAAGCCTGCTGTCTTGAACTTGTGTGTAGTCAAAGTGTGACTACTACAAACCTTCATTTTTTTTAGCAGGAGACTTTTCCACATCTTTCTCATCAGGTCTGGATTTCTCAGGAGACTTTGGCTTCAGAACTGTCTTCTTCTCACTCAGCGCAGTCCTGGCACAGGCAAGAAACCACAAAAGTTCAATTTCATTATTGCGTCCAAGTGTAAATGTACCTAAACTTGTGCTTGTGTTTCAAAGTGTTCTGTGGGAAATTACTAACCTGACACTGTTGAGCACAGACTTTTCCTTGGTGGGAGGTTTGGTGATGGGCCTCTTGGTGCTCACAACCTTCCCTTGATGTTGCTCTTTTCCTGCCTTACTGTACTTGTTCTTATTGGGCTTGGGAGTACCATACTTTCTTAGAATCTGAATAAAAAACAAATCATTGTGACACAACTGAATGTACATATAGTATAAAGTGTTAATGTGTTTCTGTTAGTTGAAACAACTCCCCCACTACTGTACATCGCAGTAGTACCTGAGTAAGTTGGTCTTCAAGTACTTTCTTGGGAGGACGAACATTCGTGAAGAAAGTATGCAGAAGGTTGCCAGGCGTCTGAGAGTTGATCTGCTCTTTGCTGAGGTAAATGTCAGACACTTTAACCGGCTTGGCCGGTGTGAGGCTGAGCATCTGCTCCGAGTGCACACAGCTCTTAAAAATATCTGTGAGGACATCTCGTGCTCCAGGCACAAGCTTGTCACCTTAAAACATGGAGATAAGATTTAAGATTGTATTCTGTCAGAACTGTCACTGTGCAAAAGCAGAAAATATCTAATCAAACACCAACCTCTGACTGATTTGTCCAGGAAGTAGTCTTCAAGGGCGGAGCTTCCCTGTGTGTCAAACAGGCTTTGGTTAACACTGGAGGCTGTGAGGATCTCCTCATTGGTCAATTCCATTAGCTCCTCTTCACCTTCCAGACTGGACAAACCAATCAGGTCGCTGCTGTTGAAAAGACTGGCACGGATTTTTTCCACTTTGGCCCGAGAACGAACCTATAATCAAAAAAACAAAGATAAGTGTATTTCCTCAGAACAAAACAAAATCAAACCGCTTAATTCTATTAATGTGCTCTTAATTAACCCACCTCAATGACAGCATAGCCCTTGATGGGCCTAGCCATGACTGCATTGCTCTCCAGTGAGGTGACTGTGTGCACGGAGCCCCCATCCGACACCGACGGTGTATCTGCACTGTCGAGAGGCTCCCCCAAGCTGCCGAGACTCCCCAGGCTTCCTGTACTACACAGGGAGGTATCTAGACTCTCCTGACTAGAAACAGTCTGGGGGTCCTGGGGGCCCTGTTGTGGGTATGTAACAGCTGAACCTGCAGCAGCAGGCGTGAGAGGTTGAACAGCTGACAGCTCCTGATCGACAGAAAGTTCACTGGCAGTGCGGGAGACTCCCTGAGAGGAGCTACAGATGGAGGTCTGGCTGGTAGAAGCTGAAGCGCTCACACTCAAAGCTGGAGTCACGCTGCTGGAGCTGTCAGGACTCTCGGGACCTCCGTTGTTAGGGAAAGGGCGCTCAGGTTCAGGGCCTGCTTTGCCATCCTGAGGGCTGGAAACCCCGGCTCCAGCTTTGGGCTTCTTGGGGTCCTCTTCCTGCAGAGGGATGAACACTTCATCTTTGAAGAGGCCTCCGTGTGCGTTGCAGGCTCTGCGGATGGCATTTCGAACCACCACCTCCTCCAGGTGCGTGGGGATACCTGAGAGCACCAGCAGGCGACTGTGGGCAGTAGGCCCCACCAGGGCCTGGCAGGCATCTGTCACTGCATCACTGGTCACACTTAAACCCTGTGGGTCCTTATTGGCAAGATGTCGTAGGATCATCAGGAGAGTGAGGCAGCGGTGGAACCACAGCATGTCCTCAGGTTTACTGCCCGCCATGTTCAGCAGGGCACTGTCACTCTCTGACAACCGTGCACCTCCACTTCCCCGTTTCCCAGAGACTGCTGCTGCCACTGCAGCCGCTGCTCTCTCACGCTTCATCTTCACCTTCTTACGTTTGGAAAGCAGACTGGGGCTCTGTGGTGTTTGACCTGGGGATGATGAGGACGATGACGAGGAGTCACTGAGGTTGGGGGCGCTGGTGGAAGACAGGGCTCCCACTGAAGAACCACCAACATTCAGGGGGAGTGTCACCTCAGCGACAGCCAGACACACCTCCATCAGAGCGTGGAAGTAGGTGGAGAACCGGCTCTGCTCTGCCCCCAGAGCCAATGAAATGCCTCCAGACGAAGACCCGCCTGCACCAGCACCTGCAGCAGTCCACCCCTGAGTCTCCCGGTCGTAGAGCTTTCGGAGTTCAGTCTGCAGGGCCATGAGCACTGCGAGGCAGGGGTTAAGCAGCAGAGCAATGGAGCTGGAAAGGCCAGCTGGGCTCTTGCGCTGTTCCAAGTGGTGAATCTTCCGCAAGACTTCAGCTAACAAGTGAAAGATGAGTTCCTTGATGGAAGGAGCCAGATCAGTGGTCCAAAGCAAACCACCTAAAACAATAGGAAAAATGGGATTCTGGGAAATCTTAATTCATGTTTGGCATGATTTATCTCACAAGCTTTCAAAGTACTTCTATGACTCATGGAGCTTTTCAGTGAAGAATAATGAATATTTGGGTTCAAGCAGCTAACAAACTGAACATTTTATGATTTAAGATTGCCATTTTTGACCTCTTAAGTATGAGGTTCTTTTCTTAGGGGAGTGATGTTGTGAAAAATCTTCCCACGTCTAAAGCGGTAATGTAGCGCTTTGTTTTTACTGGCATGTTTTTTTTAACATTCAACTCAAAAGGGGTTTACAAAGAATTTCACCATCTTAGCTTTACATAATACCCAAAGGCCAAAAAAACAAAATCAAGAACAAAATGTAAAATAGAGTTATAAAATTGCAAACAAATAATTTGGGTCAGCAAAATTGTACTCCGGTTACATTTATCCTAAGGTGTACACAACCGTACTAACAGGTTAATAAATTAGACTTGCTGAATGTAGTCAAAAATGGGTGTTCAACCTACCTAGTAGTTCTACCACCTGCAGCAGCACAGACGAGGGAACCGTGTCCAGCTCATCCTCTGACCGTTCACTGCCCTCTCCCAGCTTCCACGTCAACAGCTGTTCAGCAAACGCCATGGCCAGAGGAAACTCCAGTGGCAAGGAGTGCAGCACCAGTACAGCACCAGGAGGGGGCGACACTCCTGTAAACAAGAATATTACATATTTAATTTTTTTTTTTTCATCCTGTAACAGATTATTTTTGATGAAAACTTGAAGCAGCTTTAGAGTTAGATACTCACCCAGTTTGATGTGTACTTTATCAGTGGGTATGATAACAGAGGGGTATTGGTTGGTGGTGGGAGGGGGAGTAAGGCCTGTGTTGGTAGGTGAAGCATCCAGAGGATAGCACACAGCCTCCATCAGATTTAGTTGGCCATTTCTACGCACTTTGTGACCCAGACCATACACCATGACTCGGGCCCAGGGAGCCTTGTACAGGCTTGAGCTAATGGAGTGGAAAAGGTGGGAGAGAAATGTAACAAGGAAAAGGATGGTAAGAAATCCAAATTCATCGTTAATTGCTTAAGCGTAATAGAGCAAAGTAACTCACTCTTTGCGGCAACCTAGCTGGCTCTCCTTGCAGGATACGATCACAAATGCAGCACCTGGAAAGCTGACATCCATGCTAACCTTTGACTCCGTTACAGGAAACTCCTCAGATGTGAACTGCTCTGGTGCGTTCTGTCAAAATGAACAGAGACATTTAGCTGCTTTACAAAGTAGTATCCAGAGAGTTCATTAAATATAGCACTGAGTGGCAGAGCTGACCTGTAGAAAGCAGCAGATCTGTTTTGTGAGCTCCAATAAGCTTTCCTCTCCTTGATGCAAGGCACGGGTGATGGCCACTGTCAACCACTCCCGGATGGGCTGAGCATTGCCCTGATAGAACAGGTCTGTCGGAGAGCAGCTTTGACCCTGGAGGTTATGAAGCACAGACTGGGCCAGCAGGATAGAACTTGAACTGATAGTGCCATCTGCAGGAAGAACAACATCAGAGCATTCAGTACAGAAACGCAACAGAGCATTTACATCACATACTTGAGAAATCAAGTTATTCATAATTTAAACTCACCAGGGAGGGGTGGAGCCAGCAGCTGATTGGACAGAAGCTGCAGGTGTTCCAAGGTGATGTCACGGATAGCAGGTATGTGGAAGAGACGAGTGAAGGTGTGGGGATTCTTGGGGGCAAAGATGTTGAGCAAGGCCATACGGCAGTATAACCGAGCCAGCGCACTCTCACAGCGAAGCAGTTCCCTGAGGCAAAGCAGGAAAATAGACGTGATTTTGAGCACAAGAGCAGGATGCCTATAAATGAAATGATGATCATCCTCATTAAGTTCATATGTTACCTATGAATCTGAATGTTGCTACTGTCTAGTGAGACCAAGCCATTGGCCGCAGTGCGTCGAGATCCAGCAGGTGGGCGCTCCAGCATCTCAATGGGGTACCAGTACCTCACCAGCACCCCCTCACTGCGCAGGTAGGTCTCCACCTGTACAAGTTCATTCACCTGAACAAACACACATACACAAAACAAGTTAGTTTACTGATAAAGTCACTGTTAAGCTACTGAAGTACTGTACTTACAAGTATTATACTTACAGAGTCCACATCGAGCACCACCCCATGCAAACCAAAGGTCTTCAACATGCCCCGGATAGCAAACTTGGGCAGTGCTGTTCCCCCCGTAGTGCTGTTGGTATTGTTGCTGTCAGGACAGCGGATGACCACCGTCAAGCCTGTGTTGAAAAAGCAGATTATCATCAAGGTCAATGAAAATGCAGAACAGTTTTAATGCAGTGCTTTATGTTCCCTGAGGTTAGATCATTTCAACTTGTATAGTGATGTAAGTGGGTGGTACCTTTGCGAACTTTGTCAATGGTGAACTTGTTGGCCTCATCCTTGATATCCTCAATGGTAGGGAGGTAGAGGTCACGGGGGATGCCACCATTCTCTTCATAAAGGAACTCCACTGTCTGTCTTGCAATGTCCACCATACCTGTTCCCATTCAAATACACCACAGAGATAAACACTGTTAAAGCTTAACCTATATTAAATATATTATATGTACGTATATATATATATATATATGTATATATTAACCTATATTAACCAGAATTGTGCAGAATTTTCAGACTGAACATCAGTATAAAATATGCATAGGCTCAGAATGGGTATTGTTTAGTTAGCCATTCATTTAATAAAGGAGGCAATAACTTTTGTCACTTAATTTCATGTCACAGTAGCACTATGATTTTCCTACCTTGTTTTCATATATTAAAGGATCATTCATTTTTCTATTATATTACGACAGCACCTGTTTGTATGTTGTGTATTGCACCTTCATTATTAGAGGCATTCATCTTGCTACAGAATATATTTTCCATTTCTTTTCTGTTCCATTTTTTCCTCCAAAGCAATGTTCTGACTCAGAGTTTCTGACAGCTTTTAGAGGTGCCAGCAATCCACTTTCATTCATTCTGTTTGTGATATATTCATGATTAGATTCAGACACAGACATGCCGTCACCTGTTTACAAAACCTTGAAGTTTGTGGATCTGCTGACCTGTTTATTCCTTGTCTTAATCAAATGATGTTGGCAATATAAATGTTTTATGTTATGGTAATTTGCTGCGTTATACAATATTTTTGTTCTATGTTTTAATGATATGCTTTCATTCTTTACCCAGCTGCAGAGCTCCTTTGATTTGATCCAGGCCAGATTTCCTTTCAGCTTCATTACGGAACCGCCTACGAATGGTCGGAAACACTTTGGTCTCCCAGGCCTTGACCAGCAGGGCATAATGGTCCTCCTAATGTCAAACCCAAATCAACATAAATCATATCAAATCAAATATACAAGCACACCAACGTTTTCTCGATACAGTGTGAATAAGTGGAGTCCTTACTCACCCTCGGAACATCGTCATCATCCTCGTCATCACTTTCATCATCTGCAATAGGCGGAGGATGTGAGTCAGGCCCAGAGGTGACTAGGTTCTCGTAGCTCAGCTCCACCTTGTAATGGCACGACAGGTCACTGTTGTACTCTGTACCAAGAGGAAAAGACAAACACAAGATGTATATTTCACACATACTACCAACTCATAAAAAATGATAAACAAAAGAAATCTAAAATAAAAGCATGCACATTTTTAGTTAAAACTGAGATGAAGGTCATAGACATACGTTGCTGGGCAACGGCAACAGCTGCGATTCGGCAAGGGGGTCCATGGGACCAGTGTCTGATGTAACGCTTGCACCTGCATCATTATCACTGTCTGAAGCCATAGCAAAGGGCAGTGCTTCAAAATTTGCGCTTATTTCCTCTGCAAGGTCCACACATAAGTCAGCCGCATTTCTGTGTGCTTGGCCCTCTGCGTATGCAAAAGGCCGGCTTCCAAAGTTGGCACGGATCTTTGAGTTCTACAAAAAGGAAACAGCAAAAAAAACAGAGTTAATCTTGAGGGAGAACATAAAATACATATTCCATATATGTGATGAACCAACTTTTACAAGAGCTCAACAACTGTTCAAATATAAGGCTTTCAAGGTCATTTTAGCTACAGAAACCCACCTTCTTTTGAATGTGTACCAGGGGCCACATTCCACCTGCCACATCCTCAAGAATGGGGCTGAGCCGCTGGCCACAGTAGGTAAAGTAGACCCTGCCTTTAGGGGCCTGACCAGGGGGTGGAGGAGTACCCTCAGAGCGCTCCCAGCCTATTCCAGCCACATCACCTGTGTTTATGCAAATGTAAGATCACATCTCAACAATGATGTTAACAGGTAATGACATATTTTAAAGCATGCAAACACTGGATACAGCTTGAGTTAAGGAAGCAAGATATGTTTACAAAAAGGGTTTTGTTGAAAAAGCAGCCAGTTAAGATACAATGGTTTTAAGGAGTTTAGTTCAAATCCATAACACACATCACTGTATGGATTTCTACATCAAAACAAGAGATGAACAAAAAGTTTTTGTACTCCTGTCTCACCAGGAAGTAGAGCCACATCCAGCCTGACACTTTTCCACTGCAGCAGACTGGAGCCATTGTAATGTACTGCCCTACCATTACTGACACACAGACAGATAGGAGACAGACGTACAGAGACGGAATGACACAAAAGAGAAAGATAGCAGTCAGCACTCAAGTCAGAAACAGAGCAGTGAGGAAAAAGATGGAGTCTCTCAGATTGAATATGCAGTTGAACATACTTATGAAACAGACATGTGCCGACTGGGTTGGTCCACGCTCCGTCTCTCTTCTCTGCCTCAGTGGCAAAACCAAAGGACACAATTGGGCCACTGTCCTCCTCAGAGTCTCCATAGGAGACGATTTCTATCTCCCAGTAGAAAGAAGGTGCCTGCAGGGACAAAGAGAAGTAAATAGAAGACTAAGGGTATGATTTTATTATTTTACTTCTTTAATAGACTTTCAAACAAAGTTGGCAAATATTAATGCAGGAGTGCATTCCACTGTGATCTGTGCACCTGAATTGGTACAGGAGAGGTGGCGTAGATGAATGTGCCTCGAGGCAGACCTCCTCCAGCACTTGGATCAGCCAAGAAGGTGACAGAGGTCAGACGGGATGAGAACATGCAGGCACGGACTGGAGGGAACACTCTGGATGGACACCAAGTAATTTCCTTGGGCTGGTGCAGCAAGCACATCAAAGGGAGATCATTGGAAACAAATCAGACTGTAGTACATCAAAATGTCTTTGAAGGTTTTTGAGCCCATTATGAGCTGACGCTTGCAGCAATATAAGAATTTCATACCATAATTATCTTGGCTTCAGCTGTCAGTTAATTAATACATGTTCAAGAGACTTTTGTGGTTTTCCATCAGCACTTTTTTTAAAACTAAAATTAAACTCTCTTAAATAAGGGAAACATTCAGTTATTGCTTTTTCTGCTTATGCAAACAAACGATTGTTTTTCCACCTTCTTCCAGGATAAATATGTATTTTCTGCAACATGCAGATGTATGTTCCATGAGGGGGTTTCTCTTGTGTTAGTTGTTCCTTACTGCAACAAATAACGTAATCAAAACAAGAACTATTCTATAAACTTGGGTGACTCCCACCTGGCGCCTGTCTGTCTGCAGAGGTGGAGGTGGTGGCCGAGCACAGTCCCGGTACAGCATTCTCACCCTTTCACATTGAGCCTCCACCATGCCAAGACGCTCTCCTGCACGATGAAAGAAATGTGTCACGCACACAGCTGCCAACTGTGCATGGTGTTGCAGACCAAACGCATTACACTGTATTTGAGATGTTTTTGGGTGCTCAAATTATTTGTGTGGATACATGCTCACCGGGGCTGCATTCCTGGGCAACCAGGTTGAGAACCTCTACAGCGGCAGGACACTGCTGAATGAACTCTTCACAGAAGGAGCTATCTTCAAGGAGCTGTGCCATCACCAGGCATGCCCTGGAAAAAAAAACAAAAAACACCAGTAAGAACATTGTAATATGTGTCCAGGCTATGGTTTTGCTGTGTTTCGTAGTATTTTTTTCAACATTATTAGATCACATTAGCAGAGTTAAAGTTTCAAAGGGTTTCAAGTACTCACATTTTAAATACAGCAGATGAAAAACAACATTGTTCAGCCGTTAACCATCAGTAAACTTGGAACTAGTGAGGTTTAGAAGCGGATTCTCAAAATGGCAACATAGTACTCCTCAGAAAACAAAACAGATTTAACGTGGGGCCATCAGTATCCACCACTTTGACAAGATGCACAGATAATTCACAGACGAGTTTACTTACATGAGCATTTACTAACCTGGTTCTGATTTCAGCCAGCAAGCGCACTGCAGCCATTACTGGGCTGGAGCCATCTCCTGTAGCTGGTAGAGAGGTGTGAATGGAGAGACTGCCCTCCTGTGGCAAAAGCATGGACTGCACTGCTTGTACCACCTTTTCTGTGATTGACAGCTTGTACAGAGGGAGAGCCTGTTGGAGGTGGGTTAGAATTGAAAGAGACACACTGAGATTCAGACAGCTATTTTCCAGTAAAGTAAGGACTCGCTTGTGTGTTCATGCTGGAATTCTTACCTCAGATCTGGGAGTGCAGAGGCGTGATATAGGTACAGTCAGGATGTCTGAGGCTTTGCAAGCTTTCCTATACTCACAAGAAGGAAACTTGACTGTAGCGATGCCCTCCTGCTCATTTATGGACATAACTATGCCCACACTGCCCAGCACTCCTTTACCTACCACCTGGAATCACAGGATATGACAGCAGTTAACATTTCATTGCTTCCAATGAAAATAATGGCGCCATGTTGATGTGTTTTTATTGATGCAAATTACAGCGCACACGTTAGTATGTTAAGCATAGCATTTTCACAATGTAATCTCCTTTAACTAACCTGGACCTCAGAGCCGATCTTAATAGTTTCTTTGAAGCCTCCAAGGGCGCAGAGTGCAGCAACAGCCTGTCTGCCAATGGCCTGCAGCTTAGCCAGTTTCCTGCCACTGCTGCTGCCATTTTCCAGAATACTCTCAGCATACTTCCCCAGCTGAGGAATAAACATTAGCGCCCGGGAGAGCACCTACCACAAAACCCAAAGGAAAAAGCATTAGGTTTATGACATACGGTATCATAAAGGATCAAATAGATGTCATGCTAAATAGAAATTATTTTCAGTGATTTTAAATGATCAATGACCCTGTAGTGACTATTCACAGTTACAGTATCAGTTACCAGCACCAAGTATAATGAAAGCTAAGAAGGTAGAAACGTGATAATCATTTACCTTTTCAGCAGTGCTGGTCCAGATCTGAGCAGTGTTGGACTCGGGAGCAGTGAGCAGACTATGCAGCAGAGCAATAACCTCAGCAGCCATACTGTTGGCGACATGGCCACTGATGAACGGCCTTACAGGGTCCGACCTATTCAAGGCAGGTTTTGAGAAGAGACGTCACAACCACAATCAAGATTGATGTCGGTCACATACGCGTGTTGCCCAATATATGCCATACTCTCTCCGTAGCATTTTTGATTGCCAAGGGAGTGTGGACTACTTGGAATACTGAAACTTTAACTTGTATATCTGATCGCTAAATCAAACAGTACCTGGCCAGCTCAGCATTCCTGTCCCTACAAACAGCAGTCTGAGCAGTTTTCTTCTTGTCGCCAGTGGTGATGCCTCCAGCAGTCTCCTGGGCCAGAGTCTCCACAGGAGGACCAACACTCACTATCAGACCAGACTGGGCCCACTTGTTGGCTTTCCTCAGGGCAGCAGATGCCTCCTCTGTGATCACCTCACAGCTTCCACTCTAGGGAGGGATTCAAATAGGATGGAGGTGAGAAAAGGCTACAGTAAAACTACTATTCATTTGGTGAACATATGCTGTTGAATTAAACTTTTTCTTACTCATATCAAAACTTTTACCTTAGTCATGTCTCTGTCCATCTTTACCACCTTTTCCATGTTTGCTCCTGTGCCAAGCCGAAAGGGACGTCCCTCTGAGCTGCTGTATTTAGAAGGGATTGGTAGAATGCTCATGTCAGGGAAGCCTAGACTGAGTTCACTAATATGAAAACACAAGCAGCCTTTTTCCACCAAATTTAGCAGGTATACGCAGGTTTTTTTAAACACGGCTAAACCCTGTAATAAAACCAGATTGAGCCCCTTTCCACTGCCTGTCAAGTTTGCCTTTCAGTTTGTACTAAGGACACGCACAACTGCGAGGAGCAGAGCAAACACACAGGGGGGGAGAGGGAGCTGCTAGCTGCCGTGTTAACTGGTAAAATGGATCTGTCAGGTCTCATCTCCGGGTTGGTGCTCCTGTAAAAGTGTTGAAGCCTCCGTGTGAGACTTATTTGTGTGAAAACGTATTTTTAAGCTCCACTGCTCCGTGACAGGCCTACAGTGTCTGTGCTTTGAAAGACGTTACAGGAGGAAAAGAGGTGAAAATAAGCGTGTTCATTCACAATCATTTGACCTAGGTGTGAATGCAATTTTTTCCCTTTTCCATTGCCGACAAAAGCCAGATGTTAGCGGGTCTTAGTGGATTTTTTGACCAGTGGAAAAGGAGCTCTACTTTAGGGGAGGTCATACCTGAGAAGTGGTTGTAGAACCTCATGAGAAGACTGGTCCTCTCTCTTGTGGATAAAGATTGACAGTTTGCCGTCAACAGCCTCTCCCTCCTCCCCTACATCCTCAGATTTCAGAGCTCCTTTGGAACTGGCTCGGGATAGACTAGTGTCTGGCTCAGAGGAGCTGGGGGAGAGCAGGGTCTGACAGCCTAGTAAAGAGGGAACATTGTAATTAGCAGGAGAAAATGCCTCTCGTCCAGTTTAGCATGTTTTTAGCATTTTAGCATTTAGCAAAGTATTTGCTTACAGGGACCACCCCTTATCACACACGTATTTAGTAGGAAAAGAGACCAACCTGGTACTACATAGTCTGCCAGCTTGGCTAGCAGCAAGGCAGCTATACGTGAGGCAGGGTCACTTGCATCTTGCTGCTCAGCATCTAGCGTGTTAATAGAGTAGCTCCATGACGGCAGGGCCACATTACCACAGTCCTCCACACTCATGAGAGGCAGGGCAGCTCGGCATAGCTGGAGGATGATAAGTACCAGCTTTGGAGAAGGTCTCTGATCAAGCAGCAGAGACAAGAGCTTAGAAACACAGGCTGGCTGGCTAAGTATAGCTTTCCCTATGTGGCTCCTGAAAAACAAAAGAAAAGGAACATATACATATATAATATAATACATGATATAAATAAATACATGATACATGATATACAAACATGACATAAAACCCTACCTGGAGAGGTCATTGAGCAGACTGAGCACATCCTGTAAGGCATCATTGCCAGCTGCCTGATTCCCACAACACTCTGTGGCCCTGGCCAGGTGATTGGTCAGCAGGCTGGATACTTGCCGTGCCAGACCAGAGTGCACTGCATCTGTCGACCCACCTTAGAAGAGCGAAAACAATTATTACTAACCTATCATTACACCATACAACTAATCATTTCATCTGACAGTGTGGCAAACCCTTAACATCTTTAACCCATTTATACCGGATGCTGCGCAGCGCAACATTGCCCCTCCCACCGGTTGCTGCGTAGCGCAGCATTGAGTCTCCTGCCAGCTGCTGTGTAGCGCAGCATTGTTGATTCTCTCGTCATTTTCATGACGCATGCAGCATATAAATATGTAAAATATGTATAAATATATCATGAAAATGACGAGGAATCAACAATGCTGCGCTACGCAGCAGCCGGTATGAATGGGTTAAAGTGCCCTCATTACTGAGTAACGTTTACACTAGTCGCTGTTCATACACAATCAGAATGAGTAGCTACCAACTTCATACCTTCCACCTTCTCCCACTCAATGCATCGGTTGGCCAGCACCTGGAAAGCAGCCCAAGCCATGGTGGCCACCTTCTGCTTTTTGGTCTGTTTCTCATTTGAGCTGCATTCCCTCTGACCACTTAGACTGCACAGGCTGTCCATAAGCTGAACCAGCCCACTCCGGACTAGGCACTGCTCCTCACTCCTGTGACAACACAGACAACAAATGAGGGTCAGCAATATCAGGGTCTAGTAGCATAGGAATAATAAAAGAGCAATAATTTAAGATGGATTCTCTTGCCTGGTGTAGGGGATTGTGCAAAGCAAGCCAATACTGTTTGCACAAGCAATGGGGTAGCGAGCACATAGTGACACTACAGACGTCATGGTCTCCCCAAAGGCTTCCTGCACCTGCTCCACCATTCCACCACAGGTCAGCTCCTCAATCCTGCACAGATGGCACACAAACACAGATGTGTAGAGGAACCAGACACAATCTGGGCCATTATACTCAGCCATTATCTGTTTTTTGTATAATACTTTAATATGATGGCTGCAATGCAAAACCTTACAGAGTCTTTCAAAAGTTTTTGTTGTAGTTACTGATTGTTAATTGTGGTTCAGCCTCTCCTCTTACCTTGGGCCACCTTGCAGTACCATAGTGACAGGCCCAACCAGGTGGGTGACCCCACCCACTCTAACAGCAGCAGTGAGCAACTCCCTCATATGAACAAGAGCCTGCTTCCGTGTGCTGCCACGTCTCCATCGTGTCTGCGCAGCAGACAGGAAACTGCTGCTTGACACCTACAGAAATGACAGGTAAATATCTCAATGTCAAACCAGAGTTCACACAATGATTCTCATGCAGCTATGGCAACAAACAACTCAGTAAAAAAATGGCAATGAGTGATGAGTAAGAAACTAACAGCTTGATCAGGTGTAGTCCCAATAAATGCAAAGAGCTGTCCCAGCAGCACACTGTATGTTGGCTTGTCACGGTTGTCCTCTATGGCCAGAGACTGCAGCAGGGTAAATGAGCTGCTGCGATGACTAGTAGGGTGGTGTCGCCTCCTGAAGTTTAAAAAAAAAAAAAAGACAACCAGTAAAAGAATAAATTCAATCTCTGTTTCATTCCGATGATTCACTATAATTAAAACTCAACTCAAAAAATCAACACAGACCTTTGTGGAGCGTGCGTAAACTCCAAGTCTTGGTTAGCAATCATCTCCAGGTCAGAGGGTGCAGACATGCTGCGCAGGAAGACTGGCTGCTTTACCAAGGGGATCACGGTCTTGGCATCTGACACTGACTTAGAGGCTGACGCAAAAAATTTGATTAATTAGTTGAAACTCAAACTCATCTGCCATCACTGATGTCCTGGGGTAACTAAAACACTTACCGATCATGCAGGAATTAATAACTCACAAATGAAAATACTGATTCTCAGAAATAAGGCAATCAAACAATGCATTTCCAGGAATTCATTAAAGTCAGGCTCTCGTGTGACTTACGTAACTGTACCCACAAATTTAATAAGAACACTAGATCAAGGACATTTTAATAGTGTGAGTGTTTGACAACATGCAGCTTGAAAATCTCATTGAAAGAGCAAGTCTCTAATCAAAACAAGGTTCCACTTAGCAGCTACTTAGCACCATAAGAAGACATAAAAAGATTATGTGTACCTGGACCTGGTGTGCCAGCAGGTGTGGTGGTTAGGCTTCTGCAATGTGGAGCGATGGTAACATGGAGCAGCAGCTCGGTGCGGTTCATCAGACTTTTCACCAGCGCCTTAGTTTTGACAAGTGGGGTGCTACTTCTGATGTGTGTGGTGTTTACCTCCTGGAAGAACTTCTCCCTGTTGGTGCAGATGCATAGTGTTAGGATATTGACATAACATATAGTTTGCCTCAACTAACTAACTGACTAGCTGAATTACTTGCCTCAATGCAAGGACAACATTTTCCAAGTCACTAAAGTCAAGTGGGACCTCCTTCAGGGAGCAGAGTAGTTCCAGCTCCTTAATTTTGTTCTGGTACAAAAAGCAAAACAAAACAATCACAGCAAATGGTAGTGGTAATGGAATTATCTCTTGAGCAAAAATTGAAAACTGTGCACATGGTGTATATTTGAATAGTGAAGGGTACCTCAAAGAAGTGGTAGTCGTGAAAGAAAGGAGCGTTGTTCTCCAGCTTTCCCTGCTGGGCCTCCTCTACCTCATTCTGCCACTTCTGTTCCAATTCTGCTACACTCTGAACGCAACACGGGAGATAATTAGACACAGATTAACAGTCTTCCACTCTTTGCTTCTGTTCAAGTTGGTAACCTGATTTATTTTACTTTTATTAATATTAATAAAAGTTTTTTTTTTTTCTTCACTAAAATCATGTGCTCTGGTTAGTCTCGACCTTATTTCCTAATTTTCCAGGTTATATTTTATATTTTAATATACTGCCTGTCATGCAAATATCTCAAATTTGTTGTCACATCCTCAGCATCCTGACAATTACAAATATGATGAACATTATATTAATCCATTAATCCTATTTCCTGTAGCCAATATCAAATACTACAAATTAAACTACTTCAGAAAGAACTTGCTTGAATGTCTTCATTAAAAACAGAGGAAATGAGCAACATGCATAATGTGTACAGTGTGTATTTAACACGCAAACATAATCTAAAGCATAATGTTTTTTTTTTTTAAAAAACCTTGTTGTGTAACTTTACCTGTAGCTGACGCTCCATGGCATTGATCTTCTTGAATGTCTCAGCCATGATCTTACAGACCAGGTCATACTCCTCTGCGTGATCCTCACGGTATTGGTAGTTGACAAGTGACTGAAGGGCATCCACCAGGCTTAGGTGTTTGATGACACAAGATACGATAACCTCCTCCATCACATCTGGTCTGATCACCTCCCTTGAAGAAAAAATAGTTGAGTATAAAAGTTACATAATGCACTTGACAAGAAAACAATCAGATGTTTACTTTATAGTGGGTATGCATCGATATCAGCAATATCACCTCCCTTATTCATAAACATACAAAAACTATGGCTGCTTTGAATAGGGAGAGCTACAGCACAAACATGTCGAAAACAGCCGTTGGAACAGAACTGAAAATTTACAGTATGAACACAGCCTCAAGGCACACACAAATCCTAGATTTCTGGTCCTATTTTAAAGCAGGATGTGTCTGCCTAATCAAAATCACAAGGACTTCAAAGGATATTCTGATCATCTGTGGACAGTTTTGTAAAATTTTTATATTTATATTAAATAATTCACTCACTCTGTGCTTGATTATTTAAAGTTACACAGAAAAATTAGGAAGAATTGTTTCAAAATGGCCTCTGTTTATCAGTGTTTGTGTTTACCACTTCTGGGGCGGTGACCACTGTGATTTCTGCATACAGCATGGAGATGACACATGCATATCCTCTACTACTGTAACAGCATGAACTTCTTACTTGATGCTGGGACGGAACTGTGGACGAGCCCTTCCAGACACCTCTCGTAGCCTTCCCATGACGCCTGGAGGGAGGCGGATACGAGGCAAGTCAAAGTAGGTCCCTGGCATAAGGCCTGGAGGTGGGATGAGCACGTCAGAGGGGTAGATGAACTCCCGGTCCTCCTCAATAGTGAGTGGCAGAGGTGAAGGGCTGGGTGTGAGGGCAGGAGAGATTGCACCATTTGCTTCCACCTGCCACTGGCACCTAGAGAAAAAACACAGCTTGTCACCTGTCTGTCATCTTGGCTGCCAGCAGCTTGCATTGTACTATATTGTATCTATCACATGGGCAGACAATACCATAGTGGTAGCTTTTTGTGCTATTTTAACTGTGTCACCTTTGCAGCAGCTTTGAGCAGAGCAAATCGTGGCAGGCCTCTTCCTCCCTTGTCACCTCTGGTCCGTTGTACAGAATGCGGAGCATTGAGCAGGCCAACACTGACAGACCCAAAGCAAGGTCTGCCAGGAAGGGGAGGCCCCCAGAGACATCCTCTGATGACTCCTGCAACCAAAAACAAACAGCATCTTCAGGAGTAGCTGTTGTTCTTCATGTTCCACGCTGCCAGTTTGATTAAACAATGCTTAGTACAGATGTTTGTCAAGTGCCAGTGTTCCCAGGTTTTACCTGAGCTCTGACAGTGCAGGAAAACCCCCACATGGCTTTATCAGGGGTGTTGTGTTCACGTCCACTCCTCATCTCAAAGGAAAAGGTCACAGTGTCTCCTTCGACCTAAAACAGGGAAGAGAAAAATTGTAGCTTTTCAAGGCTGCATGTGCTCTGTGTGTTCACTGTGTATGTATGTATGCAAAACAGCTTCTTGTACCTTGACAAGGTCTTTGGGCCATCCTGTCCCCAAGACACTGCGACTGCCATATCCTAGAGTGTTCCCTCCATACTCTGTTACTTTACGACTGTTGGTGTTGGGACCAGCGTAGATAACCAACTAAAATATCAGAGAATATATTTTGGGTGAAAATCCCCAAACTAAAGATTGGCGACACTTAAGAAATGGCACAAAATACATTTAACAGCTGCAAAGAGTGAAGACCATACAGCTGGTGTGCTGTGAGGGTCATTACCTTGTCATAGTCATACTGTGAAGAGCAGCGAGAATCAAAGCGAAGGTACAAGCAACGTGCTCCAGGGATGTGTACCGTCTCCTTGAACTTGTAATTGTCTCTCACAGGGTGCACTGTCTCTACCGTTTTCCCAGCAGCCCATGGGGCTGGGATCTTCAGTCCGGTCAAGAAACCTGGCTCCTCACGTTCGTCAAGAATTCTAATATCAAGGACACAAACACATTCCTGCTTTTAGAAAACTGAGCTTTTCACAGACAGAGCAGATGGCACTTAAGTTATCACTTGCTTTTCTGTAAACATGGTGGAATCTGGTTTTAATCTCATTAAAATGCTAAATTATGCAGAAAAGTGATCCAATATATAATCGATGAATTAATTTGTGAATCTTTAGAAAACATACTTGTCATCAGTGGCACATGCCTTCGCCCCCTGCCCTAGAGTGCCACCCACGGGTGGAGGCTCCTCAGTGAAAAGAGGAGCCTGAGTCTTTAGTAACAGGGCAGTCTGGAAAACACAGAGTGGAAGTAATTACTTAAATAAAAAGAGCAACAAGAAATAACTTTTTATTTAATGAAAGAATTGTCTTGCAAGACGCCAACCTGGCTGGTGTAGAGGACCAGCTGCACCAACTGTGGCATGAGGGCATCAGCAAGAATGAGGGTCTGCAGGTTAGGGTGCATCAGAGAGGTGAGCAACACTGGCAGCAGGTGCCCAAGCATGGTGGCCTTGGTTACCTGTTCCAGTCCTTTCAACCTGAGGATAGAAAGAAGGGGTTGGGCAAAAATGTTAAGTTGATGTATCCTTAGTGCAATTATATGACAAAGAAATCGAGATATTTCCACTGAAAAGCCACTGTGACTTTAGAAGCCTGCGTCCATAAATGATTTCTCAAGCACTCTTTTATTCTTTTTTAAAAAGGAGGCTGCGGCATTACTCAGGTTTAGCTAAATCTTGTTTCACGGTGAAATACTGCATTAAAGCCAACTATGAGAACATCATGTCTGGATTTATTTTTGTCAGTTACATTATGGTTTTATGGCAACACAGCAGACACCAAAGACTTAAAAAGTCTGGTCATGAAATATAATAAAATAAGTTGCTGGTAGACGATAACGGTATCCATCAAGCATTGCTCATCAAAAGTCAGATGTTTTCCCACCCTGTAAAAGTTCTTTAAATAAAAAAATAAAAAAAGATGAAATTAAAAGTTCACCTTGTTTCTCTGTCAGGGATGTCGCTGTTTATCAGGGCTGTGGTCACCTGCTGCAGGGTTTCCAGTACTTCATCACATCCCACCAGGATCTTGGTTGCTAGGGACAGGATACTGCTTTGTAGCTCCTGAGGACAACACACACAATAGGCCCACACTTACGTAACACTGCTTCCAAGATTTTCAGTGATCACATGTCTTTCAGGCAATATGGAAATGTATGTACACACTATTTTTATTTCATTTTTACGCCTACAGATAAGAACAACTCTGTATATCAGCACAATCTGGACTGTTGGTTTAAAGATGAGATGATTTGTTTTTATCCTTTTATCAGTAACCATAAGTGGCAATATCTAAAAACAACACATCCTTAGTTAATATAGCTCAGTTAACTGATATCATTAAAACTGCAACAGGCACAACTTACTAAGCATAACATCAAATAACAACACCAAACAAATATTTACCATTGCACCGCTTCATAGGTTGGTCTCTCATTGACAGATACACAAACACATGCTCCGCATGCTCCACATGCACAGAGGAAGGGGTATTTAAAGGGGATGTTTACCTGTACCTTCATTGTTTCCCCTTGTAGGGAGCTGTCACTGTCGTCGTTATCATCTGGACGGATTAGAATGGTGTTACTGAGGAGGTGGTTCTGAACAGCCATGAGGTAGCGCAGACTAGGTGAAACCACCTACAGAGAGAGGGAAACCATCTCAAGTTGGCACAAGTGCAGACTCAGAAAAACATGTGATCTTGATCAGTACAAATGTACAAAGTGTTGCTCAACAGATTTTCATACTGGCACAGTGGAGAGCAGCTTCTGGAAGTCGTCTCGGGCGACAGTCTGACATTTGGTAATGATGAGGCAAGATTCCCGAACTACAGTCTTGAGGATACAATGCAGCAGCTCATCACTCAATCTGTAGAAGAGAAAAATTTCAAGGACTTTAAACCAGTAGATACCCACAGAGCAACTCAGTTAACTTAGGTTTGTAAACCAAGACGTGATATTGTTGGAACAGGGTTGCCACTTACCTGTAGTGGTCGTCTTCTTCACTCCCAAATCTGTTCTTTTGTAGCTGGTCTGCCAAGTTAGTGAGGATGACGTCCCGAAGCTGAGACAGGCCACTGTTTCTTTCACCTGGGTGTCACACACAAACACACGCCATATGAGCTATAATCACCACAAAACAGTAGAAGTGCCAGCTGTATTAAAGTGAACGTGTTAAATATTCACCTTCCGTTAGAACAAGTTTTAGCAGTTTGCTGAGTTCAGCCTCCCCCTGATACAAGGTATTCAGGCCTGAGCTGCAAAGACAGAGAGGAGGTAAACTAAGAGGATTCATCACTGATTACACAAAACAACATTCTAACTGTTACTCCTGATTTATATGTATAGCATACTGTGCTGTATACCGTATTCATGACTTACCTGATGGCCAGGCACACCTCTCTCTGAATCTCTGTTCCTATCTGGTCAACCGGAGCCATAAGTAGCTGCCACAGGAGTAGCCCAGAACGGCGTACACTCTCCTTGTTCTGCTCCGACTGAGGATTGAAAAACCTAAACACCACCTAGAGGGGAAAGATCATCAATAAACTAAAGAACAAAGAAAATAGCTGAGACATTTTCTGAACTGCCCCAAGCTGCACCTGGAAACTAACCTGGAACACCACCAAGATGCAGCGGATGATACAGGTATCACCATTGACCATGGCCTTCTCCATAATGTCACAGATGCTGCTGAAGTGACGCGCCTCAATGGGGTGTTGTTTACCCAGCAGGGCGCCCAGGGGCAAGCTGTTGCTGCTTGCTGCCAGCAGGTTGAGCTGGTGGATACACATAGCACCTACATGATGAAGCAGCTGGTTGATCACCTCGCCAGTGGCCACAGTTTCCTCTGTGAAGGGACAGGTTTTGCAGATGATCAAATTTCTGACTTAACCTCATAAAGAAATCAACCTGAGGTTTCAGTGCAGTATGTGTCTACCTTTGGGTTCTTTGATGACATGGCTGACACCGAGCCTATGGCACACATGATGAAAGGCTTGGTTCCCAGGGTTGCACCACTGATCTATGTAATCACTGGAACAGGTCCAGATCAAGTTGTTCAGTGCATCATAACATGCTCCTGTGAAGTCAAAGTTCACATAATCAAATGTCGATTACATTGGCCACGCACTGTGTGACTATCTTCTGCAAGTTCAAAATATACCAGTGCAATGTGACAAAAGTTGAGCTCACCAAGCCCTGCCACCTGGGCTCCCCTGCCTAGAGAACTGCCAGGAGCATCAATGAGGTCTGCGCGGCTGCTGAACTGACCATCAGCCAGGTTAAAGACCAGGCTGGAGGCTAAAACTGATCATAAGACAAGACAAGAAAGACAACAAAAATGTTTGTTATTGTCTATATTTAAGAGTGATGTTTTCAAATGTAATGTAATATAGGTGTAATTATCATTCATCCTTAGGCCTTCAAGTCTCAACCAAACGTAAAACCTAAACATGACATTTTTGGACTTTTCCAAAGAAAATAACTGTCAGACATTATGACAAAAAAGTAAACAGAGTGAGGATTTAGCACTGTATGTGTGTGCTCTTACTTTTGAGAGACGACAGGCTGCTGGTACCTCCAAATAAGGAGCGTGTGGCAGAGCTCCCGGATACACCAGGAGGTGAGACCAGCATCACTAGATAGGTTCCACACACATACATTGGGGTCTTTCTCAGAGTCTTAAGAGGGAGTCCACAGCTAGTGTTGACAGCTTCAAAAGAGTCAAACAGAAAAGTGTCACCAGTGAGATATAGAAAATCACATATATGATCCATAGGATTTGCACATTAAAGCATTTTGCTGATGAATTACCAGACTGTTCCTCTTTGACTGTGTTGGTAATTGCAGAGCCTGTGAGAGCAGCCAATGTGGCAGAATGGGAGGCCCGGAAGCGTGACATTCGACTCAAGAGAAGTTCATTCAAGCACTTGGAAGATTCGCCTTCCTTGCGAGTAAGAATAACCCTCTCCTGCAAGATGTCTGCGACGCACAATCCTGTCTGTGTCTGCACCATGGACAGGGGAGAGAAAAACATCAAATATGGAAAACAGACATAAGCATACTAAATACAGCTGAATCTATTGTGTATCGCAGGGGATATTCTGTAGTACTCACAGACAAGTGAAAGACATCCATGAAAACAGAGTGGCCTTTCTGCGTCTTCTCGTTGAGACTGGCTGGGGACCAGACCCAGTATAGGTAGGTTCCGTCTGAGCAGAGGTGCAGCGTGGTCATGCTGCTGCCCACAGGGAAGTGATGGGCTGGCATGGGCACAATCTGGCACACCTGAAAATGACACAGTGAACATTAATCCTGGCTATGGCCGTGCACATTAACTGAATTTTTAAGAGCTGGTTGGATAATTCTGAATTCATGTATGTATCATCACAATTCCCCCCTAACTCTTCACCTTTTGTTTCTTTATTGAATCCTCATTGGAAAGACATGCTGCCCAAACGTGAGCATGGTTTGTATGACTAAGTCACTTTTATTATGCTATTATGCAACAATAAATCTGAACTGAAATGACAAATATAACTATAATTTTATGCAGGATGTGGAAAGATTCACGATGCCAAATACACTCAATGGTACAACATCAAATAAAAACAATAGTGGAATAATAATAACAACAGTACCTGGAGGGTGAAGGGGTCAATGACCTGGCACAGCTGATGAGGCTTGGCATCAAAGGAGGAGGGACGGTGGAGGAGGCGACCGCTGCTGAACACCACCCAGCCGGGCTCCAACTCTTCATTTCGACAGTACACGAAACCCCTACACAAACACAGAGCATTCATTTCACTGGATTAATTGAATGCTTTATTTTTCTGCTTGACATAATTTGTCAAAGACCCATGTGAGACACCAGAGGTTGATGTAAAATATGCCAGTATTTAAACAAATAATTATCTCCAAACAGAAAAAACAGCAATATGTATACATTATCTACATGGTGATAATCTGCTGATGCATTATGTCAACAGTTCTCTGCAGTATTTAAAATACTTTCAACAGACTTAAACATCTTGTTTACCCAACTGAATGCTGACTATGACAATATATTGACAGTGTGTCCTCTAAGAAAAGCTGTGGTGAACTACTTCAAATCTATTATAGTTTAGAAATCTAGTCCATTGCCTGCCATGACTATGGCTGATTGTGCTAGTTCCTACAGGTTATTTACGGTGGTTCTCACTGTATTAGAATTCATTTTCCCTACAGAGATGTTTTGTGACTTTTTCTCAGATGTAATCAACAAAACAGAGATACTTCTAGCATAAAAATCACAAGCCTAGATCTGACACATGTATCTTTGCCTCAAGCTATTCTGAAAGTGTGAAAATGAACTCTGAACTCTTTGAATTCTAAAAACAGTGTGGAAGGAAGCTGCTTGCAAATTGGGCAATTTGCTACCATAGCATGGAATTAAGATGCAGAGCACACATCACACCTCAATCAAAGACAGTTGGGGAGGATGTGACTGTGTCCTGCAGATATTGGTTTAAAAATGTCCAGGAAATAATGTAGCATATTTTTTGCCTTGGGATGGGTAAGTGATAAGGGATATTTTTAGTGTTTCACTCTCTCATTCTGTCTCTGTCTCTTGCTGTTCTCTGAATGCTGCAGACAAAGAAAGGCAGGCGGGAAAGAGTGTCACATTACCTCAGTGTCCCATGTAAACCAGAGCCCAGCTTGCTGAGTCCTCTCCCAGAGGAGTTAGTGGTATACAGATAGAGCCCGTCTGTGGCTAGACAGCGCCCCAGGTCAGTGTCTGCAAGACACATGCACCAAAATAAATAAATAAATAAATTCAGTTGGAGGTTAATGATAGACATATGATGGACAACTGAGATGAAAAGTAGGGGGAGGTATCAACAGAGGAGTGGATGAAACCAGGCAGAAGAATTAGGATGCTAAACAAGGTGGAGGAATCTCTTTGCTTTGTTTACTCTTTGGATATGCCTTCAGAGATCTGGGTAAAAAGACTCAATACTGATGTAGTATCAGATTATCTTAAAATATGAGCAAATATGCAACTTGCTTTACATGGATATACACCCTGATCAGTTTCCACCACACACAAGGTCAGCTGATCGATTGGTGGAGAATGAAACATCACTCTCCTCTCCTCTATCCCCTAAAACTCTCGCAGTCACAAATCCAGTCTTTAGTTTCATCTTAAGCCCAAATGTCTTCACAGTAAAATACAATAAATTTAGGCCAAATGAGCCTTACATGAGAGAATGTGCTCCATGTGCTCTGGAGGCTTATTACACAAACATTTTTAGGAGGATGTTGTACCTTTACTCTCTGCTCCTCCAGCAGAATTATCAGGTGTGGGTAGCATGTCCTCAAAACCCCAGGACACACTGTGTTTGCCCCCCAGAAGGCAGGATGGAGAGCCTGGGCCTCCTTCCAAGAGCAAAAGTCTGAAGCAGGAGAGATACAGAGCGGTTACAAGTTGGGAAACTCACTAATAATTACCTTTCAGATGAAGCAAAGTAATGCCCTCACCTGTACAGGACATCTGACACAGGGAGCTGGCCCAGATCGGTTTGCTTCTGCAGCAGGTGAACTGTGTGGATGAAGGTCTTCAGAGATCCCCTGGAAAATAGTTTGGCAGATTAGTCAGAGGGCCTCAGCATGAAACACATGTGAAAGCTCATTGTTAAGTATTTCTGGAACTGTGAGTGGAATAATACTCAGCTTGAATTATAGAGGCTATCCGATGTAATGTGATGGGAATTAAAATACTATTAAAATAATCTTTTTTGAATCTGAATAAAAGGATCTTTTCCATTAGAACACAAGCGATTATTCTACAATGCCACTCTCTGCAGGGTGTAATGAGCAACCTACTTAAGTTTGTGCAGTATTCATTTACTGCTTCTTTTCATCCAAGACTTAACTATCAAGTAATTCTATATTCTGGGAGACGATCAACGGAGGGCTACTTGAGTGCTATTCTGGTTCGTCTCTTTAGCTTTGGAAAACAGCCTGAACAGGACATCAAAACAAAAAGAAAGGATAGATAACAACATGGTGATATTGATTGCAATGCCTACAGTGATAACATCTTTTTACCATCAATCATATCAAATACTATCAAATGTGCATTTTGACAATTCTACTGCAAGACTGGGGCCAGCCAGAGAAACACTGCCATGTGCTATTCAGGGATGTATGTTTGCTTCAGTGTTTAAATGTTCCATAGGAAAAAATTTGTCATCCTTGTGTCAGTGCCCCCCTCTACACCTTACTATGTAAACATCCTATCAACAGCCAATATCAAAGCACATGGCAATACAGTCTCACATAGCAAATCTGCTAAACGACCCCACCAGAGGTGAGGGGGAGTAAAGCTGATAGCTCTTTAATTAGCCTCCACCATTGGTGAAAAGGCACCAGAGCTGGATAGTTCCCCACAACAAAGAGCTCTCTGCCTCAACAGAGGCTAAACAAAGAGTGGAGAGTTCTGGTTTTGACAAGTCAAGATCAGTTGTCACCAGCAGAAGCCAGAGTTCAGGCACAAAAAATCCAAGCACATTCTGCTCTTCTGTGGGCTAGGTGACGAATACAAGAAATATCAAAACAATTACATCAGACTTGTAAGTTTGACTTATTTTGCTATTGTTGGGTTTTTTTTTTTTTTTGCATGTAAGCCAAAGACAAGGAAAACATTGTCACCCCTTCCTATACATAGACACACTGTGTGTGAGGTCTGTCTCTCCTCAAGGGCCCTCTGCTGCTGCCCTATTTCACAAGCTGTGGCTGAAGCTACAACAGTTCAGACTACAGCAAACTCTGTCTGTTTATAATCACAAATTTAAGATGAGAATATGCAGGGCGGTAATAGTAAGGAATAGTGTAATCCAAACGAGACTGCTACAGTGTGTTATGGATGGTTTTGAGCCATAAGTCAGGCATGATCATTCATGTTGCATGCACAACGAAGAGAGAGAAGACATAAATTAATCAGTTTGTTTGTTATATGCTTATTTTGGCTGCAAGGAATAACCGACTTAATGATGTTTAGTGATGTAATCACATATCATTTGGACTGCTTTTACTTCTCAATGAGTTCCTGATACTTAAAAAGTAACAATGGGTCTTCAGTTAATGTCTGGCTACTATAATAACCCTTTATTGGTTCAGTACACTGCCTACAACAGCCAACAGAGGGACGATGAGGAAAGAATGTAAGGCCTCACCTAGCACAGGCAAGGGCCACGAGTGCAGCAGCAGCGTTTTCCCTCTGTCTGTGTGTGTGGAGAATCTGCATCTGAGCTTGCCCCTGTAGTTGGCCTGACTCCTGGGTACCATCTTCCAGCCAGGAGCAGAGCAGCCCTTCCAGGCCATTGAGGCAGTCAGCGGGCTCTTTGCTGAGGCTGAGCGGCTGGCAGTCCCGGAGGCAAGCCAGCAGTACCTCTGCTGTGACACCGCAGAGCGCCGGGTCACTGCGGGTCTGGGACTGCAAAAGGGGGAAGACCAGCAGCAAACCAACACGGGAGGTGAAGGGCGCCTGCTCGGGTTGCTGGAGCAGACCTTGTCTTTTGAGCAAGGCCAAGGTCTCCTCATCAGCCCCTCCAGTACCCTCTCGCTCCTGTTGCTCCTCCAGGGCCAGCTGCCGCTGCGCCCCCCAAAGGCCACGCAGAGCATTGAGCCGGTACTCCAGCAGGCGAGCATATGCATTGCTCTGATTCCCACAGACAGCACGCAGACGCTCGGCTAGCTCTACCGGGTTCTTTGTCTCAAATGTTAGAATCTGGAGTGACGGACAGGGGTGGAGGGTAAGAAAGAAAAGAGGAAAAGATAAAAAAATTACGTTAACAGGAGTTATAACTGTGACAATTTGTCTGCAGACAAATTTAATTTTGCATGTCAAAGGAAAAATATGAATTCAACTAAAGAAGAAGAGCAAAGTGGTAGAGAATTTAAATGACACTGACATGGATTTGAATTTAGGGTTGTGAGAGATATCTCTGTGTTCTACTTTACCTGAATCCAAAGTTTCAGCTGAGAATAATTTCACAGAACATTTGACTTTATCTGTAGTGTATGTGCTTAACCAGCATGATGATACAAAAAAAAAAAAAAAAAATGTTTAAACTAAGCAAAGGGTAAGATTGGTCTACCTTCAGAAGAGTCTAAAACAGCCAATTTGTGCACAAGGTGTATTACACTGTTGGCTAATATGCAGCTAAGATTTTATTTTACAAACAAGCAAATCATTTAACAGGCCTGTGATTTATCAGTAGAGCTTAGAGTGTTTCTTCAGTCTAACTATGAATCATTTTCACAGTATTAACCCTTGTGTCTACAGTTCTGTGGACTATGAAATAATGGTCAGAGATAGCATATTTGGGATAGCTTATCACAAGTGAAACAATGTGCCTCATGTGCACTTAGGCAGTATTTCAGATATTGATTACACTCTGTGGCCCACAGACCATGGGCTAGAAAAAAAATCCATTATACCATTTAGCAGGCACAATTTGTATTGATTCAATTTCAGAAACGCTACTAATGTTACAGTAACACTCTTTAACTGGATGCTGGGCCTTCTCCACCTTGCTCTGCAAAACACTGCTGCAAGTGGATAAAAATAGTCAGCATCACAACACCTACGAAAACGGCACTGAATGACCCAGTCAGTCTTAACGCTGGACACAGAGATGTAGAATATCAGAATATAACCTGGAATAAGAAGACAGACTGAGGACTAACAACAAATGGTGCAAGGATTTTTTTTTTTTTGGGGGGGGGGCTATGTTTTGGTATGAGCTACTACCTGCCAGACGCTGGAGGGTTGACACCAACAGACACGGCTGCTTTACTTCTATTTGCACCTCCCCATTTCTAAAAAGCTTTAATTAAAATGCGGATAATGTAACCATACTTTACATTCAATACTATATGCCCCAAATTCATGATATATACAAAAGTTGCAGAATTTGATTATATAAAATGTCTGTTTGTCACAACAATGTTGTGCACCTTGTTTTAGGTCACTGTGGTTGGCGCTGTTACAATTCTTAAAAGGGTTCCAGGGCAAAGATTAGTGTAAGAGCATAAAACAGCCTTCAATTCACACATGCTGCTAAACTACACAGTGGTGCGCTTAACAATATCTTGTGCACTTCCCCAAGTTAAAAGACCAGCTGTCAGTTATTGTGCCTTCACCAGCATGTCCACAGTGTTTCTTCTTGTTCTAATGCAGCTTAAACAAAAAACACAATTTCAGAAGCTGTGTCTGGTCACTGCAGCTTTGCTGTTGAGCTTAACAAACTGACAAAACAAAGGGAGAGGGTTCAAGTTCAAACCTGCTCATTCACATTCATTAATGAACTAATGGTTTGTCATCTGTCAGAGCTGCCGATAGAACATATGTACTTACATCAGCCATAATAAACAGCATGTGGCTGATGGCTGAACAGTAAAGGAGCCATCTGCAGCTGCTGTTTTTCTGGTACCAATATAATACTCGTAGCAAATATAATGTGGTATTGTGAAGAAAGGCAGCTAACAAACTGGTAATTTATAGGACCAGTTAGATAGTTGGTGGAGAGGTTAGAACAAATAAGGTTATGTTGTAGTACACAAAGCTGAATGCACCACACTGTACATTGTAAAAACTAAATCAAGCAGACAGTGTCTGTTGATGAGCACAAAAGCCTTACACCACTCTCAGCATAGCTCCTGTGTAAAAAAAAAAAAATTCTCCACTATGAAATATGGAACTGTGCCAACATGCCACTTCTCATCATATAGCTGAGGTTGACCACTGTTATAACACACTCTTAAACAAACCTATGTATTGGAATATTAGCACATTAACATTAATTAATGAATTTTAAGCTGAACCCCAATTTATTTTGAACGTTTTTATTTAGTTTGCTATATGTGGACCAAATAAAAATGTTTTTGAAATATGGTGCACATTTATGTCTGTGCATCTAAGCGTAATATTTGCAAGCTTCCGCTTTTGTTAAAATTCAACAGATGCAAAAACTTTTTATTAACAAATTAAGTGTTTTTTTTCCTATAAAATGTCATCAGGTAAAAATCCTGAAATGGGAACAACTGATTGCAGCTGTGAACTCATATAAAGTTATAGTTAAATACATGAGACTCAATTCACAGCAAGTTGGATTAGCTATACATGATATTTCATAAAAATTGGTTAAAATGTCAATGTTAATAGCAACAATTAGATAAAGGCACTACCAATATTATGGCTAAATTAGTTAACGTAGTTAAACATCACTGTGAGTCACAGTCCAACATTCATCGTCATCTACCACCGACCAGACATTAGACACCAGCTCATGAACATGTGACATAAGTACTGCGACAAATTAACTCTACAGACTAATGGATACCACTGGCTTTATTTTTATTTTATTTTTACACGGCAGCGCAAGGAAATATAGAGGATGTTAATATAAATTGATAGCTTGAAGTTTCTATCAGCATTAGTGTAAAGTATCCACAACTTAACTATTTAGATACTTCCGGGTTCGAGATGTTGCCTTCAAAATAAAAGGCCTGTATCCCAGACAAAAAACATTAAATGCACATTATGTACATTAAACCTGAACACTGAAGTTAAAATAACCTCTGTCACGCACAAAACTTTAATTTGGGCTCGCAAAGTCTAAATTAGGGGCTTCTTGATAAATATAACAGTAAATATGGGAAAATGGCTGGCTATACAACTATTTTAAGATACTGTATACGTGACCCCATACACGCCATGTACAGTTTATACCTAGTGTTATACACTCAGCAGCACTAGATAAAACGTTGCTTTTTTGAGTTTAGAGAAGAAAATACAGGTCATGAGAGATGGCAGCTATTAGCTGAGTGTTCTACATTTGACAATGATTGTAAAACATTTGACATTAAGTGGTGTCCCTGCAGTTCCACAGCTCATAAACCACAGGAGCCAAGTCATCTTCAGTTATCACTCATCTGTGGATTAATAGCTACACAAGCCTTTATTTAGTTACACAAAATACTGGTCTCCACACTTCTACTTGAGCACCCAAAGGAATGTTTACAGTTTGATGCAATTTGAGGAGTCGCCTGCATGGAGAAACTGCTGCCCTGGCACTGCTAATAAAGTTGAAGGAGTGCAACTTGACACCTGAGGTAGAGGGATAGCATGCAAGTGTATGCGCCACCTCATATTCGAATCGAGTTATTTGAATACTATAATTAATTTAAAATTACACATAGCATCACTTGAACGTGCCATTAACTGAAACAGTGTTTGACCATATAAACTTTTAGACATTTAACATTACACAATTCTGCGTTTGTCATTCTATTGTAGCCGATTGAGTGGCATGATTTATTTTGACTTCTATTTTGAAGGAAGTGCCCGGATATGAGGTGACCGTTAATTGAAATTGTTGGTCAATAACAAGCAGGGCAGGAAACTTGCAAACGTTAGCGCTACCGTTATCACTGAGGGTGTGTTACAGCAGACAGTGAAAACATATTTTTACATTAAAAGACAAAAAAAGACATCATGATCATAGTAATGTGCGTGTGTTTCTGTATATAAACCTTTGTGTGTATGTGTGTGAGTGTGTGTGTGTCCGAGATGGTTTTCACCCACCTCCTGCTCGGTGTCCCCCTGCTCCGACACTCCAATTTCACTGGGCAGTTCGGCCAGATCTGTGACCCGAATGAGTCCGTCGTGGAGGAAAATTGTTTCCTCCTTCACCGAAAGCCACTGGGACGAATCCACAGCCCCGGAGCCCATCGCTCTCTCCTCCGACAGTGATGCCAAAGGGGTCGAACATTAAAAATTCAGTGACAGATTGACAGAAACGCCCTAGCTAGCCTGCTAGCGAGCTACAATAACATAACAGCCGTTACCGTCTCCGTGTTATCTGATGATGGTGTTTGACGGGGCAGACTGTAGTGCTAGGGAGCGAGCTAAAAAACGGCAGCCGAGCAGTGAGCAGGCAGCAGCGGCAGCTCCTCTTCACATAACATCCGTGCTCGTGTCGTGCTAACAGCGGCTGCTAGCTGTCTGTCTGGCTCGGTTAGCTGGAAGCGGAGCTAACTTACAGTACGGTATCGTTATAACGTTACCGAGCAGAGTGGGCGTGACACCCCTACAAAATCTGTTATCGCACCGTACCGTTAAAACAACAGGGTTTTCAGGACGAAGACTTCATCTGTAGTAAGCTCATTTCACAGTTAAAACCTGGAGGCAGGCGGCTCCGCTGACGGCCCAGCCGCTGTGTCAGTGGCTGGAGAAGATAATGAAAGTCTCCCAGCTGTCAGTGCGACGCCATGTTTCCAAGGCCAACTAGCTGCTCCCAGCATGCACCGCGGGCCAGAATAAAAGCTGTCAAAAATTCATGAGTTCATTCTGGTGTCTAACAGAACAACACATTACTACAATAATAATAATAATAATAAGAAGAAAAAGAGATAACTATCATGTAGTTCAAAGATTATATTGTACAATATAATAACAAAGTTCAGGGTTTGGTCGTCACCTGCATATTTGCTGTCTTTACTGTACATCAGATCCATAGACCACAATGGAAATAAGTCTTGTTGCCTAATTGTGTTACCCCTGACATTTAATTGTGTGATTTTACATATTCCTTCATGTCATGTTAAATACACAAATTTATTAAATGCAACATAGCAACAAAATCTTGAGGTCACATTTGTAGCCTGTATGAAGCCTACTTGGCTATGGTGGTGTTTTTGGGGAGGTGCAAACCTGACAATTGTCTAGTTTAAGAGGAATAGATATTTGAATCTGTTTCAAACAACTGATGTAGCCAGTTTCCATCTCTCTTACCTTGGAAATAACATGTAAAAGAAACAGTGATGCAATACATTGTAAGTCATTGGAGTTTATGAAAGGACATATGAGGTGCACATTGAACAGGTTGTATCCCTCACAAAAGGTTTTTGGATCAGGGATGTTTTATTTACATGTACTAAGATATGTACTTTTGTATGATATATTTTGAAGGGTAGGGATGGATCACACTACACTAAAGCTAATAAATGATAATCATTCCAATAGCTAAAAGGTAAACCAAGAATTTGTTGTTTAACTTTTCTCATTTAGGGTTATGATTACTGGAAGGTTGTGAGTTGTTTTTTAATGCATTGAGGCGTATGTCTAGTAATTTTTCCTGACTAAATTAATATATAGTGCAGATAATGGAATGTGTTTGCAAAATGGCCTTGACACATGATTTTCAAACAAAATAAATGAGCGTATTACATTTTCAAAGCACAATTGAACTATTGGATGGTTTTCAGTTTTGTATAACAGTTCTTTATAAATATATTAAATTCACATCCATGACATACTTACAAAAATATTACCAGATTGAAGGGTTTAAGTATTTTCATTGCACTGCCATTTTACACCATCAGAGAGAAACAGAAAATGCCGCATGAAATTTAAAGCTGATAAAAGTCATTGTTGCTGCACATGGCAGCTTAGTCTGTAATCATGTGAGCTGTGCCATAATATCAGCTTCTCTTTCCAGCCTTAGGCATCGCTTATAAAGTCGAACAGGATTCCCTCTTTTTCTGTCATTTCCTGAATTTCGCACCCCAGCAGTGTCTTTTTCCTCTATCTTCTTTAGTGCTCGAAGTAGGTCAGAGGCTTTAATGAAGCCCCCAGAACAGCTAGAAAAGAAACATACAAAATATATCAGAAACAGAACCCAACCTAATAATCTTTTATATAGAGGAAAACTGAGTTAAGCCATTAGACCGGAGACTGGTACTGCTGTGACAAAATGTTTTCTGAGACAAATATGAATAATCATATCTGAACTTTAAAACCTTTTTCTGCGATGGCACTTTTTGTCCTTCGGCATTCTAAAGCAGTAGTGGGAGACAAAATCCATCACTAGCGTGGGGAGAACACTGGGCTGCTTGAAGCTTTTGATCTGAACAGCCAAGCTGTAAAAAAGACAAACAGTGGTCATTTACAACCACACATACAGAAATAAAGAGAGAAACAAGGCAGGAATGAAACAATATAGCGGGATATGCATTTGAGTGTGTGACTCAGAGAGAGAGACACAGACAAAGAAGGAGAAAGCTGCCTGAGGGGGCAGGCGTTCCTCATTGTTTATAACATACTGTAGATAGGAATGAGGAATAATAGTCTTACCATACATGCGCTGCTGTAGCCCTAAGTGCATACGTTACATACAGTAGTAGGTCGCATGATCCATCAGATCAAATTATATCCGTCAATTGTAAATAAAAATATTTAAAACATAGGGTTGTAACCTGCTATCACTTCCAAAAATATTTTTCCATGGCAGACATGTTGACTAGTCAGTCAGTAACAGTAATGACAGCTCTCCATTAAATGTGACAGTGAGTCTGTATGCACTGTAGACCTTTTTCAAGAAAAACATTTCGACATGTTACAGCAAGAAAGCCACAAGTGAAAACAATAAAATTATGGATGGCTGAATTCCATTTAGCTGTGTCACTGTAACACTGTCATAGTTTAAAGGGACAGTTGAACAGAACTGAGCTATCATTAATGCTATTAGTTAAACCTGTGTCAAAATGTCTGATGTAAAAAAAAAGGGTTTATGGCAAAACCCTGCACCTGGTAAACCTTAATGGAATGCAGCCATTGTTAACGTTATTGCTTCCACCTGCAGCGGTTTTCCTGCTAAGACCTGCCACAGTGTTTTCTGTGAAAAAGGTCGTTGACAGGTCTTCTGATGGGTGCAACTAGACAACAAGTAAATCTAAGAATAATCTTTTTTTTTTTTTTTTTTTTTATAAAAAGAGCCCTGTCACAGTTTTGGCAGATATGCATATTACAGTTCAGTTTTACATGACTTCTAATTTTGCTCAAAGTTGCCCTGTTTAGTTCATCTCACTGCAAACTGCAGGTGGAACATGGAAGTAGCTCAGGAAAGCATAATACAGTCATAATGGCTTGTTGGGATAATAGCTTTTAGTTTGGTTCAACAGTTGTGTAAGGCCTTCAGTTCCTTGGCTTCAATAAACTATGTTGTAAAGCTGCTTCCAGGGGTTACAGTAATGTTATGCTGAACTATTAATATTGTGGCCAAAACACACAAGAAAACACAAAGCATGATGTCCCAAGCTGTGAAGTAGGATTTTCATTCAATGCTCTGACACTGTCAAGCGTTTGCAATATTCATTTGTTTATATCTACCCCTGTTCTACAGCGGTAAACACAGGAGTAGATCAGGGGCCTGTCTAATGGAGTGGGATCACAAAGCTGTAAGGATAATTTTGCTGAGGAACAGTCAGAGCCCCCTTAAATCTAAAACACGGCTTGAAGAAAAAGGCCAGGCTTTACTCAGTGCAGTTATCCAGTTATCCAGGAGAATACATGCCCCTGACATATATTTCAGTGATTATAAATTCAAGGAAGAAATTATATTTTTCATCTTTAAGACTCTTGCATTGTTGCATCTATATAAATACGGGGAAAAAATGCTGTTATGTTACCGGCTGGTGCAACCACAGTGGTAGGCGGTCTTTGACTCCATATTCTGCAGATCATATTTCCTCTGTAGAGGAGGGATTTGATATTTACATTCATCCAGATGTTTGAAGCTTCCACACAGGAGCTGATTGTCTGCAGGAGCAAAAAGAAACGCAGGTTATGATACAAATTACCTAAGCTATCAATCAGTGGTGAAAATTAGCATTCTCTCCCACCTGTAGGGGGCGTGGTAGCTCTGGCTCCATAAAAACATACTGCCCTGGACCCATACCTGGACCACCTTTTTAAATACAATAATCACACTGGAATTTTCATGTAGGGCCTTAACATAACAGCACCATAATTAATGTAATAAATAAATAGGTACAACAGTGACATTTTACTCTACTAATTTTTCTATCATCAATTTAAAACATACTAACTCACTTACAAAACATGTAGGGTTGGTGTTAGTGATAATTCATATTATAGGTAATTCAATAATACAAGTCTTACAATTTGTCATTACGGTAAATGCAAAATTCAAATGATAAATTTAATTTTGACAGATTCGAGAGTTATCATCTTATAATGTTACCAGCCAGTGTGACAGATGACTCTAACTGATTTTACTGGCACTGAGTGCTTAATGGGTGGTCAACATTCAGTTTAAATAAGTTATATTGAAGATCTCTGGTATCATTATAATTACTCATAATATGCCTGGTGCTGTGAGCAGGAGCCTGTTATGCTGCAAAAGGCCCCAGGAGAAGTGATGGGGCACTGCATGCACTCACCTGTCATATTACGCAATGCATTACTTTGTTTTAAGATTCTTTCTTCCTTCGTACTTTGGGCTATGGTACTACCCATGGGCTCCTGGCCTGTCTTATTTTCTAGTAGACGGGAGTTAATTTCCTTTTGTGGCTTGCCATCCTCATGAAGAGAGGCTGCTGTCTTTAGTTTTGTTGTGATGGGTGTTGCAAATGTAGCTGTATTCCAGAGTCTCTTCAAAGTGTCTTGTCCGGATGTTTCCGTTGTCACTTTGACTAGCAGTCCATTTGTAGTTGTTGCAGCTCTAACAATTGTCAAGTGAGATCTTGTTGCTTGTTCCAGACAACTTTTACAACGAGGCGGAAACTCCCTCACAGGCATCCTAGATCCACAACAACCACTTTGCTTTGGAGCTTTTCTGTGACTTTTTCTGGTTTTGGTCGCTGTTGAGATGGCTGTGGAGTGATTTTGGCTCTGTGTTAAAGGTGGCATGCTTTGTATTGTAGATGATGGTTGTGGATAAGAGTTTATAGTCACCTGTGGTGGAACTTGGCTTCTCTGTGTAGGGTAAGCCAACAGCCGCTCTCTGGTGCGCTTCTCTTTTCCAAAAATGTTTTTATTTGACATCGATGCCTTACTTTTAGAAGGATTTAAAAGACCTGTTATCATTGAAGGAGTAGTGGTGTGTGCCTGTGATAATGGGGGCATTTGGGGGGGTGCGACTGTAGACAGTTTACAGTGCGTTTTACATCCTTTCCCCTTTGTCCCTCTGCGGTAAAAAGTGTCTTGTCTGGGCGGGTCTCTGGAGCCACATCTATGTTCACATTTTTGTGACTTTCTGCATGGGCCGATCACATGGCTTTTTGTTACCTCGCTTGTTAACTTGTTGCTTCTAGTGTTGTTCAAGTATTTGTTTGCAACATCAGAGGTGTTGTATGGGAGGGGATTTTTGAAGACGGCATATGGAGCCTGTTTGGCTACTTTGCACCTGTAGAGAGTAAACATGGATGTTAAAACCAAGCCACAGAAAAAAAAACCTTTTTCAAATGCATCTGTTGTATTTTCAACTTATACAAACCGAATTTGCATATTTATTTGATTAAGAAGAAGTACACTTGTTTGGGATTTGACCTGTAATTTCAAACACTTGTAATTTATGTTTTCCTTTGAAGATAGACACACAAATCTTAAATTATAATCATAGAATTATAATCATTATAGTATAGTTTTCAATTTAATGCCATTAATGCTCAAAAAAGGTTAATAATTCTTGTTTGTTAGTAACCTGATAGATTATGTAATGAAAACAGAGCAGAAGACTGGCACAGCACACCTTCATGATTTTATGAGGTTTGGCAGTTAATCAGACATGTTACTACAAGCTGCAGATGTTCATCTGCTGCTCCTACTCCGCATGTGACCATGCCGTCATTTTCCATTGAACACTCACAATTGTGTCTAACAATATGCAGTTAAAGTGAATGCAGTGTGTTTCTCTTACATCCCCCACCAGTAAATCTGGGTGCATCGCCTCTGAGTTTTGAGCTCGAAGCAGGGAACCCGCAGGATGTTGAAAAAGCTATAGCCCACCATAGAGGAAACGGTATCATTCACATCCTGAAGACACCGTCGAAACCTTGAGAAAGGCGGAAAAAGAAAAAGCAAAGGTCAAAGAGTCCAGTGAAAATGAAGCTTTAGTGATGGCCCTCACTTGTAAGTTGCTTTGGATAAAAGCATCTGCAAAATAATAAAATGTGTGTCAGCTACTTGTGGATGAGCACTAAGAGTTAGAGGGAAAATGTAATACACATGCAACTGTCAGCACTAGATGTGAAGTGAGAAGAAAACAAACGTCTCTGCAGGTTTAAATAATAGATTGTGAAGGAGGAATGGAATGCTATCACAAAAACAGCAAGCACCGTGTTCAGTCTTGACATAAATAGTTTACCTGAAGGGCTGATTGCAGTGATATATTTATTAATCCTGAATGAATGGTAATATTATATGGCCCCAGGTTCTCCTTCTTAAATAGCTTTATAGTGACAAAATACTCAAAGGAGAACCACACTTTTATTAGTAAGAAGTGCAAGGTATAAAATGCACCAACTACTACAACACCTACAAATTCAGCCTTCGAGCAGGTCTTTCCTCACTTGACCGACCATGACAGCCAGAGCGTTATGGGGATAGGTCAGGGGGGGATGCGATTTACAAGTTGCAGGAGTTTCCCTTGAGGCAACAAAAACTTAAACATCCTGATTCAGTATTAGATGCCAGGGGTGGGCATTATGACGCTCACCTTTGGTCACAGTCACAGTGTGAGACGGTGTAGAGGTTGGGGTTGAAGACTCCATAATTCACTGTGAAAGCAGGGATGATATGCAAGCAGTGGTCGTGCTCACGACAGCATCTATCTGCATCTTCAAACATTCCTATGCACGAGAGCAAGACGTGAATTCAGTCAAATATCAAAGGATTTTTGGTATCAAAGAAAGTTGCAAGCAGAGATAGATTTTTTAGCTGATTTAAAACCAAAATGCTTCAAAGACAGTTAGCCTATTTGAAAATGAAAGATGTATGGGTTGTAAAATCAAGACCTTCAATTAAAATAAAACCTACTGAGGCACATTTTTGTTTGACGCAACTGCCATATAATTACTCTGCAGACTTTCTAATTATTTTTCTTATGATGTAAATCAACCTCCATTCTCATTTCTCTTGAATTCTGTACAATAACTGCACCTGTGAAAGTGTCCCAAAAATGCTGCATTTTAATTAAATACACAATTTGTGGCATGCTTTCAACATCAACATTACAACAAAACAGTTCAGTTCAGCTTAATTAAATTCAATAAAATTATTCTTTGTATATTGAATCACTCTAAAATATCTGTGCAAATGGGTCACCTCATGGTGTTTTATTTCTTAAAATGCCAGTCATAATATTCTTATGGGGAGTTCACACTGTTAAAGATTTCTCGATTAAATAATGGTTAAGACCTGGAAGCAGGGTTGCCATGATGTTACTGTAAACAGTGTCGTTCTCTTGCTTAAATTTAGTTTGCTGTTTTTTTTAAATACAACAAAAATGTGTTATTTTCTACTTTTTCGGTAAAATACTGCTGAAGGATTAACAGTTTATTACTGTTTATTAGCACTTTTTTCACAGGCAGATTTGTACTACTAAGGTATTGATTAATTAACTTCTAGCAAAAAGAACTACTGTGATATTTTCTTTCCTAAACTTTATGATTCAATGAATCACTCCTTGGCACTCATATACATTGAATACCTTGAATAAATGTAGCTTTTGAAATTGTAACTTAAAATTTTAAGACAAATAATACAGCTTCAAAGTGTCTTTTCAAATAATGTTTCTCTTTATTAAGCTTGTGAAAAAGTTTTGAAAAGCTTTCTTTGGCAAAAAACAAAACATAACATAAGGAACATTTAGGGCAAATAAACAAAAATTTCATCATTTTAATACAAAATATTTTTACAATAATTGTAGTCTGCATGAACATTAAATACAAATAAACAAAAAAAGAAAAAAAAGATCAAATATCATCAAGTCACAGAGTGGTGAATCAGTGATTAACACTGATGACTTAGAGAGTGTGACTGACTGAACGACTGAATGAGTGATCAAGAATGACTTACTGAGTACCTGAAACAACAGTTTGGCAAAGAGACTGCGTGTGTAGTGTTTGAGTGCGTGTTTGTGTAAATGGCTGTGTTCACTATGTAAAGTCCCAAAGTCCTTAATTTCTTTAGTAGACTGGAGACATGAAGGTTGACTGATGTCATCATTTTTCTGGGTGACCTTCTCCGTATGTTTTAACAGGACTTTGCCCAGTCCAGCCTTGATGCCTCTCTCAAACTTTATCTCGATAAACTGCCTGAAAAACAAGCATCAGTGTTCAGAGTTTGTGGGAAACAATAAACTGTACTCACTAAGATAATAATAATATAAATCACAGCACTACCTTATCTGTAGGTGCTGTTACATTTTTATCATCGTTTTATGAGTTACATATTGTCACCTGTAAATCCGCACAGTACTGAAATTTGTGATTTTGCCAAAAACATGGAGAAAAGAAAGTGATGGTATTTTTAAAGCCTTGATTTCTGTCAGAAAAGCTTCCGTAACATGCTCTAGTAATCAAATGTTTTAGGCAGCCTGAATACGACCTGCTGTGAGCACACAATACCAGCTGAAGGAAGTAAGCATCTAACCTTCAAATGAATTCTTGATACTGAAGTTTCAAGGAGTAGTAAGTGGAAAAAACAGCAGCAGGTCTGGTCAACAAAGGGTTGCTGGGTGGCCTCACAAATGATGTGCCCCTCAGTGCTGATCATCCAGTGGTGAATACAGCTTCCTGATGTTTCACCTGAAACCTGACAAAGAAAAACCCATTTCAACATTGACATTACCACACTGCAAAGAATGCAGTGTCAGGAAAAATGAATTGAATGAATTACCCATTCATAGATGAGCCCTGTTCTTTTTGTTATGTACATTATAAGGTGGTGTAATGCAGAGTTAAACCATGTTGAACAGCCACCTTATGTCGGCTCTGTTCATAATAGTTTAAGTGACAAGTGATGTCAGTTTAGCTAGCTAACTAACATTAGCAAACAAGCTCCCTGTAAAGTAAATCAGCAGTGTCTTCTCCAGGAGTGCACTTAGCAGATGCAAAGGTTAAGATGAAACTCACCCTGTAATTTAGAGGATAAGAATCAGAGTCCAGCTCAACTCTGTCACACAGTGAAACTGAAACTGGTGATAAACAAGTTACCTTCCCGGTATTACAAACGCTTTCCCACTTTTTCCCGCTTAGCAGCTGTACAGATCTGTGCTAGCTAACATTAGCTGACAAAATACCTTTCAACCACTTGTGTAAAGGTGTTTATGTGTCAGCTCAGACTCTAATCTCAAAAATGAATTAAAAGTTAATTCAAGTCCAATGCATTCACTCTGAATATAATTCGTTTAAGCGAAAGAATCATAAACATAAAATGAAGAGTTCAAATCAGGGGAAGAGCTCAGGCTTTATATCAAACATTACAAGTAAAATAGCTTGTGTTGTTTGATAGTATTCGACTACACAACATACCTTAATTGAAAATGTGATGTATTTTGCCAAAGATAACAAATAAAGTAAAAAGGCACTCACCTATTCATTTGCAGGATGAAGATGGGTGAAAAAATCTAACTCAGCTGTCCAGTTTGGTCCAGTTAAACTTGGCTCTTTGTTTTCCCGAAATGCATTGCAAAAATGGTGAAGACTACTGTTTTCTTTCCTCCAAGCAGTAATACTGTAAAATACCATTGTAAGCAATTTCACCTGGGAAATATAACAGTAATATAGTGCATTTAACAGGATTACACTGTTGACATTGTCACATAAACTAACTGAAACTTCTGCATCATTAATGTAGCTTTTGCTTATAACAAATACTACTGCACTACTGAATTTGATGTTCTATGATATTAATAAAGAGTATGTCTAGGACTTGCTGAGAGGTGATGATGTTTTTTTGGGGAGCAAACAGTAAATTCCTGTATTTTCCATTCTTTCAGAAGGTCCAGGGTGTTAGCTAATAATGAGCCTACCCTATGGAAGTGACTCACATGTTTCTATCCATTAACCATTCCATCCATGTCTTCCCTGGCCTATAATATCTGTCTACCGAACAGACATGTAGGGGCACAAAAAGTAATGAAATCAACATCCTCACCCAACTGCTCGTATCTGACCGCTTCGTTTCCCTTGCCGCACCACAGAGTTCCTGGCAATATCCAGGCGCGTTTCCGCCGAGCTTTGCCCTCTGTCCCATCTCTTCTTGTGCGCCTGGGAAACTTTGGCGCACTGGAGGAGACGAGCGCGCAAGGAGCATCCGGAGCCGACAACACACTGATATTCAACCTCCGGGTTATTTCTTGACTCTGGGTGCCGCTTCTGTCGCAGAGAGTGCCGTAACGCTCAGTGGCCAGTGGACTGCTGGTTACTTCGCATGTTAGCAGGCGCATGTCTTCGGACCACAGGGTGAGGTAGAGGGAGCGCGCACCGGCTGCGTCCTCCCGCAGAAAAGTGATGCGCGTCTGTCCGTCAGCATCTGCAGGACTGTATCTGAGACAGGAGAGACCAGATCCGATCACATCTTGTGCTTTTGATAAAATGAGCCATGATAAGGAGAAAATAACTTGTTGTAGGACTCTGCTTTGCATTTCAATGTGAAATTGGTGAATAGCCAATCCTGTTTGAAGGGTTTTATCAATGTCTGAAAGGAGGAATTATTCCGCATTTACTGCAGCATCAGTGTAGCTCTGCACCTGCCGGTTTTAAGCCGTCTGTCTGTCTCTGTTTGAGAGTCATGTATGTCTCCGGGACTGTTTATTGAGAGGGCCTTCTTATTGGTCCGCTGCGGGAATATGACACACCTCACTGTTTTAGTTAGTGTGCATTTGTGTTCCCAGACAGTTTCGGCTTATACTTAGAACTGAATCATTATATAACCTAAAGAAATTATTTGTATTGCCACTAAGATTTTGGCGGAAAGGTGCAGAGCAGTCCTAACCTGCAGGAGTTTACAGCTGGTGCTGAATAAAAAGACAAATGTATAGCCTAGTTGTATGGATTGAATTATTGTGGCTATAAATATGATTTAAAAAAGATGTGCTCTTTTTGTTCATTTAATTGCCACAGTCTAATTTACTAGCCAAATGCTCCCCAGGATATGCTGCTCCCTTTTCTTCTGCTTCCATCTTCACTGATTACACACAGGGGACATGTCATTTTTCATTAGATTTTATTGATCTGTGTAAACTCTTTGCAAAATCTTTACATGCAAAGTTATTTGCAAACATACATAATTCCAGTGCATGCACTATCTATTTACAAATACGGAGATAAACCAATAAACATTCCACTGAAAGGGGCAGAATCAAGTAGAAGACGGCTATAGGTTTAGCTCAGAGAGAAGCTTGTGTTTTTTAAAAAATAATATATATCTATATTGGTTATAATTCATGTTGATCATCATCTGATGATCACTGTAGCTGAAGTAGCACAACATAGGACAGCCTGTAATGCTGTAATGGTGGTTGTTTCAATCCCTGCCACAGGGGGGCAGAGTGGCTGTACAGAGGAAACAGGACACTGGAGAGATTTGAATGTGAATGTACAGAAGGTTTCATTCAAAGAATGAGAATAATCTCAATGTCTGCTACTGATAGAGTTGGACACTTTTTTTATGTGCTCAGTTTATTATAAGTTTATCCTGTGGATGCTATCAGACCAGCTTATTCAGATTACACCGACAGTCATCATAGTCATGCAGCATATGGCCTCTTGTGTTTAAAGTATCAACAGAAATGTTATGGGGAAGAAGTGTAAACATTAATGAAATTACAATAGCATTAATTTCTTACAAAGTATATATATCTTGAACCACAAGACATTTCATGCATAGGTTTTTTTGTTTTGATCTTTGTTTTGACATTGGAATAACTTGCAAACAGCTGTATAAATTGAGGTCATTCCACTTTGTAAGGTGTGCTTTCCTTGGTTTGCTGTGATTAGTGAACAAACACACACTAAAGCCTTGAATGACTGGGACGTGGCAGAGGGGAAAGCGCCCTGCTTTGTGCAAAGGGTGCATTGATGTAAAAGCGGGCCAAGACTGCCCCAGGCACACTAGAGTCACGAGCACAGTGCATGCAGGTAAAGCTGCACATACTTATGACATAACCTCTTCCACCTTCTCTCATTGTGAAGCAGCCAAATTTGTTAAGGAAACCTGTAAGAAACGTTTCTGTGTGCATTCAGTGTAAACACTGCAGTAGAAAACCTCTGAGGTGTCAGAGTGAACCGCGAGCTTCAGAAGAGAACAGGTAGCAGGAGGAGAATCCTTTTTCCTGCCAAGTCTAACCACAACTAAGAAATAAATATGAAAAATAAACATTGTCATTCACTTTTCAGTTCCTCTAATCACGCAATTAATACTTCCCGCAAACGCAAAATTCACAGCTTGAATAACCATACTTAAAAACTCCTAATGTTTAACTAGTGTGCTATAATTTTAAATAACAAATTAACAGCAACTGATGAAAGGTTCATTTAGCTCATGGTCCACTGACTTATGAATCATCTGTTTATCAGATGTCTATCCTAACCTGAGCAATGTATCAGTATGTAAACATTTCTTCATGGAAATATACACTATGTGCAGGCCAGTGGGCACAGTTGAAATATTTTAAGGTGCAGCTGCGTGTTTTCTTATGTCAGTGGCTCGGCATGCTTATACAGTTCAAGTGTTAAACTAAGCATGTTGTAATCACATGAACATTCAAAAATAATAACCTGACAGTCTAATGAGTTTCAGGCATGAGCTCAACTGAGGCATTTATGAGCCTGACAATTGGTTTTGACCTCAGCCACCACAACATATTGCTTTTCTTGTTCTGTGCCAGTGCAATTTAAACTTTATTTCCTTTAGCGGAGAATGTGTCAAGTTCAGCACACTATATAACATCACTGACAGGCATGATGGTCGTTATGCAGCTGTTCACTGACAGATGTCTTAGTTACATTAATGAAATCTCTAATTCATTTATGCCATGATTTGTCCCAGAGGCGGATTAAGTATCAGCACAGGCAGAGAAATTGTTAATAAGAAGACAGGAAAGAAGAGTATATACTACATCAGGGAGAAGGATCAATGCGAGCAGTGCCTGTGTGATGGTCAAGTCGTGAGAGAATAGATAAACACAACAGAATGAGGGGGGAAAACAAGTGCTCTCAGAGGTGGATGCAAACCAAGTAGGGAGGGTAGCTCATGCTGCACTGGGGTGGACAAGTGGTTAATCACTAGCGACATGATTCTCATTCATCAAGGTATGCCAGCGCTCAATCTTCTTGTCCTTGTTCTTCAAACACTCGTACCAGTGCTTCAGCCTCTCTCCTTTGGCAGTGATACCCAGCTGACACCCGCCTGTCAGGAAGAAAGTGAGGTGTGAGAGGCAGGTGGGGAGCAGGTGAGAATTTCATTTTTTATTGCATCAGAGCAGTGACGGTGATCGAATATTTACCGATGTAGTCGTTGGACTTCCCGATATCGTAGTCCCACACAGAGATATCTAAAGTCTTCTTGGCCAATTCACTGTGTTTGATGTCATAGCTGAATTCCTGGAATTTGAATTGAGACATTGACTCATCAATTCCAACATTTTTCCAAACCTGAGTTGCAAAAAATACAAACACTGGAGACTGAGACTGGATAATAAGCTCATTTTCATTAACTGCAGCTAACTTCCACCTTGAACTCTCTTACAAACCTCATTAAACTCTGGGTTTAAAGTCCTCTTTTTGATTTGTGTTTTGCACTTGCCCTTCTTCCCCATGTCAGGTTTCAGACATCTGTAAATTATATATACACACATATATATATATAAAGGTTAATTTATGCCATTTCAAGAGCCATACACTGACAAGCTGAATGTACTTCTCGTCCTGCTTTACCTACATTTTGACATATGGGTCAGAGTAGCCATTAGCATCCATGGCAGCCAGGTGAACGCAGCGCACAACGCCCACAATTAGGCGGTTCTGCTGGGTGTTGTACATGAGGGAGATCAGAATCCGACCACGCTCCTCTATGTCTCCGCCATCTTTCGCTGACTAAAAGAGCAAAAAAAGTAAAGTTCATTACTATTCTTGATAAGCTTTGTGTCTACTTTGGTGGAATCTGCCATGTTTAAACATGCTCGGAAATAAAAAGGCATTACCTCATCTTCGTAGAGAGAGATGCCTCTGGCCGCCCCAGCTGTTGCAGTTCTCTTCGTCTGTGAAGGGGGAACAAGATTATACCCGGTCAATAAGCGATTCAGACAAGGAGAACAAAGCGTTGTTTGACTGTAATTCAGTTTCACTCACTGGGACAACTCTCTCGAGACACACGTTAAAGTTTTTCTTCTGGTTCATCTTCAGTTTCTTCAGCGCCACTCGGGTTTCACCAATAAACTCATTATGCCCGAACTTATCTTCATCACAGACAGAGAGCCTGTGGAAATCGAAAGAGATTCTTAACCTGTTACACCCTTAAACAAGCCAACTAAAGTAATATTAAGTGTCAAACATGAACATTATCCACCTGAGGGTCTTACGCTGCATGTCCTCATCTGTCAGGCCGTGGTAGGTGAGCGTCTCACTCCACGCAGGGTTGCGGGTATTTCTCAAGGTCTTTGTGCGCAACTTGTTAGACTGTTTGGTGTAGGATAGATCAGGACAAGGAAATGGAAATATCTCATGGCGGGTTACCACTACACAAGACGTCACAATATCTGTGGTTACTGTTATTTAATCACGGTGAGTATCTACGTGTTGCTGCTTCCCATCAACGGAGCTTTTGCAGCTGAGGCCTGCCCCATTCTCCACTATGATCACACCCCACAAATAATGCACCTTCACTACAACTTTTACTTTATTTACTTTATTTTTAGACATCATCCCTATGTCAATTTTATGACTTTTATTCAGTCAAACCACAAGGTGTCAGGCTTGAGCTGCCAGAACGATCTCTCACCGCCCAGTGGGGTCTAAAATCACCACCCTTCCTTTTTGGCTTAGCAGGATATTAAGGTAACAAATCTTTTAAAAGTAGTAAAAGCTTAATGTAAGAAAGGTGTGTCTTTTACCTTACTAGCCCCTGGCAGCAGATGAAGCTTGACATAAGGATCTGCCAGTCCATTTGAGTCCATGGGTTTCAGTCCCTGAGGAGAAACAGAGCACAGTGTCCATCACATCGTCGCGCACAGCACACACCAATTAAGCTAAAGTGCCATTCAGGAGCTTTTTAACATAAACCACTTGATTGCAATTGTCCCTTTGTGTGAGAGAATGAGGAGAGTAGTGGTACCTTTGCTTTGAGGATGCTACAGTGGAGGCTGTTGCTTTCCTGTTCATAGAGCAGACTGAACTCTAGAGAGCCCAGAGTGGCTGAAAGAGACCCAGACCAGTCATCACATTAGACCACAGAGAGCAGACAGCAGGTCCGCTCTTGAATAATTAAAAGTGTAAATAAAAAGGGACACAAGGGATACAAAGGGAAAGATGCTCTTGTAATCAAAAAACTCTCAACTTGTGAATAGAAGTGAAAATAAGTACCAGCCCAGAGTGGACAGGAATGACAGACAATAAAGTCTCCGAGTAAGTCTTCACCTTACCTTAACTAAACATCTGAAAAAATCGCATTACAAATCGGGGGCATGAGGTATAAAAGAAATCAAATAAACACCCAAATCTCAAAGGAAGGCCTTCAGAAAATAAGGATCTGGGTAAGAAAAAAAATATACTGAAGTGCTGCCCACACAGTTTCTTTGGAGGAGTTTCATTGCCAAGCATAGCTGTTGGGGGACAAAATAATCAAATGACATTTGTTAATTTTTTCTTATATAACTGTTAAACTTTTCTGGCCTGAGATTCACCACAAAACTGAAGAGGATATAACCATCTGAGCTACTGAAACCAGTCAGCACCACAGGCCTTAATTGTTCCCACCATCTCAGCTCCAGCAGCCACATGAAAACCATAGCAATTTCTGCCATTTTCACTCCCAGCACAGGGGACTGGATCAAACGCAAGGGGACTCTATATCCTGTTAGCCCCGGTGCATCTCAAATTATTTGTACAGCTCCATATTCCCAGACCTCAATAAAATAAATTAACACCCAATCCCCCAAAGAAAGAATAAAGGCCGATTGACACTGCAGGCGCAGAACATGAATGACATGGCACCATTCTCACCATTAAAATGGGATATGGGATATTTCTTTTTAAAAAGTACGATTGCATAGCTTATACATCACTATTGATTTAGTGAATCATGTCCTGATACACATCTTCCTCTGCTTTAGTTCCTTGGACATTGATTTTCATGCTTCGATAACATATGGTGCTTATCATTTGTCATTTTCTATCCAGCTCAATAGATGCTGCCAGAACAATTCTTGCTGTTTGCTGTGACTATTGAACGATTTATAGATACAAATTGTTTCCAGACAGAAGTCAAGTATCAACACAGAATGACTTGGAATCCCTACCGGGAACAGAAATGCAGCCAAATTAAGGACATCAATGCCCAATACTCTATGCTATATGGCAATATGTCTTGCTTTATTAACAAAAATAAAAACACCCCATCTGGTTGTATTTACCTGAAACGAGCAGAAAGAAATCATCAATGTCAAACCGAACATGAGGTGAAATGAAACTGACACATCAGCCACGCTACTCTGTGAGAAGAGTGAGCAGATGGTGTACTCACTGGCTTCATCAGAGTCATAGTCGTTGGCCTCCTCCTCCTCCTCGGCTGGGGGAGGTTGCTGTCGGACGGGAACAGCACCGTGGGCAGCGGGCTGCCTCCTGTCCTCTCTCACTGCAGGAGGCGCTCTCTGCTCTGGAGGAACTGCACCAGAGGAGTACGCACCTCCATCTGGACCTACAACCACATTGGATCATGTGAGACTGACTGCACAAAATAATGGCACCACTGGGGATGTAATATTTGGTTAATGCGTGGGACTCTTTATAAGGATTATGTCCTAGCTGTCTCTCACCCTGCTGGGCCATGGTGGCGGCAGGCTGCGGTCTGGAGCTCTGGACAGGAACCATCTTCTTCATCACCACTGGGCTGCCCTGACCCGCTTCTTGAGGGCCAGCCCCCCCAGTGGCCATGCACACAGCTGATGGTTTAGGGGCCACAGGTGGGTAACCAGCACGGCCCAGTGGCTCTGGTCCTAAAAATAAGTATGAATAGCGTCGTACAGTAAACATGCAGACATACGCTATACATAAGGGAGACACGCATAATCACACCACTTCAGGCTCCTACTGCAGTGGAATCTGTAATACTCCCTAGTCCCTCTGCATACTTTTGATGTTGCAGCTTTTTCGTTGCGAAGGCATTGACCTACATACATTACAACAAGCTGTGGTGGCCGACTACTGTACATGTAGCAGCTATATAGTGCCTGTACGTCATAATACCCCTATGTTTCAAATCACATTGCACAGGTAATCACGCTGAAAGTGCGAAATGATACAATGTGACCCATCATGCCAGCACCACCTGGAGGCTCATCCCATGTCACAGCATGCACCTTCCGACAGCTTAATTGAGGTCTTCACCCCCCTCCACTGCGCCAGTGGGCGGTACTGCCAAATTTGGGAAGCTGATAAAAGGTTTTATGCTTGGGAAAAGAGCAATGACAGGCGGGATTGCCAAAAGACTAAGAAGTGTACAGATGCTGATCTAATGAGTGTGAAGAGGAGGCCCTTTGAAAAATAGTCAGACTGAAATATATATATATATATATATATATATATATATATATACATATATATCCCTGGTGTTTGTTTTGATGTGAATACTTTTATGGCCAAAATTGTGATTATATGAAGAAATGCAGATACAATATTATAAATTGTATACAACCTTAACAGCATGATGGGACTTCCAAAATGCTGAATGCTTAAATCACTAACAGCCAAAACCATGTGGACTTGACAAAGGTGAAAAAGTGGGAAAAAATGCTCCTTGTATTAATTTTTGTAGTTTATACAGTATAACGTTCTCCTCTCGTCAGATGTTAGTCTGCCAGAGGGGAAACGCCCACCCAGAGGCTTGCAGCTTAGATGCTATTTCCATAATATGTCCTAATCTGGTTTTATCCCTTGCTGAAAAGTATCCTGTTTTGAAAAATATGCACAGTAGCTGTAGTATTTAGTTTATTTCCTCACACAAAAAGTGAGGTGAATTATAATTTCAGTTCAATTTTAAATCACAACAGGCAGCACTGCTGAGAAACTGAAGTCTCAGATGCAGTTCTGGTAGTTTAGCAGATCCCCATTTAGAGATTTCTAGATATTAAAAACTTGCCTGAATCTAGTTGCCCAGATGCAGCAACCTGACTCTGACTGTGACCTATGTGAGACATGCTGTAAACTAATTGTCTGTGACGACAGTCTAAACAGGTTAATCAAAAATGGTGATGAGCACCTGCCTGTCGCCTCATGTGAAAAACTGAAAAAGACGGCACAGTAACTCTGAAGGGGCAGATCTCAGCTGTGTCTACCTGCTGGTTGTGGTTGGGTTGCCGCCTCCCTGGGCTCAGAGGCTGGAGGCCCCTGGGGCTCTGCTGCCTCCCGGGCACCCGTCTTGCTCGATTTAGATAACGGCATGGGTGATGGCAGGAAATGCTTAGGAAAACCTTTGAAGAACCAGGCACCAGACCTCTTCCACACCTGACAAAACAGAAGAAAAAGAAAGTGTTACTGGATTTTCCAACAATTGAATTTTTTTATTTGTTCACTGGTGTAAATCACTCACCTCTCGCTGTTCTCTGCAGATCTTGCAAAGCCACACGGCGCGTGGCCGACTGCTACACTGTGTACCACACTTGGTACACATGCTCTGCACGACAGGAGAAAATAAAGATTTGACCTATTGTGTTCTGTGTGAATTGCAGCAGAGGAGTGTATTTGCGTTTCCCTTGTTATAATTGGCTGATTCATTACCTACCTTTTTGCAGTCCTCACACACCACTGAGCTGACCCCAGGTGAGCCCAGCTGCTCCCCACACACCAAACAGCGGGACACTCCATCCCCACACACAGTCTTCTTCATGTCGTCCAGGCGGTTTATCAAGCGCCTGCAAGCAGCACAGGATGAAATCTTCCTTAAAATGTGACCGTTAATTATCTCAGGTCCAAATGTGTGTGTGTCATCAGTCTAAACAGGCGATTCTGTTTTCATATACACATATTGTGGGAAACCACTGCATGTTTTACAGTCTCTTACCCAATTCTCTCCTGCTCCATGGCCTCCATTTTCTCAGCACGGGCAATCACATTGTTTATAATCTCTTTCTCTTCATCTGTCAGGTCTGGACCAGAACCAGAGCCAGGCTGCATGGTCCAGTTGCCCCTGTCAGTCAACATATTCTCCAGTTGAGATTACACTACCTCTGTGATTGATGATATGAATGATATCCAATTGCACATTTGCATAAGCACTTCACAATCTGTGTTTGAACAAGCAGAGCGAGCACAGCGAATGAATGAACATGCATTTACAGCGTCAACACATCACACTGCTCTCTGAACAGTTACAGAGCAGAGACACACAATGAGGATAAGAGGTGGTGGAGTGGGAGTTGATCTACTTACTGCTCTTTTTCACTGTGTCACAGATCACACATCAGAGAGATGCAGGAGAAAGAGAAAGAGAGGAAGGCACAGTTTAGCATCGATGTCTCCATCACAAACGGTTAACACAACAAACAAAAAAAAGTTCACGCTTTACCTAGCGTGCATTTTCCTCTGCCTGTCGTTGGACATCCAGCGATCCGAGCTGCTGCTCATCACCGTGTCCGTCATGCTGCGCTATCGCAGTCTGCAGGTGGACAGAAAGAAAAAGACAGAGATTTATTCAGCATGAAACAGTAAAACAAACTTTAACTGATGTCACAAAAAGATGCCAACTCTGTATTTAGAGTTCTTAATTTGGGTAGGAATGACTTATGTGTTTTGAGTCGACACTCACAGCTATCCTCCGTCCTTGTCTCATGCTTATGCAGCACTGTTTTAACGGCCTCCACGGACAGTGCTGGCCTTAAATTGGCAAGTCACCAGATACACTTCCTTTAATTGTCTCATTGATGTAAAGCTAAATGAAAGGTATCTAATGGTGACCTCCCATTGGTGGCCACCATGAGCCAAACAACTACTGCAAATAAAGAAAAATCTATTACAGTTTCCAGAAAAGTAATAATCACTTTTTCCCCTTCCCTTCTTGCTTCCTATGAATTTACATACCACAACTGAAATAGCAACAAAATATCAGCTACCAGTGGAAATGTAAACACATTTCCTAGTGCCAGTTTTACAGCCCAATCAGTGCCATCTCCTCTTGCCAAGCCTGTTTTATCAAATTCTCTCCACAGACATATTTAACTAGTAAATGGACACAGAGAAAACATTGCCAAGACGTGACACACCAAGATAATGGATCTGTAAAATATGAGCCTAAACTATGGCGACATACAGTGGTTCTAACATGGATAGAGTTGCTTTGTGTGCGTAAGGCAATGGGGTGAAAAAAAAAAGCTGATGACAAAGCGAGACCTCCTGCACATTTGTGACCACAGTGAATGAAGGTACTCGGGGTCATTTCAATTCATGTGTGCTTTCTACAAAAGGCCTGAGGAGATAAGGTTGCACAAATTGGGGGTGGTAAAGCCAATTATTTTAGCAGCTGTAAGTGAAACTGTGAGGAAACTGTGAGTCTACACATTTCAAAGAAGCAGATGGTTCCATATAGCAGCAGGAGGAGGAGGTTAATTATTATATATAGGAGGAGGAGGAGGGGGAGAGCTTCTACTGACAGGGATGACTAAGAGTCTTTGTCTCCAGCATTTCTGATTGTTCACAGTGTGTTGGTAGAAGCTGAGGTTTTTATCCGAAGCGATCTCTGTGTATTTACAGTTCTCAACAATATATACTCCTTCTCCAGGGATGCTGGGTGGACTGAGAGTGTGGTCGGGTGTGATGGGGAGGCTGATGAATGGTTTTTAAGATCCGCAGGAAGTTATCGTCACTCCATGCGGTGACACCGAAACTGGATTGTTTGCAGTCACTGTCGCTGAGGAGGAGTCGAAGAAAGGCGTGTGTCATCGAAGTGTTTAAAGTACATGATGACAAGAGATGAGCTCTTGTAGTCGTTTGTGTACATAGTGCGAAAAACAGGCCGACAACACATCCAAGTGTTAATGATGACAGAGGGAAACAGTGAGCTGTCAGCTGCTACCAAAGCCCTGTCCATATGATGCATCAACAATGTAATCTAACCTCAGAGTGACATGGAAAAGATGATACAAAGATGTCAACAGAAATCACTGAGGCGAGTGCCTACGGGCAAGTCTGCTGAGTCTGTGTGTGTGTGTGTGTGTGTGTGTGTGTGTGTGTGTGTGTGTGTGTGTGTGTGTGTGTGTGTGCCACTGTGCAGCTGACTTAGAGCTGCTCCAAGTATCTGCCAGACAATACATGGAGGGACACTCCAGCCAGACGCTGGGGGAATACGGCAGTTTATGTCCTGAGGGGAAGTACCAGCAGTCAGAGAAGACCAGCAGACTCCGAAAAGGAGCAACAAGAGGAACAAAAAGCTTCTCTGGAGCCTCAAATATGGAGAACTGTGATGGTGCAGGATGAGGAAAGTGCCGGCACAGTGTCGGAGAGATTGAGAGAGATACAGTAAGGAATGCATAATGATAATACTAAAAGGAAAATCAATAAGTTTCACTTGTCCTCAGCTTTTCACAGCAGTAAAACCTCGCACTATAGAACCTTGGAGAAAGTGAAAGAGGGAGTGGAGGGGAGGGGTGCGACACTGTCTCCCCCTTTCAGCTGCTTGTATTATGCTGCGTAACGTTAGGGTACATACCTTTTGGGCTCTAATCTGTTGCTGCACTGCCTGCAGGATTCACAGAATAACAACAAATTCGCTGTGCTATCAATAGCCACTCTGGGTGTGGGCTTTCCCTCTGATGCTGCTGCTGCATCCAGCCAACAGGAGCAAAACACAGTCTTCAGGGAGCTTTTGTCTTTGTTCCCACTTTTCAGCAGCAATCTGTCGGCTCAGACATTACTCCGACTGTATAGTATATATTGTGTACACCGAGGCTCTCAAGCTTAGCCCTCCTTCACTTGCCAAAATTAATTATCCCACTTTTGTCTAACACGATTGTCCTGGAGAGGTGCATGGAGAGATACAGATGGGAGGGGGCATTCAGACTCGGGCTGGGTAATCACTGATTCAGACAAGTCAGAGCTCTCTGGTGCTGGGGAAAGATGTTTCTGCATCACACAAGTGGACTCTTTGCTGAGGTGACAATCCAATTAGCATTCAGGAGATTGTCTCAATAATCACATCCACTCTTTTCTCATAAAGAACTGTAAGCATAGGCTTTGAAGCCTGAGACATAGAGAAGTACTGCTTGGTTTCATCTACTGTACTGCCAGAGAGGGTTTACATCTCAAAGGGCTTTAAGTGTACATATTCAAATATGAACCTAAGGCCAATTATAAGGGACTGTCTTGCGAAAAATGTCATATTGATCCTTGTTATACTGCAGTTATGACACCACTGTGACCCTCAGACTGTCATCCTCTGCGCTGCTGAGATTATAAATGCAACTAATCTGCGTCATCTGTGGAACATTCATCCTGTTTTCCTCCCATGTGAGATGATTCAGTCAGGTGGTGGGTTCCTCTCTGGAGAGCAGCAGATATCCATGTTTTTTGTTTTTTTTTCTTTCAAAATGTCATGAAGCCAACAGAGTGACGTGTCGCTCTGCAAAGTGGTCCCCAGGAACTGTGCAAGCAACCACACAATGGTGTGTACGAACACACCAGGCATGACTTGTAACAGATCATGTGTGAGCTGACAAACGGAAACACCAGAGGGAGAGCATCGACTCAAGATAAGTCATCTGCTTGATCATCGTAAGTCATCCACCCAGCAGGATCTCTCCCGTGCAGAATTTCATATGGGGGTGGTGAAGACCAATTTAGAAACCTGTGTATCCTCCTCAGGGCCTGAGAAGTTAGTCAATACAAATCTGCATCTGTGCATATTCAGATGTGTGCACACACAACTCCCAGAACACACCCTACACATTTTCCATCCATTTTTAGAAACACAGACATGCATTCTCCTTGGATACTTGAAGTGAGCGCTCAGCTTGAGCAGCTGCCCAGATTAACATTGTTACGTGACTTTCATTAACAGGTGTATGACTCATTACAGCAGAACATATGACCTATGCACCTTGTTAAGATTTTAGTTCTTGCTTGTGGAAACATAACTGAAGAAAAGCAGGCAGTGACCACAAGTCATTGATGGATTGATCCAACAGGGATCATTATGGATACAGCACTCAGAGCTTAAGAGGGGATGGGTACATAGGGAAGAGGGTCATCTCCCTTGTACTGAGATCAGCAACAACAAGGCTCTACACCAGTGTTTTATATCATTATCAAGCAATTTGTCCTGCAACAAGTTGTAAATTGACAGAAAAGAATATGTCTGTGACTCATTAAGTGATTTATTGAAGACAAATGCCAAATATTAAGCTGTTTCCATGTCATCTAATGTGTGGATGTGCTGCTTTTCCTTTCTTTGGTATCTTTATATGATTATATATTGATTTTATAATGATTATATATTGAATATCTTTGGGTGAAGACCTCACTTCAAAACTGTAGGCTACTGGGCATTTTTCACTATCTTCTGACATTGTATGGACTAAATGATTAATCAAGTGATCTTAACAAAGTGGACAGATTATTAAAGGAATGACAATAATAAAATCAAACGCAGCGCTGAAAGTAATTTTTACTATATTGAACACATGAGGGATGACCGCTAAGTAAAATGAGTCTGACTTTGTTGACTTAATTTGTACAACATATTTAAACAGAAATACAGCAACTGTTTCATTCACCTTATTATTTTAAAAACCTGCTACGTGCCCTATTTGTAGATATTAATGACGTTGAAACACTACATGGCGCTTCACTTGAATTCCAGGGCAACAATTCCCTCGCCATCTTCCAAGAAGGACATTTCTAAAATGGGTTAATGAGAATCAGAGATCAATGAATGCACAATTGGTTTCACCCTAATTTATCTTTCATTAGGCCTCCATTTGTATTTTGATGCCTCGGGCTAAACCTTACTTAGGTATAATGGAGGTCGCCCTAAAGCTCTGCTGTAGCCACCACGCAATCGTCACAAACCCTTACCACTGGCCATTGCAGAGTCCCTGTGGACTCAGATCAGCACTTTCTTCCAAACCATTTTCCAAGGTGCTGATGCAAAGTAGATGCCACTCTTGATATTCATATCAGAACAGCATAGCCTTGCCACCAGTGATTTAATAATCCTGGTGAAACCACACACACTTTTTGTCAGGTTGCTGTAACCATGAATGTTTCATCAGCTATAACACACTGTGCTTTTCCCCGTCAAAGACCCAATAATCCTGCAACCCATACACAGTCTTTTGCTGCGCTGTGAGAAACCAGCTCAGCTATAACATTTTTTAAACTTAGCCATTACTAAGCTGATACTGCCTTGCGTGGATTTCCATTCATAATTTATCATGTTGTGAGACTATGAACAGCATAGTTACACCAAGCAGCACTAAAAGGATTCATCTACCCAAAAATAATAATCGTGAAAAATAGATATTTGGCATTACAACATTAATGTGATGCTATGTATTCTACTGTTTTTACCATATTGTCAGCAATTTAAAAAATTGTTAAAATAGAAAATCCACTGTGAAAAACAGTATATACATTTTCATCTTAAATGTGAAGAAAAAAAAATCTAAATCTAAACAAGAAGAGAATGTAAAAATAAAATGTTTTGTTTCATTCTAATTTTTCTTCCTCTACCATCTGGCCTGGCAGTAACTCAGATTGTCTTATGTATTATGAAACAGAACACAGCCTGAGATCCTCAGACAGGAGAGTCTTGGCTGGTCTACAGTTTCGACTCAAGTCCTGTGGAGATCTGGAACATCATGCCTGACCAGGGAAGACTGAAAAAAGTCAATTTATTTTTCATCTACATCTCTTCTTCATTCACATCTATAAATACGGAACCAATCAGAAGACCGGTTTTCCAGTATAAAATTCTTTTGGACAGAGGGAAGGCAATCTTCAGATCATATTCAATCATGCTGCACTCGATTTAGCCATCAATGCCTCACTGATAATTATAAGCACATGGCTTGAATGATTTTATAAAGAGATGACTTCTACTTAGGAAAACGATGACTGTAAAGCCCATTAATGACGATTGCTGTTATTGTTGATCTATGAGTCATCTACAGACCTTCATTACAATGTTCTGAAAAATATGAACAAATTGACAATACCTTGACTCACATGTAGCCTACATGTCATCAGAAAGTACAACCATCTGCTCCTCCACATTCTGTAGTGACACATGTCGGCTGGTGGTTTCACAGACAGTAAAATGTTGACCAGCTGACCAGGCCATAAGAACAAGTAGTACAATGGGGTTATGAGTGGCAGTCAACTTGCCTGACAAGGGCACTATCCGTTTGCAGGTCAGTCAGTCTACTGCTTGGGTCGAGACTAACATATCTCAACGTCTATTAGATGGATTGTCATGAACAGACATTCATGGTCTCAAGAGGATGAAACTGGTGACTTTGGTCACAGATTTCGTAACTTTTTCTCTAGCAGCAGCATCAGGTCACATTTTTAATTTGGCCAATACTTTGGTTTCATTAAACCAAACTAATGACTTTCCCATCAGCCTCAGCTTTGCTTTTTATTGAGTGCTAATCAATAAATGCTAGCATGCTAACACGCTAAACTTAAGATGGTGAACATGGTAAACTTCATACCTGCTTAGGTATCAGCATGTTAGCAATATCACTGAGAGCATATTAGCATGCTGATCTAAGCAGTTAGATCAGTGCACCGTATGGCTGTAGACTCTTGTTCAAATTTTGAAACAAGCATCCAAGTTGTTTTTTAAGTTGTGTCTTGTATGTACCAGAATTACTATCATCATTAAAATGTGCCACGGACCTCTAAGATGTGATGAACAGAAAGAAATCATGATGGATTATTGAACGCTAAATAATTCATTTACATTCCCCTGTCTCTGCGCACTGATCATTTGATCTTCTAAACAAACTAACTCTTCACAGTATTCAGCTGCCCGTGTCCAGTGCTCACACACCAGGCCTGCAGGGCGAGTGGGGAGACAGGGTAGGAAGGACCAAAAAACAACGAGGTATCCACCCACTCCCAGTTGCATGGCATCCAACTCCATCCATCCCCCATAGAGGACTGTGAGATGCCAACACACTGAGGCCTGGGCAAGATTGTAAAGCACTGCACCAAGAAGCCCTCCACTGCAGGAGGAAAACATCACTCAGCATTTTTTAATTATTTACAACTCCCACCCCCATTGCCTTACACTCTTTAAGGTATTAGTGCACACTGTGTGTACTCATATATTTATCAGACATTATGTACAGAACAGTGGATTAGGGGAGAAAAAGATGACACGATTGATTAAATTATTGAGCTCTATTTTGGGAAACAGTACGGATGTTTGTTGGTCTTGACAAATTATACATGTTTTCACTCAGACAATGGTGATGACAGGGACCATCTGTGGAACCATCTGTGAGGACTCTTCACCTCTCAAATGTGAGAGTGTTGTACCGTTTCAAATACACTCAGCTTCATCCTCTAGGCAGGCATGGCTCCAGTTCCCGCATCGCTGGAGAACAAACAGGAAAGACCATCCAGTGACCGACAAGCTACCGTGCTGTTATCCCGCTATCACTGTTGGCGCTATCCAGCAGACCTAAAGAGGTTGGGCGCTGTGTTTTTCATTCTTAAATTTAACACAACGCACACTGAATGAGCAGGGGGTATCCTATAGGTGTCATTTGTAGTAAATAATTCTCAAATTTATTCAGTATTTTGTCCAGGCCTTATTATAGAACCATAAAAGTAAAAAGCTATTGGACATGGAGCACTCAATTAACTGCACCCCAGCAAGAACCTGCAGTAAGTCTCAGATTTGCTAAGCTGACGATGATTCATCCTTGTATGCCCCAGAGGCAAGAGGTGGGACTTTGAGAACTGGCTGCTGATGCACTGGCCAGTCATGCTCCTTCACTTTCTTCCCATCTTATCTCCGGGAAACAAGTACTACCAGACAGGGCCATTAAATCAGCGCAGTAAAGGTCTATTGAGAAGACACTCTGCATCTATTTCCTACTAACCAGACATAACCTACAGCCGGTGGTCTGTTGAGATAAACTACATGGTTCCGAACATATAAAGAAACACGTCAGGTCTATCTATCTATCTATCTATGTGATGGCCATGATTCTGTTGCTCTGCTTGGAGGATCTGGCACTGTTCAGCTGACGGATATCTGACCCTCCCTCTTGTCCCACCAGCAAACCAGAAGGTACAACACCCTTGGGTGTTTTTAGCTGATCTCGTTTGGCAAACTAGAGCATGTTCTAGTCTGGAAACACACGAAAAATTAGCTTTGGCCCAACCTTGGAGAAAAAAACCCCTGTTGGGAAGCTTGGCTATGTGACTGGAAAAGCAAAGTTTGTTTATTCAGACGTAACTCTGAGCCTCTGGGACAAGAGCTTTACTGCAGCCACAGCATACGCACAGGAGTGATTATAATCAGTTAAATGTAAGTATCACAGGTTGTAAGTAGTAGGTAAGAAATGTTGCATATAGATATGCTGGTGATTATAGATTAAATCGCAGATTCTGTTTTAGATTTTTAACTCCTTGCTCTCTTGGTGGAACTTTCTTTAAAGGCCACATTAATTACATCTGTCTTTTCCAGTGTGCCACAGTGTTAAGGCAGATCTAATCATCAGCTTCAGATAGGCCGGTGAATCGATTCTCATCCACCACTGTGATGAGAATTTGAAGATGAAGCCACTCCCTTCGGAAGCTCGGCCACACATGTAAGAATAATGTCTCTCCTACAACACATTTCAATAGATTTGCTCAACAAGAGATCAGAGAAACCAACAGATATTTAGAGCACAACATACGATTTGGGCTCTAAGCTCCATATATGGATGGGAAGAGCACAGAGGAACATGGAGTCATGCACCTTTACCAACTGTGGCCATGGTAACAGCAAGATCAGAAGATGAGAATCAGAATGATTAAACGCCGTGTGTGTGCATGTGTGTCCACCAGTCTGTGTGTTTGTAGTAGAATGTACCTTTGCCGAATTTCATAGCCCATGCAGAACAAGTCGTCACTGAAATAACAGTGTCAGTGGATCATCAAGAAACGTGGCTGCACTTTGTCTGAAATGAATCATCTGCCTTGGATGGTTGTTAACAGTCACAGTTGAAAAGACAGCATGGTTAGAGAGGAAGACGAGCTGAAGACATGAGATTATGCGAGCAGTCGCCTTGTATTCTTCAGCTTTAAATAATGCAGTTAGTGTGCAGAGCACTTACTTCATTCCTCCATCTTTTTTTCACCTTTTCCCTAAACACTCGTGTTTCCTAATGCTCTGTATGTTTTGTTTTCTCTTGTTTTATCTTTTCTCTCTCGCCTAATTTCATTCTTCCTCTGCACAGAAGATAGTGTGAGGCTGTCCAAAAGACAGAGAAATAAAGGGAGAAAGGTACCAGCTTAAATAAGGGTGTCGTCCAATCACTACTGTGGGTGCTCATGTGAGAGGAGGCAGCTGCAGATATCTCTCAGACTGTTCATTCAGTCTTTTCTCCCCTCCCCCATTTAATCCCCATGCTTCAGGTCTGTAGGAGGAGTTGGAGATGGTGGAACTGGAAGGCGGATTCCCAGCTTCTTTTTTCTGTCCCACTTCTGTACAAACACTAGCAGAAATGAACTGGACAGGTCCAAAAAGTCTGTTTACAACACACACTGTTCTGACTGTCCGAGTGTAATAACCCACCGGTGCAGGATGAGATAACACCACAACAAGTAGGTGGCTAAATCACCTGTCCTGTGGCACAGCTGGAGTTGAGAGCTGCCCTGCCCAGATGAGCATTTGGAGGCATCACTGATGTTTTTTCCTCTAAGTCTGCAGGCACATCAAGCCCAAGTGTGCGCTCCTAAAAAATCCTGCAGCAACGCCCAGGGACCGCAACCACACAATCTCCCACATGACTTACCAGGTCTGTTTTCTTATATCAGATCTGCAACAAGGAAGCACCGTGTTGCAGTAGTGCAGCCAGCCACCACTCTTGTTTTAATTATTCTTGAAGGGGATTAAAAGAAGCTACACCAAGAGTTACATTTATCGGCCATTCATGAATAAACTGAGTACATAAGCATAACACCAAAGCATGCTGTAGTAAATCGATGCAACAATTCAAAATAAGAGGCTCTATCAGCACCTCTGCATGAATGAAAGGAACATTGAGCTATCTGCTGCAGAGCAATGTTTTCAGTGAGACATGTTTTCTCTAAAACAAAGGAATCAATCAAATGTTCATTTACATAACTGGTATCTCACATAGGTTAACTGGCAGCAGCTTCATGCATACTGAGTATACTGCATACGTTCACCAAAGCATACATTCTTCCCTTTTCACTCAAATGACTCAGTGAGAAACATGCTCATAAAGATAAGGAAAATGTGTTTCATCAAATTAATAAATACAAGCAATGCAATCTGTTCCCTCATAGGAGATCTTTTCCAGTTCCTCTCTCTTGTGAATGAAATGCTGCATTCATTCAACTTGTAAATGAGAAATACTAATGCACTGAGTCACTGACCAAACGCACTAACCTCTCAGTAATTTCAGGTTGAGGATGCAATGTTTGAAAATCCTTCGAAGGAGATCGTAAAGCCTACCTGAGAATCCAGCCCCGTCTCTCTCCCCCCTCTCTCTCAGGGAGCTGTCAGGGAATGATGCGGACTAAATTTCTGTGCAGCGCTTGGAAGCGACCACAGAGTCAGTCATTGCGCATGGTGCCTGTCACCAAAACCCGTGTTTTTATTTTTTTAATTTTTTTTTTTTTTTGCGTGGAGGAGTAGTCTGTTGCTAGAGGCACAGCGGATCTCCACAATGCGTGGGAACTCGTCTTCTATCCTGCGTGGAAGATGGAAAGCCCTTGGTACCCTGGGAAGGAAACCCCTGGATCTGAAGTGATAACGCTGATGCTTAAGTGGACAGTCATCACCTGATCCAATTGTCTCTATAGAGGCGCATAGTGGCTAAATTTGTCTCATCACCCATGCAACCCTGTTGAGAAGTCACTGACAGTTTTAAAAGATTATGTGCTGACTGTGGTGACTTTGTGGTATTTAACGTATAGACTATACATTACAACAAGATATCATAGCCTATGGCTGTTCAATGTTTTTTTGTTTTGTTTTTTTTTGTCATTTGAATGGAAAGGATTTTAATATAATTGAGTTACTATTCTATTTCTATCCGAAGAGTCGTTTATTTATATCCTCCACAACTATCATATAACCGTCTATTTGGCAGAAAACAAATATTCTGGATTACCTTATTGTTTTCTGGTGATAAACTTTGTAGGTACTTTCTTCCAGTCACATGTGTAAGGTTAATGTATTGTTTTGCAGCGACAATTTAATCCCCAAGAAACAACCACTGAAATTCTAACACCAGTGTCTCAATTATAAGGGCATGCCTCCACTTTGATTCGTACAGTGGAGACATTGCGCCATCTAATGGATTATGTATTAATTACGCCAAAAAAAGGATGGAAATCACCATTTTTGCGTTATTTCCATAGGTTATTACATGATATGTTTCTTTGTCATATGAATTGAATCGGTATAAAATAATGCAAAAACACACTCGCTGTGAAAATAATTTGGATTTACATTATAAGGGGCTTTTTTTTTTTTACGGTTATGGATCTATTTTTGCAACACCTACTCACATGAAAAGACTGCAGGGGAGGCAAGAGGATTCACCCTTCGCACTTCCGTGTTCGTGTCCCTCAAAAGACTCAAAATGGGAAAAGGTACTCACGGTGTGGCTTGAGGTCTACGCAGTATGTTTAAGACATTTCAACCTACCAATGGTCGCAGTAATTTGAGACTCAGACTTTCCTTATAACTACTTTTAGAGAAATTGTTAGCGAGCGCCGACTACGCATGCGTGAAACGAATTAGGCACGTACAGGATCCTGTTAGCTAGCTGTGGCTGTTGTTTATAATAATTGTAGACTGTTGTAAGATAGGGCAGACTAACGGACACAAAGGTTACATAGACTGGAGAAATTTACTAAAGCAGTTTTGTATTTTACAGTCTTCGGGCTGGGTTATGGTGTGAACTTTCCCAATATTGTATCTTCTTTGGTCACGTGATTGAACTGTACAGCTGCAGTCACCTGATTAGTTCTGTCGCTAACAAGGAAAAATGGCTGCCCACCTATCGTACGGAAGAGTCAATTTAAACATTTTGAGAGAAGCAGCAAGAAAAGAGCTTCGAGAGTTTTTGGACAAATGTGCGGGAAGCAAGGTAATGAACACACCAACATGTAAAAAATGGCTGAAACAGCGACAGTTAAGTTAGTCTCCTTAGCCTCAACGTCAACATTATCGTGCAGTTTCAATGGGGTGGACATAATCCATAATGTTATAGATTATTTGAAGAGACAGTTATGTCTTGAGTGTAAGTATAGTTTAATAACACTAACCCTAACACTATAGCTACAGGGTTATCTGTCTGTGAGTTGTAGTTTTTCTTTTAGTGAGGCTGCATATCAATTTATTATGGTAATCACTGCCATTTGCAATTGTCATTGCTCATAACTGTGTGTCCCGTTGCTCTTTAGGCCATTGTCTGGGATGAATATCTGACTGGGCCTTTTGGACTGATAGCTCAGTACTCTCTATTAAAGGTAAGTGCTTCTCTTGTTGCGTTGTAACATAACCCAACAGAAAAGGCCCAGATAAAGTGTCAGGTGAAGGCACAGTAATGCACCATATGTTTAATATAGCTTAGGCTTTTGTTAATTGTAGATGCCAAACAACTGTTGTATGTTTGTCACTGTGTTTTTTTAGGAACATGAAGTGGAAAAGATGTTCACCCTCAAGAGTGGCAGGCTCCCCTCTGCTGATGTCAAAAATATCATCTTCTTTGTCCGTCCCAGACTAGAGCTTATGGACATCATTGCTGAGAATGTATTTAGGTCTGTATGTGTCTCTTTAAAAAAATAACGAGTCACTTTGTAAAGCTGTTTACTGTATTTTAATATTTCTCCTGGATTGTGCACCTTTAGTGAGGATAAGCTGCATTCGTCACGAGACTTCCACATTTTGTTTGTGCCACGGCGGAGCATGCTGTGTGAACAGCGGCTGAAGGAGCAGGGTGTGCTGGGTTCGTTCATCAACATTGATGAGTATATCCTGGACCTGATTCCCTATGATGGTGACCTGCTCTCCATGGAATATGAAAGTGCTTTTAGGGTGTGTTCAACTTGTACATACCAGACATACACTAAGCACTCAGCTGCTCTACAAATGAAGTGTTTACAATATGTGTTGTCATGAAGTGAAGATTAGATTTCAAATCAAGAAAGTCAAGCAGTATTTTACCATAATAACATATTGACAAAATGATTATTGTGGGTCAAATTTGTAAGATCTCTTTAAAGAAATACTCTGAATACTTTATTTGTTGCTGTGGTGTATTTCTCACGTTCATAACATGTCTTTACTCCCTCATTCAGGAGTGCTACCTAGAAAATGACCAAACAAGCCTTTACCACACAGCCAAAGGCCTCATGACCTTACAGGCGCTGTATGGCACCATTCCACAGATATATGGGAAGGGAGAATGTGCTCGGGTGAGTATGGTGCGAGCTGGAATCATTTTCTATAAAAGGTGAAGTAAAAAAAGTGAAGTGAAGTATTGCTCTGTATTGAAACTCATAATTGCAGATGGACAGGTTCTCAGCAGCAGCCATATGAATGAATTTGTTTGAGAAAGAAATTCTCTGCTTGTTCACAGCATGTTGCCAACATGATGCTGAGGATGAAGAGGGAGTTTGCCGGCAGTCAGAATCAGATCCTGCCCGTGTTCGATACTCTCCTCCTCCTGGACCGTAACGTTGACCTGCTCACCCCTCTGGCCACACAGCTCACCTACGAGGGTCTCATTGACGAGATCTATGGAATCACTAATGGTCAGAATAAACCTTTTTGGCTTCTGCTGAATGGTCAAGTACTAAGTTATATTTATATGATCTGATGGCTGCATTTTTTTTTTTTTTTTTTTTTTAAATCATTTGTTAAAATTTTGCTTTATTGAGAATTTGGGGCAAAAAAAGGTGTTGAAATTGGCTGCATTGTACTTGAACAGAAAATATTCAATTACAAATGTAATGTATTAAATATACTTATAGGCATGTATATGTAGTCAATTTTTCCCAATATTTTACCAATTGATCATATGATAATCTTAATATGAAGATTCATTTCTTCATACTGATTATTTTCGTTGACCGTTACAGACTATTTGTGCTTTGTTGAAGGGTTTGGCTGCAGCCATTTCATGTGGTGGCAGCCAAGAGTATTTTAAACACATATTATATATTATCCTAAGCCATGAGTTTGCTCAGGTATAATATGACAAAAGAACAATTAACTTCTCTTCTAGATAATTGATTTTTAGCCGGCTCCTTTTCTTTTTTTCTTAATCAGCACTTTTTTTTTCTCCCTTCTGCCTCACAGGTTATGTCAAGTTGCCCCCTGAGAAGTTTGCGCAGAAAAAGCAAGGTGAAGCAAGTAAAGATTTGCCCACAGAGCCCAAGAAGTTACAGCTCAACTCAGCAGAGGAACTGTATGCAGAAATCAGGGACAAAAATTTTAATGCTGTCGGAGCAGCGCTCAGCAAGAAAGCCAAAATTATTTCTGCTGCCTTTGAGGTTAGTCTTGCTTCAACTCTGCCTGTCCCAGTGTATTTACCTGCTGTAATATGATTATAATGTAATCTTTCCTTCATCACATGAATGTTAAAAAAAGAAAATTAGTTAAAATGCCTGGCACTTCCCTGGAGCTACAATAGATCACTTTCAGACATTCTAGCTGATCTGATTTTAATCTGGCTGGCATTTTACAGCAAAGGTCATAACAGAAATCTATCAGGTAAAGGAGGCGATGACAATCACCTAGAGATAAGATGAAGCACTAATTGTTGAAGCAGATGCCTAACCAAGACAAACATATTACCATTCTCTTATCAGCTCAGAACTCAGACACACTGATTCTGACCCCGGGAAGCAGTGAGCATGAGCAGGATGCTCCAGGGAAAGAGACTTTCCATTAGAAAGGTTTTCAGGAACATCATTGATTGTGTGTGTATTGTCATTGTTTAGTCTGAAGGGAATTTGTGTAGATAGACACCAAACTAAAATAGTTTATTGTGTGTTTGGTGGGAGTTTATAGAAAAAACTGAAGATGGGTAAAACTGTTTTGCCTGTTGTGCCCACACCTGTTTCATTTTACTGATGAGCTATGTGATTGACTTTTTGTGATTATTAAATTGGATTCATCATTTTGAATGCTTTTTTTTCTTTTAGCTGCTCTATCAAATTTATTAGCAGTTCAGCAAGTAAAGGGTTTTTTTGTCTTGTGTTGCAGGAACGCCATAATGCCAAAACAGTGGGAGAAATAAAGCAGTTTGTGTCTCAGTTGCCTCATATGCAGGCAGCACGAAGCTCACTGGCTAACCATACCTCTATAGCAGAGCTGATCAAGGACATCACCAGTGCGTAATATCCCCTGACTTACCTCATCAAATCTGACACCATCTTTTTCATTTAATTTTGCATAGATTCTTGCATATTTAATATTTACAAAATAAAATGTGTGATTTGTAAAAACCCATCTCTGAAAAAAGAAACCATTGTCCACCAATGTTCTAAAGTCTTGGTTGTTTATATTAATGTCATTTATCATTTTCTATTGCCCAGTTGTATTTGTCTTTCCTTTCACCGTTTTATGTTTTAACTATCAAATACTTTTGATGATAAAATTAAACTCTCCCATTTCAGCATCTGAGGCCTTCTTTGATAATCTAACAGTGGAGCAGGAGTTTATGACTGGAGTCGACACAGACAAGGTATTAATCTGTTTATCATTCACCATTCCACCTAAGCTAATGTGTCATGCAGTTTGTTCTAACATTATTATTATTACATAGATATACCATGTTTCATATGATTTCACTAAGGTTAACCTCATTTTCAAAACATGTCTAATTGAGGAAGTCTTTAAAATGGAAAAATATGAGAAATGTTGTATGGTATTTGATTTTCAGCTTCTGGTTCAGTCTTTGGTTTGAATTTAGACAAATTGGTTTGTACTTTTATCTATAATTCCACTACAATGTTATTTGATTATCCAGGTGAACACGTATATAGAGGACAGCATTGCCCAAAAGGATCCACTGATCAAGATTCTGCGTCTGGTGTGTATGCAGTCAGTCTGCAACAACGGCCTTAAGCAGAAAGTGTTTGACTTCTACAAGAGGGAGATTCTACAGGTAGAGTCAAAGACATAAGATTTGTTTTTGGTGGTGATGTCTTGTCTGTGCTCATACATTCCTACTGGATCAACAGAGAAGAATCATGGGGAACTGCAGTTTGGTGTGGTCTTTTTTTTTTTTAACTTAGTTGTATTAAAAGATGAATTGAAACTGGTAGGTGACAGATATTTTTTAATAATGCTTTTTTTTTGTTTTTTTGTGTAGACCTACGGTTATGAACACATACTAACACTGAACAACCTAGAGAAGGCGGGTCTTCTGAAGGCACAGACAAGCTCAAGGAATAACTACCCCACTATTAGGAAAACCCTTAAACTGTGGATGGAGGATGCCAATGAACAGGTACGACATTTATGAAGAAAAGAAAGAAACCTGACAATTGAACACATGCATGTTTGAAGGTTTGAAGAGGACTTTAACTGTTTTTCTTTTTACCCTCAGAACCCCAACGACATCTCCTACGTGTACAGTGGCTACGCTCCTCTAAGCATCCGACTGACACAGGTACTGGCCAGGCCCGGGTGGCGTAGCATCGAAGAGGTGCTGAAGATGCTTCCAGGCCCACACTTTGAGGAGAGACAACAGCTGCCCGCTGGGCTTCATAAGAAACGTAAGGACCATTACAAACTAGGTCTGCTGTTTGCCCTGCTGCTCACTGACAAGAATAAAAGTAAACAGCCTCCTGCCTGGTACGTGTAGATAAGACACAGGCTTTGTTTTCGTTGAGTCAAATGTAGAACAGCAGCAGATTGATGGCACAAAGCTGACGATACCACAGAACCACTGTCCGTGTTTGTTTGTCTGGTGAAGAGAAGGCTAGATAAAAACATGCGCTCGATTTGACAGTGACCACCAGTGCTTTCCCTCAGTTTCTCTCCCTCTTCTCATATTGGCAGTATTAGGTGTTACACTGATGTGAATAATGAATTTAATTATACACTCAATTTGAAATGTGCTAATTAGAACTGTGAGTTTGGGCATTAGACAGTTGACTTGTTTCCACATGCCTGCCTTAAACTGGATTGGAAAAGGTGATAATAGAGGACTCTAATCTAGGGGGAGGCTGACGGCTAAATTAGTGTTTTCACATTTCAAAAAATGGTGCTTAAGCAGAGGGAACTTGGCCCTCTCCACATTCAGCTGTATTTTGTTAAAGGTAGTGAGGGCTGGTTTACCACGTCAGAAATAAAGGAAAATCTTTGTCATGCTCATCATTTCCCTTTTATTTAGCTTTTACATTGTGTTTGAGTGACATGTGTCTCCTGTTACTGTCATACAGGCCAGCAGGGGGAGAATCGGACAACGCTAGTGTTCTTCCTCGGTGGTGTGACGTATGCAGAAATAGCCGCTCTTCGTTTCCTCTCTCAAATGGAAGACAGCGGGATGGAGTACATTATAGCCACCACAAAACTCATAAACGGTACAACTTGGATCAAATCCCTCATGGACCGACCTGAATCTCAGACCCCCTGAGTCACCTGCATGTACACCTGGCCACATCAAACACCCCATCCATCAGAAAACCACAGCTGCTGTTTTTATGTCCCTATCAGTGAACTGCAGGTGTTTCATTGATGTCTCTGCTGGATAAACAGCAACAGGCTCTTTAAAGGTGCCCTGTGGAGTTTTTTTGTGAACAAAGTTATGTTTTCATTCTGTTACTAACTAAAACACACTGTGTGTATCTCTGAGGCCCTGCAAATATGTTGAATGCATTTTCTTCTTCATTGCATTTGCAAACCTTCTTTTTTTTTTTTTTTTTTTTTTTTTTTTTTTTTTTTTTTTATATTTTTATATTGTGCATTGTTACACTCATGTTTGTCACTCGCCTTTATAGATGGTTTACTGCACTTCTTCGTATGTTGGCACCGCCACCTGTCGATCAGTGGAATAGTGTGAAACCAGCAGCAGGAATGTGATTTGTGTTGTGGTCTCATGCATGTTCATGATACAAACAAAATACTGACCCACTTGTAAAATCATTCCTCCATAGTGCTTCAAGTGGTCATAAACTCCATAGAGTACCTGTTTTAAATTTTTTTTTTCTAGTCCCTAATTTGCAGCCAGACAAAATATAACATAAAGCTGGTTTAATTCTACTGTTTATGTACATCCCTTTGTCCTCTATAAAACTACTGTATATATGTATGTATGATTAAAATATTTTGAATGTGTAAGATGATTAAAGCTGCACTTTGATTTCCACTTTTGAGGGCTTTTCTTGGCAGATTTCTGTGTGGCTTTTGCTCGGATGAAAATGGGTAAATAAAGTCATAACTAACTGAAATTAGTCTTGTGTTACTTGGTCTTGTGGGAGGCCATTTTGACTATTGTTTTCTGGATAATTTTAGGAAAGACAAGCCGATCGTGATCGCTGAGAGCAGATGAAAGGCAGGGATGGGAGTGTATCCGTCAGCAGTGCTCCAGCTCTCTGAAGGAGCAATTAGCACAGTAACAGGCCTCCCGATCAGCCGATAATGGCCCTGTGCTGTCTGGAGAGCTCAGCCCATGATTTGACAGTGCAGGACACTGATTGAATTAGGAGGCCATTTGCTCCGTGTTCCGGTAGAGGATAACTGTGCTGCATGAGGGTGTTTGATCTCTCTCTCAGTCAATACCGTCTCCGTGCCTTACACTATGAACATAGGGAGACCTGCTGACAGCACTCAGATATTTTGGTGAACTCTGCTCGGGTAAATCTATGTTAATTTCCTCCATTTTGATTGGCTAAAATTAAATCTGTTAATATTGCGTGATGGCCATAATTTTACAGGACCATTTCTTTGTTTGAGGAGCAGGTGCACTGAAGACTTAAACTCCCATTAGATCGTTCCCTGGAGATTCAGATGCTTGTGATCAGTTATTGCTTTTGGCTCCTCCTCTGCCATAAGAGCTTGAGACGCTCAAGGCAGCACACACCAACTTGGACTTCAGGACAGGAAGCACAGGAGCCCACATTCTGATCAGCTCCTGTCTTGCACCAACAACACCAAGGTATGACTGGTTTTGATTTAAAATTGATGCATGTTAGAATTTTGTGAATTTAGTTCAAGTCTGGCAAACCTTTACCAGGACAAGATATTAATACATTTTTAATCAAGACAACTCATTACATTATGCTTACATTTCTTATTCAATTACTAATAACTACTTTGAAGAAAACATAGATGAACGTATTCAGTGTTACTCAGCAAGTTGCATACTCTACAGCTTCATCATGTCTCCCTGAGAATATCTGAAAACGGTTTAAAACATCATGAAAGGTAAATGCTGAAGATGTTCAACAGTTTACATTGTCTCTGGCTGTACACAAACAAAGTGGATCAGCACTTACTGTAATTTACAGATAAATTATTAACAGTGGTCTTGTGACAATGCAGCCTCTTCAGCTCCTACAGGGCTAGGGACAAATCAATGTGCACCTCCAACACAAATAAACACATTTCATAATACATAAAGCGCTAAAAATAATCTATTTTCTACTTAAGTAAGCATGGGAACAAAGACCATACATAAGATGTCATTTATCCCAACTGCATTTTCAGAAAATGTTGAGCTTTTTTGTCTTCATTTATGATTATTTAAAGTAATTAATTAGATTATTCACACCGCCTGTGTTGTTGTAAACTTTCAGATAAGCCACCTTGGTGGACATTAAAGTTGTTCATTATTTTGTTGTGTTTTATTCTGAAATCTGACAAAAGTGTGTGTTTGCAGAATGGGTCGAGGTGAGAATATGGGACACCTGACTCAAGCTGGTCGCAGGCAGAAGATGCAGCAGGAGCCTCTGGATGTGGAGCCTTTGTTAATCCGCTTCCTCCGGACATTCAAGGAAATCCTTAAATTTGTCCTCTTCAGCTACACCGTGCTGTTTGGTGCTCTGCTCCTTGCCAGATGGACCACATATTTTATGGTGGGAAAGTAAAAAGAAAGCGACTGTTAAAGAATGAGCCCGTTCTCGAGAGCTCATTAATGAAGTCAGACCTTCTTGGGATTTGTGGACTATGCAGTTCCTATAAATTGTTAATGTCTCCATGCGCAGCTAGAGTGGTCATGTTTGTTTCGCTCTGTGATTCACACTCTGCATTAGAGCTCATAGCTTTTGCCCAGTTTTTCTTTTTTTTTCTTTTTTTTTACTAATCTAAACAGGGTGTTTCAGGCATATAGAGCAACTCCACAGTGAGTGTTTGTTGACAATGTGTTTAATTGTGCAATCTAGAAACTGTGATATCTGCTGGGCTGCAAGGTTACCAGAATGAAGCTATAAAACATGTTTGTATGGTTGTGTAGCATACAAAAGCCGTATTGTGTATCTTCAAAGCTGTTTTTTCCCCCCTTGGAAGCACATATAAAGTTTGGCAAAATGTTTGTGAAAATAAGACACATCAGTGGTAATGTCACTGGGGATTATTTCTCTGTTATGGTTCTAGTTTCTGCCAAATGCATTGGTGAAACAAAGCTGTTCTTCTGCATGGATATCTGGGAGAGTGGACACCTGCCCCATGGGCCCTAGGCTTCCAGAGGGCCAGAAGGCTCCAGGTTTAAAGTATGGACATTAATTTGTAATAGTTTGGTTAATTGCAAATTTGGTTGGCAATACTGTATATAGCACCAAAACATAATATGAACTGAAATTATTTGGGCCTTAAGGAAACACCTGTAGGAAGTCCTCTCTTCAAATTCTAGTTTTAAGGTCTTTATTGTTTCAATTTATATTGTGCTTATAAGGTGCATATTTCTAAATAAATCAAAACAGTCAAATTACCAAAAACTTGGGTATCCCTGTGGCTTAGGAGCTAGGATGCTGACCATGAGCTGCATTGTCCTGGTTCAAGTCTGGCTTTGGCCCTCCTTACATCTCTCTCTTATTCATTTCCTGTCATCCCTTTGTTGGCACTAGGTTATAATAGCACCACGCAAAAAAAACAAACAAACAAACAAACAAAAATAATCCTACCAAAACTAAATGATACACATACAATAGACAGACGGTGACAGGGATGTCAGTGGGCATTATTCATGAAAGACATTTCGACATGTGACAGCAAAGAAAGCACAGGTATGCTATAAACAATAAAATAAATGACTCCTGATCATTTAGCTGCTTCATTACTTGCATGTGGCCTCACACATCACACCGTCATGACTTACTGGGAAACAAGAATATAATAGAGCCATTGTTATTGTAATTACTACCACCTGTGCTTTTGCTACTATAGCAGGTGTGAAGTATGTCTGCTGTGAAAAAGGCCTATAGGTGCTCAACTACACTTTGCCTTGGGGCTTGTTCAAGGGTAAATCTGGGCCTGGTGCTTGGTCTCCACTTAGTTTCTCATTCTTGACATATATGTACTAACAAAACTGGTGTCTGGCTTGTGTGTTATCTTGTTCTTATCTCATGTTGTTGAAATCCGGATGTGTTACAGCTGACAGAGACATGCCTGCATTAAATGCACAGCAAACATAAAATGTGTTTGTAACTCCCCCCCAAAAAATAACCCACCATAATGTGGGTGATCATCATTTAAATCATAATTAATTAACTTAAATATAAAATAGGACTTATCTCAATTAAATCTACATTTGTAAATTAAAAGTCGTATCAAATCTAGTTTACAGTTTTATCGCTTCACTATTGCTGAATTCACCCTGCGTGCGTGGGTTAGTTTGATTTGATTCACTGAAACAATGCACATGGGCGGGGTTTAAGCTATTAAAGGGTTTTCTAAAATAAAGTCCCTTTAACTTTTCATCGAAAATGAAACGTGCTTTAAATCAATTACCCCAAGCGGTTTCCCAGGACAGGAAAGAACCACATCGGCGACGGTTCTTGAGATCTGCCAGGTTAAATTTTCATGGTGCCCCCGCACCGCTCTCTCAGTTTGAAGGCTGATGAACGCCGCCCGAGTTGCGCCATTTTGAAAGTGTAATGCTGGGAGAGGCAGAGGCGAGGGAAATCTCAAAGTAGAGTGCAAAGTCTAAAAGCTAGTACTGAGGATTGAAGTTTACTTTCTCTGGCTGAAAACTGTTTCATACTGTCAATATCAACCGGGCCCAGGACTTGTGCGGTCTTCGGACTCAACAGCAGCAGTCTCCGCTTCATTCCTCCACTGCTCCTTGGTCAGAACCACCCAGCCGACCCGGGTCAGCACTGCTCCAGCCCAGGGCCCGAGCCCGCTGCAGAGATATACTCTGTTTGAGTCGCTCACCATGGCAGGTAAAACTAGAGAGCCAAGACTGTGAGAGTGTCTCAGGTTTAATTATTATTCCGCAGTATGTGTCCTGTCCTGCACAGATGATGGGTTTGTCTCTCCTGTTGTGGTCAACCAGCGCAGGCTAACTAGCAAGCTAGGATACTTCCAAGATGCTAGATGTGTGTGTCACTGACAGTCTGAAAGTGAGCGTTTTCCACAGCAAACATGCTAAAAGTATTTCCGGTGATAGGGAATTGTCTACACCAGTAACTATATTCGATAAGTATGAAGTTACTTGTGGCCTTGCTCTCATGACTATAAATATTCTTAGCTTAGTTAGCACCAGGCTAACGCGTGCAAAGTTGTCTTTGATGGTGGTGTTTTAAAAGTTGGGGTTGTGTTTTGTCCAGGGGCCGGTGGTGGGAACAGTGATGTGCAGTGGTGCTTCTCCCAGGTCAAAGGAGCGATAGATGATGATGTCGCAGAAGGTAAGTCCATGTGGTTGTCACTGAACAGTTGCTAAAATGTACTTTCTGCTTGGCATCCTGTGCTTGCTAGTTTTGAGGTTAGCTTTAATGCCAGTGCTACACTTTCTGTTTGAGATATTTATACATATGAAAACTTGTATGACTGATTGCCATGATCAGTCTGGCTGCACTGAGGTAAAAGGGCTACTGGTCGGGCACATACTTGCTTTATGGTCCAGTAGGCCTGTTACAGACTGGTAAAACTGGCTCATGGCTGACATTCATCTATTTTTGGCACAATTGCTGCAAAAATATAAACAGTCACTACTTTTATAATTCCCTAGTGTGCATTTGTCCAGTGTGTGTTATGTAATGCTTGCATGCATGGGAGTGAAATGCATACTAGAACTGAATAGTTGCAGGTTTTTACCCCCGTAGTACAAGGAGATTTCATAAACTAAAGTAGGAAGTTAGTCAAGCAATACGTTTATTTGGTTGAGCAATCAGTGTGCTTAGGTTCCACTTCAAATGTGTTTCACACAGTCCATTAATGACCTGCTTCAAAGGTCTGATCGGCACTGCCACTGTTTTACCATGCAGGTGGTCCTATATTTTATATTTTATTTATACTTTTACTGCAAACCCATTACAATAGAAGTGCTCAAACCATCACAGGTTTCTTTGGTTTGGTTTCCCCAGATAATCCACATTCATCGTTTAACTATTTTCTAACAAATAATAGTTCCCAATTAAAACTACTAATGACGATGTGGTCTATTGATTATTCTGACTAACTGGAACATAGTGTCTGGAAAGACGCTTTTCTGTTTTCAACTATTTGCATAGTTAGATACCACACAGATCATGTAATCTGTGTTTTGGATGAGTGGATTCTTGCAGTACTGAAGGGCATTTTAACACAGTACATGGGGATAATAAATGCCAATAAAGTGCAAAAAACGTCACATTACATACACTATAGTTTTTATTACCATATGCACAGAAAGACCAGTGGCAAACTCCCCTTTTCCCATTGTCCAATTAGTAAATTCACAAGTGCCCTTAAGACCTATGTTTACAGTACATGATGGACTTGTTTGTGTGTAGAGGGCTACACAGCTGTTTACAGTAAGCTTTGCCTGAGAACAAGTATAAATAAGAGCCTCTCCTTGTGTCAAAAATACATATCAGTGCATAGCCTGAAAACATAACACTACATTAGTGTAGTAGTTTTATTTAAACCCCTTCTCCTTCACTCTGCCCTTTTAGTTTTATATGAGAGTCTGTATGGAGTCAGGTCGTGTCAGGCTCTTTGTGTGCTGTGTTAAGAGAGGAACAACACCATAGTCTATATTAAGGATTGCACTAGCTCAGAATAGTCCAAGCCAGTAAACAGGGATTGATTGTTATATTGTAGGATTTGATGAGAATGCTTGTCTTTGAGAAGTGCTGAATAGCCGAGAATGGCAAGTTGTTTGTTTTCCCCTCCTAGACTTTAAGTTCAAGTTAAAGTTCATGTACATCACTGCTCTGTTGTGTTTTCACAATGTATGACATGGTTTGCACACTTTCCAGGTGGGTAAAGCGGCATCAAATGTACAATATCTTTAACGCTGCTGGAAGAATTTTGTGCATCATTGGGAGGATATGTTGTTCAACCAGAAAAGCCTTGCAAACCGGTGCAAAATATTTTGATGTTGAACACATCTCAGGTTTACACAACAGTTTCCTCACTACAGTTCCAATTTAAAGACAAAAAAAATGGCACTAAGTTTAACAAAAGAAAAAAGATTATATTCTAAATACACTACCTTATTGACAGCTGACATCATATCTACGGTTGAATTCAACCACTCTGGGGAGCTACTAGCCACCGGGGACAAGGGGGGTCGTGTTGTCATCTTTCAGCAGGAGCCAGAGGTAAGTTTTGGCGACTCATATGAATAAACTAAATCTGTATAAACAGATCATTGACTTTTTTTACATTGGATAAATTCCTATAACTTGGTCACACAGGCTGCTGGTTTTACTGAATTCAGAATTTAAGATGAAAATAACCATTTGAAATTTATAAAAATTTCTCTCTGTTATTATTTAGAGTAAGAATCAGCCACAGTGCCGAGGAGAGTACAATGTTTACAGCACCTTCCAGAGCCACGAGCCTGAGTTTGACTACCTGAAAAGCCTTGAGATCGAGGAGAAGATCAACAAGATTCGATGGTTGCCTCAGAAAAATGCAGCACAGTTCCTTTTGTCTACAAATGGTCAGTAAAACTACTAGATTTTAAACTGATTCACTGCAGTAAGAATTAATTGGTGATGTTAAATTATTTTTCCTTTCCATCTGCCCTATGGAGACATCATTTGGCCACAAGTAATCTAAATTTAAAGAGTTTCTTGTGTAACTGAGGAAGATTTTCTCATTGCCAGACAAAACCATAAAGCTGTGGAAAATTAGTGAGCGCGACAAGAGACCAGAGGGCTACAATTTGAAGGAAGAAGATGGACGATACAGAGATCCTAATACTGTCACGACACTACGGGTGTGTATAAATTGCTTTATCTCTGTACCATTAATGTTGGATGTGAAAATTAAAACCCAGAAAGCCCAGTCATTACGGCACTGTCTGTGAGTAGTCAGTTGTTTTTGATTCATGCAGACATTCATCAATCATACTTACATGTCTCACAAACAAAAAGCACAGTAACTAATAACGTTAATAATCCATTGCTGCAGTTATTGCAGTGCAATCATTAATGTTATTAGTCACACCTGTGTTTGAGAAGTCTAAAAGTGTGCTCTGAAAAAGGTCTATTCAGCTTTCACTTTTTTCTCCCTAGTCATGTGCACCCTTCTGTTTGAGAAACACTGATCTATATTTATTGAATAGTTTCCAAATATAGACTCAGTTTAACAGACTTGCCAGTTAAAATGAGGCCAGACCTTTGTTTTAACTGCTTTTTTCTGTTTGTCAGTATCAGCGAACCTCAATCATCAAAATGCAATTTGTAAAATAGAGGATGATATGATGACCACACAATCTTACCTACAAATGAAGTGATGCTAAAACCCTCTCCTCTCCTCTCCTCTCCTCTCCTCTCCTCTCCTCTCCTCTCCTCTCCTCAGGTACCAGTTTTCAGGCCCATGGACTTGATGGTGGAAGCCAGCCCTAGGCGAGTGTTTGCAAATGCTCACACCTACCACATCAACTCCATCTCAGTCAACAGTGACTGTGAGACCTACCTGTCTGCAGATGACCTGCGCATTAACCTCTGGCATCTGGAGATCACTGATCGCAGCTTTAGTATCCTTCTGTTCTGTAATTCTACGCAGCCATCATCTTTATAGGTCTTGACGTAATTCTTCTGTTGTTTGTGTACAGTTTTATCAAGAAACAAAGACAAACTTGTGATACATTTTTAAGTGACCACAAGTTTGTTTCTTTCTGTGTAGGTACTGTGTGAAATAATGAATGTTATGTCCTGGTTAGTTTGTTTTTTTTCTTCTAAGGTAGTTCTGACTCACTCTGAGATCATGATACCCTGCATGCATCCTGTTCACCTCCCACCACACATCACACTGGATACATTCAGACCGTACATCATTCAGTCCCTGTGGCAAAACTGAAACCCACTGCTTATTAGGACTCCATTGTTTTAATCCATGTTAGTGAATTAATCAATCCATTTTGTTATATAAGCCGTGCAAACTATGATTCTGTGGCTCTTTGCTGGTGTATTAAAAAATGTTAGACACTGTGTTTTAAAGTAAATTAATCATGGGGTAAAAAATTAATTGGTGTGCATTGGTGTCTGCCACAATGTCATATCTGATGCTACCACTAGATTCCCCCAAAGTGGAGATTTTTCAACTTTTACATATAGTTGCTCCAACATGGTCTGAATGTTGAAAAGTTAAATGTATGTTATATTTGACCCCAGAGTAGTTCTAGTGTAAAGAAATGTTTTATTCCTGCATTGAGCTGACCACATGACTTTCTGTTGCTATTTCTTGTCTTAATTCTCCAAGGGAGCAAAATGAATTGAGTCCCAGTCAAATGCTACTTGCCATTGTAAGTGCATTCACAAAATAAGGCAGTGTTGATGTTGACACCTCACTAGTTCAGAGCAGCTATAATAGATGGCTTTCTGAATGCATGGTCGAAGAGGAGAGTGTTTTCTTTTTTTTTTTTTTCTTTTTTTTTTTTTTAGACTGGAAAATTTTTCCATTACACTATTTTAGAATATTTCTATTTAAGTCATGGTAATGTCTGTTTAGTCCCCTGACCTTAACCTCACTTCTTCAGATATTGTTGACATTAAGCCAGCCAATATGGAGGAGTTGACGGAGGTGATCACAGCAGCGGAGTTTCACCCCAACCAATGCAACACTTTTGTCTACAGCAGCAGCAAGGGCAGCATCCGCATGTGTGACATGAGGGCATCAGCACTGTGCGACAAGCACGCCAAAAGTAAGCTGGTTTCATCTGTGCTGTGTGCCTGCAGGGGAACTGATGAATTCTGATGAGTATCTGTGTTATGCCAAAGGAAACTGGATGATAGACAATGAAGGTGGTAAATGTCAGTGTGCTTGCTTTAGTAGATAGACATTGCTTTAATAAGTATGAAGAGCCTAACAATCTCTGATTGACCAGCTCACATTGTGAGCCCAGTCTTTCCGGAAAGGGCTATGAGAATAGTATCTTTTTAAACTGACATGCATGTTGACGAGGATGGCGTTCAAATCTTTAAAGCCTTTCTAACAGCAGAGTTTGTAGCATCTGCCAAGAAATCTGCTTTAATGAAGCCTGCAGTTTCCTGAGAAGAAGTCTTGACTAGTGAAGCGCCTGTATGAGCGGGCAAGGGTCAGAGCTCCAAAACTGTTTCTTCTCTCTGTTAGATTTTCCAATTTTAGAGAAAGCATGCTTGTAAAAACATCATGTGCATAATACTCTTTGCCAAAAATACGGGACTGAGAGCGCAGACAGATTTTAATATGTTGCTGCATCAAATTATAAACGGCTATATAAAAAAAAAAAAAGAAAAGAAGACTGTCATTGCACTTAATAGCAGTCAGGGAATACTAATGGCATGCATCCATTTCCTTTTTTTTTTTTTTTTTTTTTTTTTTTTTTTTTTTTTAAAGTGTTTGAAGAGCCAGAGGATCCAAACAATCGTTCTTTCTTTTCTGAAATCATCTCATCCATCTCTGATGTGAAGTTCAGCCACAGTGGACGCTACATGATGACCCGCGACTACCTGTCCGTCAAAATCTGGGATCTCAACATGGAGACCCGACCAGTAGAGACATATCAGGTCTGTAACTGTTGCCATGCTGAGACAAAAATACATTACATCAGTTTGGTTTTTTTTCCTGCAGATTTTAAGTTGTTCTACTGTTTCTCCACAAGAGGGGGGTGTTTACTGCAATCATTATCAAAATGTCCAAGTCTCTTGTAATGTTATTTTCATTTTTGCACAACTGCCGATCGTCGCTACAACACCTGTTCTTCACTTTGTTTTAACAGGTGCATGAATATCTCAGGAGTAAGTTGTGTTCACTTTATGAGAATGATTGCATCTTCGACAAGTTTGAGTGCTGTTGGAATGGGAACGACAGGTGAGAACCTATTTTTATTTATTTACTTATTTCAATGCCGTCATCTTTGGATAATCTTGTGTTTGCAATTCCCCACACATTCAACATGCATGACATGTAAAAATGTCTTGGGCTGACTCTTATTTGACGCAGCTGAACCCTGCAACATTGGCCTTATCATTTAGAGTAGTTATCTGTCCAGTGCAGAGTATAAGGCCACACACAATTTGGTTTGGGTGGCAGAAGGGTATTCTGGACATGTTCTGAGTATACACTTATGGCTTTTTGAATAGTTTTCCTTCATTGTTATAATCTGGTTTACTATCTCTCACTCATAACTTGTCTCTCTGCAGTGTTGTGATGACTGGTTCCTACAACAACTTCTTCAGGATGTTTGACAGAGGCTACCGGCAGGACGTAACCCTAGAGGCATCGCGGGAGAACAGCAAACCACGATCGGTCCTAAAACCTCGCAAAGTAAGCACAGGTGGGAAGCGCAAGAAGGACGAGATCAGTGTAGACAGTCTTGACTTTAACAAGAAGATCCTCCACACTGCCTGGCATCCTCTGGACAACATCATCGCTGTGGCCACCACCAACAATCTGTACATATTCCAGGAAAAACTCAACTAGCATTTGTTGAACCCAGATCCCAGTTTTCTGCTTGAGCCCCACTGCTCTGATACACACATAACAAACAATATTTGTCTGTCTTTGGCTAAACCCCCGAGTCTTGATATGATCTGCTCTTGGTGAATTAAGTATTGAATGTGACAAGACTTACTCTGTCAACAACAAACGGCATCATTAACACAGTACATCCAAGCAGGCCATCACAAACACATTTTCCATGTGTACAACAACTGTAGACATGCAGGGTTTGTAGATCTGAGACCAGACTTTGTGACTTAGTGTCATTGGTTTCCTCCATTAGAATCACTCCATTCACCAAGTTACTGTTTGCAACTCCACTACATCCCAAACCAAAGGGAAAATGAGTTAAATGCACATATTTGGCTATTTCATTTTCTTTATTCTTTTGTGCCATCGTGACATGTATGTCATAGCTACCAATTGTTGATCATTTTTTGTAGCTGCCATGTTTTATTAGTATAAATAGGAAATTCTTAATACGGTTTATACGTGTTTCCGTCACCATGTTCCTTTTCATACTGGCCTGAAACACTGCTAATACAAGCTGTCAACACTCCATATTTGCCCCAAGTATTTGTCAAGTTGCCAAGTTCACTCACCATTTCTTTCCAGATATACAGTATGGTTATGCTGTTAAAGGACTATTCTAGTGTTTTATTATGTTTTAGCTCATTCTCTACAAATAGTGTATAACTTACATTACTGCTAACCTTTTTCCACAGTCTACAGTAAGAAAGTCAGCATTCTTGAACCTGACTTGAGTTGTATTCCATCACAGTGAGCTTCTTGCTGTCTTTAAGTAAAATTAATTATGTTTTAACACAGTCGCAAGTAAGAAAACTCAGTGTGTGTTCGAGCATACTGAAACATCTGATAATAAATGTAAGTCGTCTAAAATCAGCCTTTTTAATGCAGGATATAATGAAATTTGCAAGAACATTCATGTTTCTAAACATCTGTCCTCTGGATTAGAGCTTCTGACACAATAGCAGCTTGTAATGTGCTCGAGCGTCCTGAACATATCGGAATCAGGTTTTCAAAACAATCCCTGGTTCTCAGATGCATTACTAAAAACTTGCCTAAAATGTTCATTGGGATGGATTACTTATCTCAAGCTCAAGCCTGTAAGTTGATTTTCATAGTGCACTGAAATGGCTACATTTAGGAAAATTGTCGGCAGTGATGTGTAATTGATTTCTAGTTAATGGGCTAAAACATAAAAGAAAACAAAATCGTCCTTTAACATGGACACAAGAATGACTTGCGCACACTTCTGTCAGGTATTGTGGTTTTGGGAGTTAAGTGGGGGCCAATTATGCCAAAGTAACCAGTCCTATACACTCTAAAGATAGATTAATTTAAAGCTGTCTTGCAGACAAGGTGTCACCGGTCAGACCGGGCACCCGTGCACATGTGTGGACCACCATATAAAGCTCAGGACAAAAGCTTATATACGTGGAAGGGCACGATGGCGTGCTGTGGCCTAATTCTCTTGCGGTTTGTGGCACCAACATTGAGTGCTGCTGTCAGCTTCCCCACAAAGCGCATTGTGTTGTTCTAGATTGATTAATCGCTTTACCCTCTGGATCTTGTTTCTGTTTGTAGATTTTTTTTTGTTTTTTGTTTTTTTAATGATGTTTTGTACCGTACCTGATAAGAGAAGAATAATCACTATAGCTGATTTATTTTTGTATAAATTAAGGCAATAGGATTACAGTCTGATCACTGTAGTTTCTTTAGCTGTCTATCTCAGACTGATTGTAGATTGAAGGTCGCTTGAAGGTCAGGTAACCTTTTTGTAATATGACTATTTTGTTCATTCTGGTAAGAATTTGTTTGAAAGCTAGAGACTTTTTGTGACATCAAGGAAGTGTGTCGTTTCTGACGTGGGATGTCCAAAGAAAAGTATTTTCAGGTGTCAGTACCTCTGTAGTCATAAGCACTATAACAGTTTATTTTTTTAATTTGGCTTACTGTAACTGATGTTTATGTAGAACTTATTTGGACACTTCAGAGTTAGATTCTGAGCTAATTTGGATCTTAATGTTCTGTTTCTGTGCCATGGTTTGTTTATGAATCATTGAGCTCCTGTGAAAGAATAGGTCCTTGAAGGCCTAAATGGGAAAGGCATTTTAATCAACATGTGATGTTAAAACTGTAAAATCAAGTTCTCTCTAAAGTTAGTCAAGTCAATTGACTAGGCAGAGTTACTGATTTTGAATTATTGTATGAAATGTCTTCTCTCTCCTGTGATACAGGGGTAGCTCTCCTATACACACTTGTTTATCTGAAAAGGAGAATTTGTGAAGCACTTGGTTTGAAGATGATTGTTGTATGGAAGCCGTCATTAATGACTGTACTGAACATGGAAAACGTTTAACTCTGCTGTTTCTCTGCTACACTATGCTTTGGTCCCATGTTGCCACTTCTCTTTGGAGAAAACTGGTTGATTATAGCTCAGTTTCCACTATATTACAATTGTTCTGGTGACAGATTAAGCCATTGAATCGGGGCATGAAGCCTGTTGGTTCATTGAACCACATTTTATGTGTGACTGCTACCATAGAGAACTGATTTCCAAATCACTAGGATGCCACAAAAATAATTACCATCTCCTCCATTTGTGGTATTGAGTCTCTCGCTCTCTCACTCTCTCTCTTTCTCAGGGCTCTGGGTGATGTCCTCTACTATTAAGACACTTTGTTAATCTGTTTTTTTTTTTGTTTTTTTTTCGCACCCTTTTTGAAAAACAACTTTTCTTATTGTCTAATGCAAGATTGTGTGAGGGTTGTTCAAGTTCTTTGCCTCAAGTCACATATGTATAAAGTCCCACTCCACAGTCAAGGAGGATTCAGTCAGTTAGCCACTGAGTTAGCAACCCATACAGAAGGAGAGTTGTCCATTCAAAATATGAGATCAGTGATCAGCTTTGACCTGTCATTCATTCAAAGAAACATTTACTCACTCATTCACTGTCAAGTATTAACTGTTCTAACAACCTGTTGGAAGTTGTGAAGAATTTTTGAAAATGCAAAAATCTACATAGAAATAATACCCGATCAGAATTGGCAAGTTTTCTTTTTGGAAAAATGTTGACTTTGGCTTTTACAAAATCCCATGTTTGCAGACACAGTAGAGACGGTCACCACAGACTGAGTGTCACCGATATTCATAAAATCAATAAACTAACCAATAATATTTTTCACTTTCCCCATATGTCTCCATAGCTATTGCTCAAGGCTATGGTGTAAACCACAAAGACGTTCAGAAGAACCCTATTGCCTTTCTCAAAGCATTAAGAAGAAATAAGATAATCAAGTATGTTTCTTGAACTTTCTGGTATGCCAGACAGGAGACTGCTCAGGGGAATTTACTGCTGCTCTGTGATCAAAACCTTGTACCTTCAAGAAGGCAGCTTCTCAGGAAAATCTGCCTTACTGACAGGTAGATCATAGATTTTTTTTTTTTTTTTTTTTTTTTTTTTTTTTTTTTTACATTCATGTTTCTATAATGGCTTTTGACATGAACCTTGGGTCAACTAAACTTGCTCTACATACAGTTTAAACGATCATGAAATCTCAAGGAAACTGTCTAATTTGGAGTTATGAGGTTTTTCCACTTGCAGCAGCATTATATACATGTCTAATGTATCACAGGAGTTAAAAACAAAATGCACTTTTATTTTTGTGAATTTCATTAATTTGTATGTTTTTGTTTATTTCTTTCAAGGGGCTCTTGAATAAAGATTGTAGGAGAGTTTTGGTGATCTGTTTAAATGGTTCATTGTACAGCTATGTTTGTCTTTGTCAAATGGAATAAAGTACAATTTAGATGAAAAGTAATAAAGAATTTCAAACCTGAATTCTGGATAAAATGAATGACCTGCTTTATTTGTGCATGGAAGATAATATGAGCTGTAAATGTGAACTGATTGCATAAATATGGGCTTTGTCAGGACTTGATTTTTGTTATTGCAGAGCCTACACACACTATTTTAGGCCTGTTTCATCACCAAGGCAGAGTCGCTGCTTTGTTTTTAAAAGGGCCAAATATTTCATATCTCTGCAGTGGTGTCGCACACTGCTGCTCTTGGTAAAATTAGTGTCTAACAATGCAAATCCCTTCTTACAACAAACCTGCTGATCATAATGATTTCTCCAAGATATTCAGATCTTGCAGGGAAGTAACACTGGTATGCATCCATTTGACCCTCAGCAAGTAATCATCCAACATAGTATATAGTTTTATGACAACAGTTTATACCTGCCCCCACCACCTCACCTGCCATGGGGTCAACAGGGAAGGGGCAGAACTTTGCTGAAGTGCTGTCTTCTTCTGTCCAACCTCTTTGAAATCACATGTTGTGCATATAACCCCCTGCCTGTCACTTTACATGATAGTGTGGAAACACATCGCTTGACATTCATTTTCCAAAAACAAGCTGTGCATAATCCACAAGGACCTTTTTATGGAAGCAGGGGTGATGTATATTAGAGCCATCCTCTACAAATCTACAGCAAACACTGCTAATGTTTATACATACCTCCCCACATTAATTAAAGTGCAGCCATGTAGCCAAGCAGTTATATTTGAAGAGTGAGTGATAGGAGGTGACTGGGGCCAGCTTTACTACTATCATCAGTCTTCAAACCCTCCACGGGCTCAGATGGCTCAGATAGAAAGAGTCCACCCATGTCTTTGTATCACTCCAGCATAAATGTCCCCGGACAAACTATATTCTTAATAACATCACTTTACTGTCACTGTTGGTAAATCTTGCAGTCACGTATATTTGTGACGAGGGACTATTTTTGATATTTTAAGTAAAAATAGCAAATTTCAAAGAAAATATTTTTAAAGAGACGTTCACTGATCCAGAGCTAACTTGAGTGTCTTGTCTGTCTGTGGTCTGGACTCTGGACAGATTTGGCGCCTGCGCACTTGATAGTTTGTCTGCGTGTCATGTTGATGAATGCTGAAGCTGGGGAGTCAACATGTCCACCGCTGCTGCTCAGCAAAACAATAACGAAGAGCCCGGGCTTCACGGTACGTACCGTCGTCAGTTTTTCCGTGCACCACGCTACTAAGGCTGCGGTAGATACTGTCAATAAGTGTGTGTGTTTTTGAGATTATTCGTGGAGATTGGAGAGTTTATTGTAAAAGTTACATCGGGTATGGAATTTCCTCTTCTTCTGGGAGGGGTGGAGGGTGATGTCGTTTGGCGTCACCGCAAACTAGCCAATTGCGTTGCCATAAATGTTTGATTGATGGAATTGCAGGCCAATCGCGTGCACCAGACAGCGTTGGGCGGGCTCTAGACAAAATGAAAACAAGTTTGGGACAAAAGACGAAATAAATATTGCTTTTATTTGCTACTGATATTTGAATTTTCTGATAATAACTCATATCACATTAGCTACTAGTGTAACCGAGTTGCCCATCTAATTAATTGTCAATTGTAAAGGAAGACAATGGTAGGATGTTAGCCCAAAGTGGTTGCACACTAAACAGCTCCTAAAATGGGGAAAAGGTGTGTTCAGACTTGAATCTATAAACAGTTTTGTTATGGACTAAATCATTAGCTCTGACAGAGGCCCGGGACGTGCGCTTTTTATGTGTCAACATCACAGCTGGAACAGCGACGTGCCTGGGCAGATTGTCTCACACTGCACTCCACAGTTATGCAAGACCTCACATGAGAGCAGCATTGATGACTTGCTGCTTTGTAAATGTGCAGTCGGTCTCATGCATCCGTGCGTCGTCGAATTACATGAAATATATTTTATGTTCAGCGAGCCATAAGCGGGAAAAATGGGCGTCTCATGTTGGAAGGTTTAGATTTGGTGCTCAACCAAGCCCGCTGGCTGTAAGAGATTACATAACTCCATCCTGTTTGGCAAAAAAAATGCAAGCTGTTTGTGGGGCAGTGGCACAAAGAAATGCATGCTATCATGGATGCAGTGCACAGCCAGTTCATTTGAATGCAGAGTGTCAGTGGTGCAGGAAATGTAGGTCAGCTATTTCCTATTGAAAGGAGACAGAGGTGTGTTACTGTGCGGTACACAATCTGCTGTTGGGGTTTGCACTTTGACACAACGAGACTAATGTCCCTTCCCTATCTCATCTTGACCTTTGTGTTGCTAAGGCTCTTGGGTAGAGCTGGAGCTGAATGGAAACACAGGGACCCAGAGCATGCAGACCAACCTGCTAGTGACACCCGCTGCTGACCAAATAAATGCAAATGCTGCTGTGAGTCAAACTCTGCAGACCTTGGAGGTGGTGCCTGAGAACGATGAAACCCTTATTGGAGGATTAGAGCATGTGCCATCATCTTCCTCTATCCACAATGGAGACATGGAAAAGATCCTCTTGGATGCGCAGCATGAATCCAGCCCGAGTAGCTCTTCCTGTGATAGGTAGGAATATGCTGTTTAAAGCTATGACAAGTGTGTTTGCATGGAGTTAAAGTGGACTTGTCTTTCTTTGCTGTTAAAACAAATTTTCATATATATATATATATATATATTTATTCCAATGTGTTGACTCAGTCCTCACAGGCCACC